>NC_052047.1:163598991-163948158 GCF_903992535.2 Arvicola amphibius | reverse complement strand
TGATGAACATGTGCCGTAGACTTTTATTGGCACTCATTTTCTAGAAGAATCTTACTACAACATGTGCCTTCCTAATTAGATCATCCTCATCATGTCCAGCTAAGTACTGGCAAGCACACAGGCCATTTCCTGTAAATGTGTGCATCTCCCTTTCATCGTAAAACCTTGTAGATATGAATTGCATTTCATAGTCCTGAAAATGTCTGACAGCTTCCCACACTGGTCCCTTGTTAAGTAGATTCATTCATCTCCTGCTCATTCCCACTTCACTCTTTGTCCAGTTTATTCTTCACCAAACAAACGGCTGTACTTCGGGCTCCAGGTTTTCTGGTCTCACCCTTTTCTCTGATCTCTTCCAGTTCATCGCAGTCTTCATTTTAGTCCCTATTTCTACAGTGCAGTTAAACCAACTCATGCCATCTTGTCTGCCGCAAGTGGTCTTTCGGATTAAAGGCATGCAAGATAGTAGGACATAGAACTCTTCGCCTCTGTTTTGCTGAGATGCAAAGACTGGCCCATAAATAATTGCTGACTCTCTTCACATCACAAAGTGTAATGCTAACTCATGCATGCGGGGCTCACAAAGAGGAAAGCTCCAAACTGCTCTTGTGTTGTCAGCATTAACTGAGTCTCCCACAGCTTTGAACAGTCCTGGAGACTGAATATTTGTGGAATGCCGAGGGGCTGTGACATTTCTCCACTGGGAAGAGAAGGCTGATTCTTCTTTCTTAAGTGACATGGCCCCCTGGATCTCCAAGAGATCTACTGACGTCACTGCTACATGCCTGTTAAAGGGAAGGCTGCAGAAAATAGCTGGGCTTTAACTGGCAGGACAAAGGTTCGTGTCAGTCTGTCCATCTGTCTCTTCTCTGGTTCTTTTGCTTAATCTGGAGAATCCAGATACTGTGCTGGGATTTGCTGGAAGAGGAGAAACAGATGAAGAGTGGACCCTGACCTGTTCATAGCAGATATGAACCAGTGAATGAGCCCAAAACAAGTTTGTCTGTTTTTTTTTAAGCAGGTCTTTCAAATGAGTAGGCAATCCCAGTCAGCACCTGAACTACAGTCTTCTGGGAGAGACGGAGAAAGAGGATTCCATGGAGCCACCTAGAATAGTGAGCACCAAAACAAGCAAACGAACCCACCCTTAGGCCAGAAATGTTTGGGGGCATCTGTTCTAGTCAACAGATGATAAATGTGCCTGGAAACTAACTCTAGATTGTGTTAATGGCCTCTGGCCCGAGGATGTCCTAATGGGGATCTTGTCAAAGAGGAGCGATGGTGGCAGTTTTCATTGAGAATAGCACCACTGGAGAAACTAGGTCTCACAGGAGTCTTACCTAAGCAGCCAGAGGGAGAGATGCTGCCTGAATCAAGGGATATAGAAGAGGTCCAGGGAAGCAGAGGTAGATTACTGAGAAAACAGTAAATATGTCCCACATGCAGAAGTCTGCAAAGTCTACATGGTGCACCCAGGAATCTATGATGTCAAATGTCGGGAAAGCTGATATGGTGTGTCCAGGAGTCTATGATGTCAAATGTCGGGAAAGCTGATATGGTGTGTCCAGGAGTCTATGATGTCGAATGTCGGGAAAGCTGATATGGTGTGTCCAGGAGTCTATGATGTCGAATGTCGGGAAAGCTGATATGGTGTGTCCAGGAGTCTATGATGTCGAATGTCGGGAAAGCTGATATGGTGTGTCCAGGAGTCTATGATGTCAAATGTTGGGAAAGCTGATATGGTGTGTCCAGGAGTCTATGATGTCAAATTGCAACCTCATTGGTCCTTTAATTCTTTGGACATTTGTTGGGGGAAGTTGCTTTTCATTCCCAGCTGCCTAACCATGAAATAACCACACAAAAACTATATTATTTAAAACACTGTTTGGCCAAGAGCTTAAGCATATATTTAGCTACTTCTTATATCCTAAACTAACCCATCTCCATTCATCTGTGCATCACCACAAGGTCGTAGCCTACCACAAAGTTTCAGTGGGCTCTAGCAAAGGCATTGATCTCCTGTGGGTAGGTATATGACTTCTCTTTGACTCCACTTTCTTTCTCCCAGCATTCAGTTTAGTTTTCCTGCCTAGCTTTACTTTGTTAAGCCATTGGCCAAAAGCAGCTTTATTAGCCAATGGCAATAAAACATATAGCATACAGAGGGGAATCCCACATCACCTCCCCTTTTCTGTCTAAATAAAAAGGAAGGTTTTAACTTTAGCATAGTAAAATTACATACAATATAACAGTTATTAAGCAGGTATTATAGTTACAATATTTGGCAAATTAAATAAAATACTCTATAATCTATTTTATTTTTTGTAAATGACCTGCAAAAACACAATACTTTAATTGAGAGCAGAAATATACATATAACAAATTGACCTAAAATTTGTATCAATAGACCAAGATCCATACCAATGCAAAGTATTCATATTTATAGCAGAAACTGGCCTGAAACTTGGACAAAGTACCCTGCCTAGGAGTCAGGGAGAAAGACTGGGCAGCAGGAAAGATTTGCTCACCCTGTCTATAGTGCTGTGTGATTTTATTTTATTTATTTATTTATTTATTTTGGTTTTTCGAGACAGGGTTTCTCTGTAGCTTTGGAGCCTGTCCTGGAACTAGCTCTTGTAGACCAGGCTGGTCTCGAACTCACAGAGATCCGCCTGCCTCTGCCTCCCGAGTGCTGGGATTAAAGGCGTGTGCCACCGCCGCCCGGCGTGCTGTGTGATTTTAGTAGAGCTGCATTACATGGTGAGAAATATCCCTTCTGAACAAGTTTATAACTTTTACATTTGAGCAAATGTCCCTGGAATTATTTGCTAATTTTCTTAATTTTCTTAATAGGCTGGTTTATTATCTTGAAATGATCAGAGAAAACATAGATTCTGTTAAGAGATTTTACCCTTAGTGGGAGCTGGCAAATGCTGAAAGTGAGTTGGGATCTCAACCTGGGTTGCTGACATTTGGGATGTGTCCTTCTTGGTGCAGAAGTGGAACAGAACACATCAGGGCATGGTTAGTGACATTCCTGGGTTTTTGTCACTAGTTACTACTGCTAACTCCCACTAAGACAACCCATAATTTCTCCAGACAATTGCTAATGGTTACAGAGGAGAGCAGAGTATTTTCCTTAGTGGGAAAAAAAAATCACTATTTTAAAGAAACATGGCAAAGCAAAACTGCTGTCTCTCTCTGTGGTAAGGATTTACCAAGTTTAACTAAGGGCATACAAATCCAGTGGAGACAGTGGAAGGACCCAGCTCTGAGGGACTTTGTCTGAAGAAAACTTTGGGAAAGTAGGATCGAAAAAACAAAACAAAAATACCCCCACTCCTTTAAGAGATAACTACACACAAATAGGAAAGGTATTTTAAGCAGTGATGAGCTATGGTGTCTGTCTATGGGTAGATGTCATAGGTTGTTTGGCTTTGTTGCAATTTCTAGGTTACAAATTTGAATAAACTTAGTTGATGAAAAAGAAACCTAGAAAATCTGAAGGAAAATTTTTCTTAAGATAGCCACGAGTTTTCAGGGCACTTACTGCCTTTTACTTCATGGCCACACATACTCTTACAATGAAATAGACTTTGTCTGATGATGCTGCTGAAAGAGGCAGAAACCGTGAAAGTCACAGAGCCCAAATGAGGAGAACAGCAGCCAGCAGGTGTCTGCTTCCTAACCTCTTCCTATGGCTTATTAAAATGCTCATTTAATATTTTTCTGGTAACAAATTAGTGTTAACTGTAGGGAATTATGGAAAGTGTAAAAATATCAAAAGTAAATAATACCACAATCCTCTCCTGGGAGTAATAAGGACTGAGCCTTTTTCAGTGTGAAATGTGCGTAAACTTATATTCTTACTGCAAAAGGTAAGGATTGAAGGTCCCCAAGGACACCTGTCATAAAAACTGTTGTTCTACCTGTACACAGGCACGTATCTCCTATGAGTTTTTCTTGCCACATGCCAGAACTACATCCTAAGGGTTTCCTCTAAGCAAGACATTTTTCCCCTAAAAGTTCTGCATTGATTCCCGTAGTCAACATATTAACCATATTGTTGAGAAACACACAGACAAGGAGGCAACTCAAGTCTTTACCTTGATGTATCTCCTTTAAATTAGTGATTTTGCCCCTGGATGTTTGGCAGGGTATGAAGATATTCTGGGTTGTCACATCTGGATGAAGAGATGACCATGGCATTTAGCCCAGCCTAGCCCCACAGACACAACAGAGAATCACAGGTATTCACAGATTAACACAGGGAAGAGTTCATCCTGTGGTCCTCAATATCTCTTTTCCTCGTTTGATTCCTCCCCCACCCCAAATCATAATCCCTCTAGTTATCAGCATTTTTTTTCATACAGTTGAGTTATATGGTGACTACTCTCCCACATCATTATTCTTTGAAATGTGACATTTAACACAGCATGACATCTACCAAATGATGCAATGGTTCCTCACTGGTGATCACCAGTGCCACTCCCTCAGCATCAGAAATGATAAAGGGATGAACATTCCTAACCTGTTCATATTTCTCTAATAATTGTCACTAGGTGGATTCCTACTACAGTTATTGATTCAAATGAAATGTGCTTGTTCTCTTCTCAGCCCATAACGTGCCTGTGGAGTCTCTGCAGTACCCTGCTCGAGTACCTACGTGGTCTGCTCTGTGCCTGTGTGTGCTGCTGAGTTAAAAGTTGAGGTGCTCACATCAGCACTGCATCTTATAGACCATGTGTGACCTAGAGGCTTTGAATCCCAGCTCACAGCAGTATGAGGCAACAATTTCAGACACTACGTCCTTCTTACCCCAATATCCAATTACAAAGTGATTTCTTCAAGGACTATGGTATGAAGATAAGAAAGGACAGGTGTTGCCAAATTTCCCTGGTCTGTGAGCTGAACCCACGTTTTCACTGAAAGGACCACACTGCCTTCGCATGACACAAACACGCGCTTTAGGTTGTTGAAGAGTTCCGCCCCCAGATTTACTGGACAAACGTATTTCCCTACCTGCCCCTTTCCAGCAGATGGTGCTGTTTTTCCAACGTTTACTTTTGCTACACTGCAAAAGATAACTTTTGATTGATTGTGCAGGGCTGCTCAAGGGTATTTAATGAAGTCTACTTTGCACTTTGCTGTTATTGAAATTGCTCACAGGCCCCAAATCGAATCCGAAAATGAGATGGTGTACCTCAAACATACAGCCAGTCTGCTCAGAATTGATGAAAACAATGTGTTTTAAAAGGACCGAGGGCACTTAAATGATGGATTACCTCCCCACAGCAATGATGGATTAAACTTAGCTTATTTCTTAGCGACACAGGAGAAAATCGTTTGGGGACACTGTGAAACTTGGAGTTGGGACTTGAACAGAGTGGTTATAAAAGACCATGAGTCATGGTACCGGTTTCATGTTGCTTTTATGGCTGATCCCTACATAGAGTATTCCTAGAACATGAATTTAAATGGCTGAGTGTCAGAAGTTACTTATTTTCCAAAATTATTTGCTGTTCAGATGGAAGAAGAGGTATAAGATCTCCTTCTGGCCAGCAGGAGCAGAGATAAAAGCTTCTTGCCAACATGGGTTACAAGTCCTCCTTCATACAACTGGGACTCAGAGACGTCTCTTTTCTTCCTTGGGGGAAGTGCTGACAATGAGGAAACTAGGCCAGCCTAACCTTCCTGAGAACGGTGTCAGTCTGGGTGAGGATTCAGTTTCAATAAGGTGGCTTGTCTTCCATTCATGACCAGGGGAGAAAAAGGCCAGCTCAGAAAGGGGAAAGAACAGAATGAGACTCACAGAAAACAGACCACCCTTAAAATTCAGTTCACAGCCTGCACATCCCAAACTCCAGTCAGCAATCCGCAGAGCAAACCCATCCAAGTTTCAGGAGACCAAACACAATACTCAGGCTACTGGCAGTTAGTAAAATTGCTGAGGGAATGAACTATAGTAATTTCTACTCCAAATTTGTAAATTGACATATGAACTGATTTATGTCAGTCAAAGAAATGAACATATAAATTATTTGAGTGAGTTTTCCTAAGACCAAAGTGAGACAAAAGCATTTCTAAAATAGTTTTGATCCAAACCCATTATGGACTATCTTTACACACCCCGATGATACAAAATGTATGAGCCCTTTTTATTTCACACGAGTATGTGTGATTGTATACAGGCTCTTTTAAAAATCAAAAGATGTAGGATGTCCCCCTTGGACATGCTGGGCATTTGAATAGAGAGGCAGGAAGAGAACAAGATTGGATCTACACTTTGA
Source organism: Arvicola amphibius (assembly GCF_903992535.2). Taxonomy (NCBI): domain Eukaryota; kingdom Metazoa; phylum Chordata; class Mammalia; order Rodentia; family Cricetidae; genus Arvicola; species Arvicola amphibius. The sequence continues at coordinate 163,941,868 of NC_052047.1, read as the reverse complement.
GATCCATGGGCGTCTTTATTCGTAACCTACATCCTAGTTTGGACATCAAATACTGCAACTTAACAAATAGAACCATTTGTAACCAAGCAGGTTTTGCCTTTAGAAAGCCAACCTGTCCTTCTTCATATAAGCTCCATTTGATGCATCCAGCTGTTTTGCTCCTTAAAGTATATCACATCTGGTGACCAATTTTATTCCTGTGGATACTTAAGGTGGGCATTTTTTTAACTAAAAATTCAAAACTATCAGTGACTCTATAGTTTTGAGATAAAAAATATTCACATTGCAAAATAAATCAGCTAAATTTTCCAGTCAGAGAAAACCTGTGTTACCAGCTCTTCCCTTGTTCGGGAATGGGTTCTAATCACACAATTTCCGGCTGAAAGGTGAAAATGAGCCCTATCTAAGGAAATTCCATTTCCAGTCAGGTGAAAACTGACGTGTGAAAGCTCTATGACCGTCACAGGTGAAGGGCTCAGTACTCTTTGTCAGGGTCTTATTTCATAGTTTATTATCAGTATACTGAGACACTTTCTCAGTTATCATCACTGTGTATCTGCATCCACTGCTCTTGAGTTCCCTTTTCAGGGGACACTGAGGGAAGCAGAGAAAAATAATTTTATGTGTAAGCTTGAGAGAGCGCATCTCCCTCCGTTTTTGTAGATAATCAAATTTACTTTCACGGAATCATACTCTGCACGTAGGAGATAAAAATAATCAAACCATGGATAAGACACAGTCAGTTGTTAGTGAAGTGATATGAGCCGATGCTATCCACAAAGCAGCTGTCAGATCAATGAGGAAAGCTATAGGGAACCCACAGACTAAGAAATGGCAAAGGAATTTAAAGGTCACCAGCAAAGACTTCAATACAGTCTCACCTTTAAAGTCGACTTCATTACATAGAAAATACATTAAGTTTTCTCATGGAGCAAAAATAAGCACATTCTACACTTGCTGGACTGCCTGTTTCCAGTGGTTCTTTAGAGGTCTCTGCTGTTTGCAAGGTCTTTTTTGGACATTGTTCTGTATTCTTTAAGTATGTCTGTTAAGCCTTGGCACTGTGTCGGGTGCCCCATTTCCTACAAAGGGGAGAGTTGGCAAAGTTACAGTCACCTGTTCTGACAGCTATGTGATTTATGGGAAAAGTATGGGGCAGGCATAATCAACTTGGGGCTCTTTTCTCTGTTTTGCATTGCTGTTTCTCCCTGTTCTCTGCCCATGTCCCACTCCAATGCAGCTTTCTCACAGTTTCCCAGTAAAGGGTTTCTAAAGTCACTTTTAGGTGGCATGTGTTGTGGGTGTGTGTGGAGAGAGAGAGAGAGAGAGAGAGAGAGAGAGAGAGAGAGAGAGAGAGAGAGAGAGAGCACATTTCTTATTTCTAAGTCAATGCATGTGCAGCTTGAGCAGAGACTAGTTTGGAGATGGATTCCTTTCTGAATTCCAGTGAGCTCTGAGGAATTGTCCCATCTTTCTGGCTATCTGGATATTTTAGGTAGCAGGAGAAAGGAAACAAACATGAGCTTAGAGCCAGAGCAAAAGACCTGGCATGTAGTGTGCTTGCTCTGTGTATGTATCCAGGTATGGGACATTGGAAGGACCTTCTCTCCTTTCCCAAGTCACACATATAATATGGTTAGCAAGTATGGAAACTGGAACTCTGTGACATTAACAAAGCTTCTTGTCCTGTGTGGCCTCTTCGTTTAGTTCACTGTGACTGGAAGCTGGGAATTTTGACTGAATTCTAAGGAAACCCCGTGGCAACTCTGAGCCATTGGGTAGCATGGAGAGGCAGGAATCAGAAGGTACCAAAAAATATGTTCTCTGGGATTTGTGGGGAAGGAAGCAGGGCTGTGCATAGGATGAGTGAGAGTTAGGCAGCCTCATGAGAGGCTGTTTGCTGCTCTGTTCTCTTCATGTCTGAGAACTTTCCCTGACTTTCAGCCACCTCCTATGGGAACAAATTTGAATGCATTTCTGTTGTTTGCATCCAGACTCTAAGAAAAGCTTGAGCATCTGTTCTGACCCAGATTGGCATTTGCTGTGTGACAGGAACTGCTGTGATTCCAGTCGACCAGTCAACCATGACTTCCTCCATAGTCCAGAAAGGCTTAGTACACAGTGAGGATAAACTGGAGTCTACACAGCCACCCCAGTGAGTGCTAGAAAGGAGTTCTTGGTTTACCTGGTAGCTGATTTCCAACAGTCTTTTAGCATTGCATTCCCCAGCCATTATCTACAGGGAACAAAATCTTCTACCCCTGGTAGAAGCCAAAAACTCTGGCTAGTCCCACACCTGGTATATGTGTAGCTTTATTCTGTATGTATATGCCTATGATAAGTCACAATTCATAACTGAGATACAGTAAGATATTATTTATAACAAAGTAGGCTATGATAACATATTCTAATCATAAAAGGTAGTTAAAACCCATGAATATATATTTATGGAATTTTCTATTTAATCTACTCAGATTACAGTTGAAAGCAAGTAACTGAACAACAGGAAACAATGTCGTAGGTGTGAGGACCACTGCATGATTTCCCCACATAGACTACTCGGGTCTTTGGAGCTAGAGTCACTTGATGAACTTCACTTTCTAGTAGCACATTTCTGATAACCCTACATGAATCCTGTTGAGTCTTTTCATGCCTGACATAGGCAATGGGAAAACCTATCCTTATCACAAGCATGGAAAAATGGCTCCTCAGCATTGCTGCCTATGAGCCGCAATCTTCCACAAGCTTCTGGAAGTAATCATACACATTTAAGATATAGAGATGAATACTTTACATTGGTATGGATCTTGGTCTATTGATACAAATTTAAGGTTGATTTTGTTGCACTGTGTATATAGATTTCTACTCTTATTTAAGGTATTATGCTTATACAGCTTATTTAAAAACATAATGTATAATTAAAATTATGGATTAATAAATAGTCATCTATAATATTCAAGCTTTTAGTCACATTAGTTAGGTTTTCTAGATGTATAGAGATATATTCAAGATGGATAGGTATTTTTCAAACCTTTCAAAGACCTACAGAATACGGCATTTAAAATGTTCTAAAAAAGTTAGACTTTTCTCAACAATGGGATATGTCTGCTTCTGACAGCACCAATTACTTCAAGAAGATGATGAGTATTGAAGAAACTCATTATTTGTCTTCAATGTAACAAGGCTAGCCATTTGGGCAAGATACTGCTCTTGCCTGGACTGCTTAACAGTATGATACATAAACTGGACATACAAGACTCATAGAAAAGTGACTGCTAAACTGGCCTAAAAAAGGGGGAGACCGTCCTTCAGGGTCCCTGCTTCATGAAAGAGTCTGCCAGACATTCTGCAGGACACAGAAGAAAGTTACTGACAAACTGCCAGTACAGGTGAAACAATCTTTCAAAATTCCTGCTCCATGGAAAAGTCTGCTATATACTGTGTGCCTATAGGCTGAAGATGGATGCCCCAACATTACAAAAAACCTTTGAGTGACTGTCCAGGCAGCAAGATGTCTCTGTTAATTCTACAGTTTTGGAAGTTGCTTACAGTGTACTTCCTGTTAACAGGTAATTTTATATCCTTCTGGATTCTTTGATGGCCTTGAAGATAGATAGTTATAGTTTCCTCAGTTATAATAAAAATAAATTAGATACAAATATTGTAATTCTTACTTGATACCTGTTTTGTTGTATGTAATTTTACTATGTTAAAGTTAAACCCTTCCTTTTTATTTAGACAGAAAAGGAGAGATTATGTGGCATTCCCTTCTGTATGCTGTAGTTATGCTTTATTACCATTGGTTAATAAAGAAGCTTCTTTGGCCTATGGAAGGACAGAATTTAGGTAGGTGGGAAAAGTAAACTTAAAGCAGGGAAAAAGAAGGCAGAGTCAGGCAGACACCATGTAACCATCCAAGAAGCAAGAGGTAACAAATCATGAGTCTTGTGATAAAATATAAAATAATGGAAATAGGTTAATTTAAGATGTAAAAGTTAGTTAATAAGAAACCCAAGACGTTGGTCTATCAGTGCTGTAATTAATATAGTTTCTGTGAGATTATTTGGGTCTGGCCAGCCGGGAAACCAACAAGCAGACTCTGTTTACATTTCCTTCCCCTTCCTTCCTTCCTTCCTTCCTTCCTTCCTTCCTTCCTTCCTTCCTTCCTTCTTTTCTTCTTTCCTTCTTTCTTCCTTCTTCCTTTCTTTCTGGACACTTAGCTATCCATTCTTGTCACCCCACTTCTCCAAGCAATGTTAACTTAAGCACCAAAATTCTAGTTCTGAAGTATGTCTTTGAGAAGAAGAATTCAGGTCTTGTATATACCAACCATTAAGTGGAATGCAACATGGCTGTTTCTTCATGACAGCTGTTATGAGGTAGTTTTTTTTTTCCATTTTCCCAATTAACAGCTAAGATTCATGGATCAAAGAGATGCACACATCCTGTAGGTAGTAAATGAAGGAGTTCTTAAACAAGTCATGAAGTACCTATATTTTTCTTTCTTACATTCCTCTGTTTTGGATTTGGAAAGAAATGAAGAGATTCACAAGAGTGGAAGCACGGGGGTGGGAAGAAGCAAATTCGTGTTGAAATAAGTAACATTTGTGTATTTCCCAGCATAGTGCTTTACAGTAAGAGAAAGGAGTAATGGTGACTATCTTTTTCTCAAAAGTTCAAGAAATTATCTTTCTTGTCACTTTGTGCAGATTTCCTAAGACCCTCTGTGAGTAGTTGTTTGGATTCAGCAGAGCATTAAAAGTTATTTTCCCAGGGGGATTTTCAAGCTTCCTTTCATCATCTTCATTATCTTTTTCTCATAATTGACATTTTATTATTAAAAATATAATATCACTTGGGGATATAGCTCAGTACTAAAGTGCTTTTCTAGTATCTGCAAGGTCCAATCCCAATACATAGACACATACCCTCACACACAAAAATAAATAGGCATATATTTTATCTATTTTATTCATTCGTTTATTCATTCATTAACTCATTCATTTGTTTCCATTCATTGCAGTATTGGGGGTTAAATCTAGGGCACTGTATGTTAGGCAAGTATTATTCTCATAGAGTTACATCCTATTGCCATTTTCCCCATCTAAATCTTAACATTTGAATCACAGTATTTTAATATTAAAGGTTATAAAAATTAAACATATTCTTTCTGTTAAGAACAGACACGAGTACTATAAAGCCTCATTAATGTTCTTTTAGGAGGTGTCATGGTGTAATGTGCTAAATTCTCAACCAGTAGTAGATATCCCAGTATGTGACTGCATGGCTGTGTGCTTGAAACACAAAGTGGTCTATATTCAAATATCTTCAATCTCAAGTTAAATCTCCACTTTCAGTAGAGGCAAGAGCATTTTTTAAGATGTCTACTCAACACAAGACGAAACCTTTCCAGACTGTTTTATTGAGATGTGGGGCTTGAAACAAACAGGAACTTTAGAGTAAAAGGAAGTGGTTGAGGGAAAAAATATGAAGTGTGTACTCCTCTTTGCTAAAAGGACCATCCAAGGACGAGAATGCAGGAGAGTTAAACACAGAGGGTCTGACACTGGCTCCATAAGCTCTGAATGGCTTAGAAGAGCAAAACATTTTCTTTCCCAAAGTGATTTTTCTGTTTTGAAAAGTTATGGGCTGTTCCCCTCATCCTTGTTGAGTTGTTTAAGAGTCACAGTGATCAATATGACATTCTCGGACTTAGTAGATTGTCATGTTCCCCAGGTTTCTGGAACATGGGAATGGTCCTTTTAGTAAGTGCATTTACATGTAGCAGCCTGAAGTCTTAGGAATAAATTGAAACGTGCAATCTGCATTTAGAGAAAATACAAAAGTAAATATAAAGTCTTTTGTTTTCTGAATGTGTTGGAGAAACAATAATCAAAATATGCAAAGAGAGTATACTTTTAACAGAGATGTGCTCAGAATTCATTTCAAGGAAAATATCTCCTCAATTAAGACATCTGAATCACTTCAAAAATGTGAGTTCTGGGTGACTGAAACAGATTAGAAACAAAATTCAGAAAATAGAACCGAGCTGTTACCAGAGATGAGGACCCAGCTGCCTCCAAAAAGGAGCAATAGAGGTAAGTTGGAAGAAAACATTTCTCGGGCAAAGTAAAAGGCAGGATTGATCACCATCTCACACATTTGTTTTCTGAACCATTATTTTTTCGTAGCATAAAAAACGATGAGAAAAAAATGGAAAAAAGAGCTTCCTAGAGAAATGGTCTTTTCTCTAAATAACAAGCTTTTTAATAATTCATCCTTGTTTTTTATATTAGTAGAAAACATTAAGATCAAAGTTTGACAATCAGTTTTAAAGTTTGACTGCCACAGATATGTATTTCAAGAACAATAAGCATATGGTTGAGAGTTCTCTTTCTAAACTCAATCGCGGGGAATCAGGTGAGCACGTGATTGCATTCTCTTAGGTCTCTTACTTCTCTTTCTTCAAAGCACTAACCAGGCCTGAGCTTCTTTAGCTTTTAAGATCAGCTGAGATAATATGGGTGCATTCAGAGTGGTACAGCCATAGGTTCCTCTTGCTTTATGAACATGCTGGTTCCAATGGTGTTTCTCTTGGTTGTCCCAAACTCTGTGTGTATGGTACTTTTGTGAGTGGTCCATCATTTTTGGTATGCATGGGAGAGCGTTAATATGTGCTAAGCCTCAGGCAGATGCAAGAATAACAAGAAAGGGTACAGTTGTTAAGTCTCGCTGAACAATTAAGATAGTATAGAAGGAGAATGAAAGAAATTACTATCTGATGATTTTTGCATTAGGTCTTGATAAAGCAGGGGGAACCTAAGGTTGTAACTGTTGGTCACCTTAAAATCCTACCCATTTTTTCATTACATAATGGCTATTCCTCTTGTAGGAACCACTGTCTTTCTTTGTACCAATTGCAAAGGATGTAAGGTGAAGAGAGAGAGGAAGGACTTGTGTATACATGTTGTATTTCCTGACACTGTACCTGCTTCTCTGTTTCCCTTCTGAAATGTTTATTAAGCACTTCTGTTTTCTAATAATCACCTCTAGCAATAACCAGAAAAACTCCACATTTCCTGCCTGTGTGGGGTTTACAAACTTACAGTGCAGACAGATAAATACACATTCATACCCTTGGACATGTAATAAAACATCTAGGTAAAACATTCTAAGTAAAGGACAGAAAGTTGCAGAGAGTTCACACAAGGCCTGCTGACCTAGATTGACTCAGGTTTTTAAAAGGTGAAGAGAAAAAAATCAAAAGATAATCAAACAGTTCTAGAGAATGTACAAAGGTCTTACATAAGAAGGTACAAGATCCCCAAAGAAGCCCAGTGGATTTAGTGGAGGCAGAAGCTACAAGTGCATAGCCCTATGGTCTCTCTTCTTATTTGAACTGAACCACATGGTGCCCCTTCAGGTATTCTGGTACCAGAAGTTGGGTGTTTCACGCTGTGGCTTGAAGAGAGTAGAACACCTTATACATTATACCATGGCAAAGAGAAGAAGGCCATTTAACAGGGTATGCTCTGAACCTTAAGAAGTTAAGACGTGCTTTAGGTCAGGTAGATAACAGGAGAGAAGAGGAGAGAAGAAGTAGTAGGTGGTTTTTAGATATATTTCAGAGGTCAGATGGAGATTTGGTTATTTCTTGACCTGTGAGGTACAAAGGAGAAAGTGGTTTGATAAAGAACTGATTTTTCTGTAACCTTTAGGGTGAGTGTGGCTGCAGGTAGTAAGATAGATGAAGTTAGGAGAGGGAGGGAGGGAGGGAGGGAGGGAGGGAGGGAGGGAGGGAGGGAGGGAGAGAAGGAGGGAGGAAGGGAGGAAGGGAGGGAGAGAGGAAGAGAGAGAGAGAGAGAGAGAGAGAGAGAGATTTTGTTGCATTATTCTGTTTCCTACATTTGCCATTCTTTTGAGATGTTAGGGTGGATTTATTTACTAGACAGTTGGGAATGGGGTATGGACCCAGAAAGGAGATGGGTTTGATGATCACTGATTATGGATAGGACCTGAATTGTTTGTGCCATTGAGTGCGGTCACAACTAACTTAGCGGGCAAGAAAGGGTTGTGACTAGATTGGGATTTATGATTCCAGCATTTAATGACCATTCTTAGAAAGTGGTCTACAAGAGCTAGTTCCAGGACAGGCTCCAAAGCCACAGAGAAACCCTGTCTCAAAAAAACCAAAAAAAAAAAAAAAGTGGTTTGGGGTCCTGAAAAAGTAGGAAGAAATACAGGAGGTTGTGGAAAATCAGATCCTAGAGAAAGAAGCATTTGGAGCTGAGGCAAAGGTTAGTGATGCAAGGGACAGGCTAAAAGCTGTTTGTGAAGCACTGGAGAAACCATCAGGGATGGCTTGAGGGGAGAGAAAGGCGAGACAAAGAGAGCAAGAGTTGTCAAAACTTTCTGAAGTCCTCTAACAAAGGAAAAGGCAGAGAGAGGGCACTATGGTGTGAGTTTGGTTTGTCCTCAGTGAAACTTGAGCTCAGTTTCTCCATAAGACAATAACGAGATGTGGGGACAAATGGGAGATGTTTGGATTGAAGGAATGGAGGTAGCCTCATACATTTCCTTAAGGGAACGGGCTAGTTGCTCTAGGAAAACAGGCTCCTTCCCTTCTCAGAGCACATACTCTATTCCCCTTCTGCTTTCTTTCCATCGTGTGTTAAAACAGCATATGGCCTTTATTTAAAGCCAAGCAGATACAAAGCCTGATCTTGAACCTCCTGATCTTCAGAACTATAAATCACAGTTAACCAGTTTTCCCTATAAATTATTCAGTCTCATGCATTTTCTGTTACTGTCATAGGAAATAGACTTAGCTGGGGTGACAGCAGAAGAGGCATGTCCCTCAGGATGGATTTTTCTTTTAGTGGTTGTATTTGAAGCTGAGTGAAGCTGGAGACTATTCAAGCACTGAAGGAAAGAACTAGATTTAAGAAAGACAAGTGGAGATGGCAAAGAAAAGAGAAGGGTGTGATGTTGATGGGTTTCATCCTGGGCAGGATAAAAGGGTAGGATTTGTACTCAGGGACAGGACTGGACTTGGATAGGAGAGAAGGTATTCCTGTGTTGGAAAGAAAGAGACAGCAGAGTCAGGCTAAACAAGCTTTAGCTTGGTAGTGTCAAGCTAAGAAAGTCACCCACATGGATACTTTAATCATTGAACTAAAAACCAGTAGCATTGTGCTCATCATTGGGCACCAATGATCACCTTATTCTGTATATGTGCACCAAACCAAAGATATTGAATTTAATCTATCAGAAAGATACAGTAGGGCAGTGGTTCTTAACCTGTGGGTTGTGACCTCTTTCTTGGATGGGTTGAAAGACCCTTCATAGGGGTCACCTAAAGCCATTGGAAAACCCAAATATTTACATTACAATTTATAACAGTAGCAAAATTACAGTTATGAAATAACAATAAAAATAATTTCATGGCGGGGGGGGGGGTCACCACAACATGAGACACTGTATTAAAAGGTTATAACATTTGGAAGGTTGAGAACCATTAGCGTAGGGTAAGAAGTCCAAGCTCACTTCTGTTTTGAAAAATCACTAGTCCCTAAGCTCAAAAACCCACCAACCTCTGAGCTTGAAATCCCACCAATCCCTGGGCTTTCTCCAAGTTCAGGACTTGAAATCCCACAAATCCCCTCCCTATAAATACCCACCCTGGAAAACTCCACCCTGAAGAAACCCTATATAAAGTCTGCCTCCTGATCAGTTCTTGTCTGAGCTGAGACAGACAGCCACCTTTTTGCATCTTTCCCACTAAATCTATGTGAGGTTTGTTTTGTGTGTATGGTATGATTTTTTTTTTTTTTTTGCTATTCCTTGACTCCCTATTACCAGGATATCTTTTCCCTCAAAACTGCAACAGCTGTGTTGGAGAAACCTTTCATCTCAGAGTTGCAATGACTCCATTTGGGAGACCCTTCCCCTCAAAGCTGTTACACTTAACAGTTAGAAGGTCTGTGTCTTCTCTCATGGCTCTGTTATTTTCTTTTAAATTTGATGCACACAGTAATTAGTGGCCGGGAGTAATTTAAGTGGCTACACTCCTCAGGTTACATTTTAATATCTGTAGTGTTACAACCCAGAGAAATAACTTCCATAGAAAGTGTTGCATTGAAAAGAAGGAAAAAATGGGTTCTATAGCAAGAGAATCCTGTTTGGTGATAAATGCAGTCCAGTATGATGATGCCCAGGAGGGTTTTTCATCTGTCCTCCTGGCTATAAAACCTGACAGTGAGAACTCCACTGTCCATGAATAAAAAGGAAAGTCAGCATATCTGCATAGTCATTCCAGCCTGGAGAGCGTGAGCAGATGTGAGCAGAGAAAACACACACAGGTATGGAAAGTGACTAGACTTCTAATCCCACGAGAAAGCTACTTAGTATTACTTAGCCTTGTTTCCTTATCATAAACTGTGAACAAAATCCAAGCTCTTAGAGTTGAGCAGATTAAACACATACACTATAAAAGATACGTTATACAGGCATAGCACCTACCAGAAATATATTTATTATCACATCAATAATCATAGTGAATTAAGGCTATTCTTTTTATAAATTGGTTTTCTAAACTTCTTATCCGACAATGGGGACTTCATAATATCTACTTCATAACCTTGGAAGAGTTGAACACAAATGGTTAACTGTGGGTAAAATTGTTTCCTTGCCGTCAGAATGAAAGGTATTGTTCTTTCTGCTGCCCACATCTCTCTAAAGGGGTAGTGGGTAGATGAAGCACAGTTAAGGGTTGAACTGCAGAGTACGCTGGACTTTGTCTTTGGGGCTTTGAGTGGGTGCTTTCTTCAGGGAATGAGAGAAAGAGTAGGTATGATTGCTGCTGCCTCGTAGAAGGCAAGTGCAGCCTGAGGGCCCTCTCTGTGGTGGCACGTGCTTAAAGAATGGCTTACTTGATTGATTTTGTGGTGTTGTAGCAGAATACCTAGACAAGATATGATATAGGAAACAAAGAATTTGAACCAGGCGGTGGTCGTGCATGCCTTTAATACTAGCGCTCGGGAGGCAGAGGCAGGTGGATCTTTGTGAGTTCGAGGCCAACCTGGTCTACAGAGCTAGTTCCAGAACAGCCAAGGCTACACAAAGAAACCCTATCTTGAATGCCCCTCCAGGAGAGAGAGAGAGAGAGAGAGAGAGAGAGAGAGAGAGAGAGAGAGAGAGAGAGAGAGAGAGAGAGAGAGAGAGAGAGAGAGAGAGAATTCTTTTCTAGAGACTGGAAAGTCCTAAGTCAAGAGGTTGTCTGATAAGGACCTCGATAACACACTATCTGTGCTCGAAGACACAAGGAGCACATGTAACATGAGAGGGAAAAGGAGCTTGCACCAGGAGCAACTCCCCCAATCTCTGATCCACTACTACAGTAGTGGGCTTAATCTATTTGCAAGGACAGAAGTTCATGATGTAGTCACATCCTGAAGGTCCTTCCCCTCCATACTGCTGACTGGGGTTGAAGGATCCAATGTGCAAATACTGGTGACATATTCGAATCACAGTGAGAACAGAGGCAATTCTTTTAGAACCTTTCATCTTCAGACTCAAACTGTTCCTCAGCCTCATCTCGCAACCCCACTATGGCTTCCTTCAAAAACGCTCATTCTTCTCCTCATTTCTTCCAGCCCTGATTCCAAGACTGCAGCTTCTCTCTCGGTTGTGTAACAGTTTCCTCAGATGGAAACATTTCAATCTACAGGGAAACTCCTTAAGCAAGATGGTAAACAACTCAGGATAGCTTCTGGAAGTCCCTGAAATCAACCAGGTTCACAAAGCTCCTCCTTGTCACAGTAAACAATGAAAGCTGAGAGTCCCTCTCAGACTTCAGAAAGCTAAGTCCCCAAAATGGTAGCACTGCCAAGAAGATCCAGCCACACGAAATTGCAAAGATTCTGAGACCAGATCAGCTTCCCAGAAGAAGCAGAGACCAGCTGAGCTACCTGGATGAGGTTTAGACCAGCTGAGGCAACTGAGAAAGAACCGGTTGAGCAGGCTGCAGGCTGCTCTAGGATCCCCGCTTTGTGCGCTGCCACCCATGCTGAAGTGAGCCTAGGTGATGCACTGCACCTGTCCTTGAATCATTTCTGCTCCTGTAAGCAACCCCTCACCCATTGTCATGTAAATAACCTCAATAAAACTCCTTGGTTCACCTTTTTAAACTTTGATGGTATCTGTACTCTGGTTTATTACAGTTTCCCTATCTGGGCTGGGTAGATGTGTGTGTTGTCTCTCCCTAAAAAAAAAAAAAAAAAAAAAAAAAAAATTTGTCACAAAATACTCTCCTGCCCACAGTGGAAATGGCCATTTCCTTGATGACTTCCCCAATGCTCCAGGCAGTTTGTCTCTTCTGTAGGCTCACAATACTTTCAGGCTTTTGGATATATTTCCATTGTAATACTTTCTGGGTTGGATTTAATTAGATTGTTAATTACTTTGCCTCCTTCATCAGATTTGAAGCATCTAAGCAGCCAAGGACCCAATATACATTTGGCACCACATCAGTAATACTGTGGTGCTAGAGTGTCATGTTGTTTAATAAATGTTGAAGTAAAGAATGGCTGCTGAGGCTATCCTAAAGGACGAAGCTGAATGCATAATTACCTTGTGCGTTTATCTCTCAGAAAGAAGAAGCACAGGAAGCTGATTGCACATCATGGATTACCTACAAATACACCAATCCCCTGGTTTATACACATTGAACCTGAGTGACATCATCTATTACCTTGTTCCCTCACTCATCAATGTGTGTCCCTATGTATTGGTTTGAGTCATCAGACAGCAAGAACTCTGACAAAAATAGCTATCTCCAATAATATGCCTGATTCCAAGAATAGTGACATATCTTCTGGTTAGATTATAAACAGAATCATGTTTGTGTTTATAGCACTCATAACTAGAAAGGCAGCTCTCACAGGAGCCTTGAGGGGGGTGGTAGAAAATATGTCATATGAAAGTAGAGAGGAGGAATACTGGAGGTTAAAGGTTTAAGTAAAAATAAGGGCCGGAAATGGGAAAAAGAGATGGGAGATGGTTAGTTAACCAAAACCAATGATGTATTTAAAAGTCTTATGGAGGTACACTACTTTGGAAGCTAAAAACAAATGTTTAAGAAAATCCAACTTTTAAAAAAAACATAGTTTGGACAGAGGTACCCTTCATGAGTGGACAATGATTCTATTAGAAGTCATGGAAATCTCAGTGCCATGAATGAGATACCTCACTAGGTCTAAGAGGCCCCAAAGGTCCTCCAAGCAGCACAGGCTATTGCTCTTGCTCTTGGTTGCTCACTGTGAGTAGATGGTAAGACCTCATTGTCAAAGACAACTCTATTTGGGTTTCAGGACATAGGAATATTAAGCTGGAACAGACCTAGAATCCTCTTTCCTGATAGCTAGCTTTCATGGTATCAAAAGACACATGAGCTGCTGGGGGAAGAAAACTCACCATAAGCTTAACAGTGCACCCTGAATGCTACAATATCAATCTGTCAGGTAAGATGTGCCTATTGGTGCAATAGTGGCATCACAGTTACGGGGGCAACCAAAACTGCTGTTTGATTTGATTTCAGGCCTGCTCCACAGGAGACAATTTATGCCTAGTATTATAAACTAGTATTATAAATTATAACCCAAAGGTCCTGGCCCTGGAGATCACAGGCCCTAGGGAAGAACCTCCTAGTGTTGTGTTGCTAAATGGACACACCATAAAACTGCCTTCTAAATATTTATGCTTATACTAATAGATTAATAGTGTTCCCAACTTGGTCAGAAAAACTTGTTTTTGCAGTGAGCAGTAACATGGATACTAACACTGTTGAGAACTCAATCCTAAATAGAATATTTATATCTATCACTACCCCTAAAGCCTCAGGGAACATAGCTGAAGAGGAGGTAGAGAGCCAAAGGACAGGGAATATTGTTGAGAAATACTGTTTTCTGGATACCACATGGCCATTGCACTTATAAGTTTACATCAGCTATGTTGTCTGTGAAAGACCTGCAAAAGGTCAAACCAGTCAACACTTCAGTGTAGATAAGAGAGATAATGCTCTTGTACACTGAAAATATTTGTCACTCATATTGGTTTAATAATACACTTATTGAAGCAGGATTAGTAAAATCAGAGAGAAAAATTGGGATTCAACTGAAGATTCAAAAAGCAAAGCAGCCAACCACTGGCTCTTACCTTAACCTCAGCCTGAAATGGTAATCCTGCCTCCAGGAATCTCAGACTGAGACTATGTCTGAGAGCTGTTTCCTCCCATTTTATAATCCTCTCTAGTTCTGGTATTAAAGGAATGCACCACCCAGTTTCTATGGCAACTAGTGTGGCTATTGGGATTAAAGTTGTGTGTTACCACTTCCTGACTGTAAGACTGACCAGTGTGATTTTTTTCCTCTCCCCATCCCCAGGCATACTTTATTTATTAAAGTACAATTGAAATGCCACTACAGCCCATTGTCCAGTAGCCAGGCAGAAAGTATAGGTGTGGCAACCAGACTAGAATTCTGGGAAGAGGAAAGCCAGCCAGAGACTGAGGAAGCAAGATGAGGATACCTTACTGAGAAAGGTACCAAGTCACATGGCTAAACATAAACAGGAATTATTGGGGAATTTAAGGTGTAAGAGGTAGTTAATAATACACCTGCGCTAACAGGTCAAACAGTTTATAATTAATATAAGCCTCTGTATGTTTCTCTGGAACTGAATGGCTGCAGGATTGGGCAGGACAGAAACTTCTGCCTACAGGTTCTAACCTGAGCTAAGGAAATACTGTCAATTGATGGCTTCTCTGTGTGTGTGGGATTCGTTTTTCCTTCATTATGTGACTGTTGATAGGTTTCCCATGTTCCAGTGGATGGTCTTACATCCATGTGCATAAAGGCAGAATTAACTAGGCCCAGTTAGTTATAAAAAGAAAAAAAGAGGAGGAAGAACAGATGAAGGTGGCAACGTGAATCTGTGTCAAGGGATGGGGGAGTTTGGGTTGGATATGAGCATGTCTGAAATTGCCAGGGAATGAAAAAGATTTAAAAGGTGCTTTGCGATGCTGGTCATTCAGACAATGATCATGTATCTGAATATTCTACAGTTCTGTAAAGATTCAAGGCCTAGCTGGCAAAAGGGGAATGTGTGACCCAGTTACAAAAAAGTACAAAAGGCCTGTGAGTATCTGGGAATTTACACCCTTTCCTTCTAGTGCTTTCTGATAAAGCAGTAGGATTCACATAGGCAACAAAATGCAGCAGACATAGCTTTTCTGGGGGTGGAGGAGGAGGGCATGGCTGCTTCAGGGCAATAACTTCTTAATGTACAGTTTCATCCTCCAGGAACTTTAAACTCAATTGCATGACATAAATGGACTGGAAGTTTAATAAAAAAAGGTAAATGAAACAGTAAACAAGTGATGAAGTATATCAGTCATTTGAAAAAAAACAACTACTAGCCGGGCGGTGGTGGCGCACGCCTTTAATCCCAGCACTCGGGAGGCAGAGGCAGGCGGATCTCTGTGAGTTCGAGGCCAGCCTGGTCTACAAGAGCTAGTTCCAGGACAGGCTCTAAAAAAGCTGCAGAGAAACCCTGTCTCGAAAAACCGAAAAAAAAGAAAAAAGAAAAAAAAAAAAAAAAACTACTACTTTATCGTAAATACATTTTTAGAGATTTTAAGAAGGCAAACCAAACCTTCACTCACTTAGTTCCTTACCCTCCATGTGGAGACCAGGGCAGTCACAGACTTTTCCCTAAGGCAGAAAAAACATTTCCATCATCTTTAGAAACAGTGGTTAAGGATGTGGTTCTGTCATCTAACTCTCTTGAAAGAATATTCCAGTATTAACCCCAGAAACCAGGTTGGGGTATTCAAGATGAATCAGTGGAAAAGGCAAGTCTCAGTTGGCAAGTCGTTGATTTATTTAGTGACCACACCACAAGTTAGTAGGGGACAGTCTTGAGAGCTGAGAGTGTGACCTGAGGGATACCAGCCTGCTGGTTGTCTTGATGAGCCTTGGGGTAAACTGATAGCTATGATTTTATTCATGGGATAGTCTGGTGACTTTTATTTTAAGCTAGGCTCTTCTACACCCTGTGTTGTCATGACCACAGATTGCATATTAAAGCTCATGAGAATTGACTCTCGTCTTAAGTAAACTGTCCCTGATGCTGGATTTGGACCAGAATCCTGGGCTGAAGCTCAGCTGACTTCAAACTTTGGCATACAAGAGGGAATTCAATGACATTTCTCTGTTATTACTCATCTCTGCTAAGACCTGCCAGGTCTCAGCTCTCTGGATCACACAAAGGACACTCAGCTAATCACTACTTCTCAACCTCTACTCTCTGAAAAACCTGTAGAAGCAAGGTCAGTCTGTGCCACAAGCTTTGTATTTCTGATCCACACTCCCACCATGGGAAATGTGATTGGAAGCAGTTCCACAGTGTTTTGGGACTTGGTTTGTTCTACCTGTTAGCACAAATCCAGCAAATGGGGAGGAGTGTGGATTCGGCACCTTTTCACAACTGTGCATTGCAAAATGAGCTAAGTTTTGAAAGTAGCTGGTTAAAATAGTGTGTGTTCACATATGTATATAGTTGAAGTGAAATTAAATAATTTGTGGTAATAATCTCCTCTGCCCAAGAGCCATAGGCTAACTAACAAAAATCCCAGTATCAGGCATGAGAAACTCCCTTTTGAATTGTTGTTCAGGGAGGTTAGAGATGCCCCCAAACAATATAGGCTACTACCGTTGTCCTTAGTTGCTTCCCAGAAGCTGAGTCCCCCTTGCTGAATACGTCACACACTTTGGTCACAGGACTCAGAGGAATCAAACTGCATCTGACCCAAAAGCCTTCCGCCAGTACTGGAAGGGCTGTGCAAGCTGCCAAGGGAGAAAGTATATAATAGTCCTACCCAGTTCTGATGACTATGAACTACAACAATGATCAGCATGACAAGATATCCCCAAAGATGAAACAGGCACATTTGTAATTTGGCAGTCGCCAACAGCTGTCTAGGTGGAGTTAAGTCTGCTGCATAGGAGGGAGACCACGACTGGTACAGAAACCTAGCCAACCACTTGAGATTAGCCCCAGCTAGTCAAGATGCAGGTTACAATTGAATCTGGAGTGCCAAGCCCCAGCTGATATATCTATAGCATAGCCGTTACACCTAAATCTCATAGGACATTGTTGAACAAGGGGCAGGAAGACTGTAAGAGTCAGAGGATCAGAAAGTCTGCTGTGAGACTGTGTTCTCAAGATATGACACGGACGCTCCCTACATGAAATGACAATAATATGCATGCCTAAACAAGACCTGAACAGTACCAGCAGACATGCCAATGTGGATGGGAGAAATCTCATGGGACCCAACCCCTAGATGAAGAACTATGGGCAGTTAAAAACTGCTGAGAGGCATAAATCTTCTTTCTCGGAAACAAGCACTCTATATCTAAATGGCTATCCAATACTAAGTAGTTGGCCCTAAAAATATACAAACAGCACTAAGCCTACTCAGAATGTTAGATTTATTTGCATATTAAAGAATAAGAGGCCATGAATTTCAGAGGGAGTGTGGAGCTAATGGGAGAACTTGAAAGGAGGAAGGGGGGTGAAAATGATGTGATGTAGTTGTATTTTATAATTAGTACAAAACAAACAGAAACATTACACTGTCAGTAAGGTTTAGTAGTAGCAGAAACTGTTAAATACGTTGAGGTTTTCCTGTAGTTCTGATTAGCTGAGGCTAGGCTGTCTAGCCAACGCTGTGTGAGTGTGTGTGTTGTCAGTACGTCAGTAATACCTTGCCGTCTTTCTTTAGCATTTACACTTCATTTCCTCCCATAATTTTTTGTTAAATATACTATTTCTAGCTTATGAATTCTCATCCTCATTTTGAAAGTTTCTTTTCCTTTTCCCTTTAAATAGTGTCTAGGTTTTTCATTTTTAGTTTTCCTTTTCCCCCAGTAGAATTTCTGTCATTAAAATTACTAGATTGACTCCCCATAACACCAAAAACTGGAGAGACAGCCCAACATACTTGCTGCACTTATAGAGGACTGGAGTTTAGCTCTCAGCATCTCATGGTGGCTGTAACCACAGATATCAGGCATACATGTGGTATACATACATACATACATACATACATACATACATACATACAGAAAAACATTCATACACATAATTTTTTGGTTTTTTTTAAGATAAGTTCTTACTATGTAGCTGTCCTGGAACATATAATATAGAACAGGCTAGTCTTGATTTCATAGAAATCCACCTGCCTCTGCCTCCTCGTGCTAAGTGTTGAAATTAAAGGGGTACACCACTATGCCTGGGTCAAAAAATAATGTCTAAAGTGGTTAGAGAGGCAGTTTTCATAGAAACAGGTAGCGAGTGTGAAGTCAGATTTAGGGTCCAATCTGTATGCTAGCTTCACTTCACAGCTGCCATAATCTAACATCTTTGGACAAATTTGTGATCTATCAATGAGATTTATTTATGACTCTAAATTCAACATTTTAAGGGTGTAAACAATATGAGGTTTCACTGAAAATACCAAATAGGCTGATGTTTTCAAATAATGAACTTCAGTTTTGATCATAAATCTTTGCCCGGTTATTTTAAAGAATAACATTCACTGCAACGGAGGGAACGCAAGTCTTTTCATTAGCAGCAGAGAACTTGATTTCCCAGTTGCTAATCTTTTAAGAAATTAAGCACATCAGCAAGCAGTATAGATGCCAAGAAAAGTAACTTTGAAACATGGCCATCTGAAACTAAGGCTCTTGGACAGATCAATGGATGTCTACTGGGCAGACACTGAAACTCTCTTTCTAAGCTCCTGGAGTAGGAACTTGTGGCCTTGAAATCCACGATGCCCTGAGATTGCCAAGCATGTCCTACAGAAACCAATGCATGCTGCTTAGATTCTCAAGCCACAAAGCTAGCATTTGGAGTGAATACACCCACAGGGTGGGCACAGCATCTAACGAAGTGCATTACCATGTAGCCCAGGCTGGCCTAGAACTTGTAATCCTCCTTACTCCACTGCCTGAGTTCTGGGATGTCTGGCCTATGTCACCTTGGCTAGCTCTACTTCAGACTTTGTAGTGGTGACTTTTGAGCCCAGTGCATGCCTACTGATACAATGCAGCGTCCTGTGCCTACTGATGCCATGCAGCGTCCTGTGCCTACTGACGCCATGCAGCGTCCTGTGCCTACTGACGCCATGCAGCGTCCTGTGCCTACTGACGCCATGCAGCGTCCTCCGCCTACTGACGCCATGCAGCGTCCTCCGCCTACTGACGCCATGCAGCGTCCTGTGCCTACTGACGCCATGCAGCGTCCTCCGCCTACTGACGCCATGCAGCGTCCTCCGCCTACTGACGCCATGCAGCGTCCTCCGCCTACTGACGCCATGCAGCGTCCTGTGCCTACTGACGCCATGCAGCGTCCTGTGCCTACTGACGCCATGCAGCGTCCTCCGCCTACTGACGCCATGCAGCGTCCTGTGCCTACTGACGCCATGCAGCGTCCTCCGCCTACTGACGCCATGCAGCGTCCTGTGCCTACTGACGCCATGCAGCGTCCTCCGCCTACTGACGCCATGCAGCGTCCTGTGCCTACTGACGCCATGCAGCGTCCTGTGCCTACTTATGCCATGCAGCATCCTCTTTTGTGGTCTGGTTTTTCATGCTTCTGGCTTCTGTGTTCTCTTTCAATCCTATCGTTTCTTTCCTTCCATCTCTGCTGAAGCCGTCTTGTCCTTCTTTGTAGATTTTTGCATCCTTAGCTCTCTTCTCATCGTGAAGTGTTTTAATTATCAGTATTACCTACTTCTTTCTCTTCCAACTTGAATTAGCTGCTATAATTCCACTTTTAGATCTTCATCTACAATTCACATTGTATAAAGCAACAACAAGGGATACTTGTCTAAACTAGTTGGAATACAAGAGATTCTCAGCGCCACTCCTCTTGTGAAAAGTGGGGCGTAGCACACGGTGGCCCTCAGGTTCGAGTAACCATGGAAAGAGAAGAGGGTGCTAGAAGGGCCTGGGGACACAAGAAAACTAGATTTGTTATCTTTACAGTTTTGTTTAAGGTTGCTCCTCAGAATGCCGACCAACGGTATTGTCCTTATAGACTACAGAAACTTCCAAACAGAGCAAAAGCACACACTTACTGTTGGGGCTCATTACCTGATGGTCCCTAAAGATCCTCACATGTGTTGGTAATTCTTCATCCCCTCGGCTCACATGTGTTAACTCTGCAGAAGGATTCATGACATACCCCTCTGATGTCACCAGGAGTGCAAACACCGGCCAGTCTCTCCCCTTCCCACCATGCAGGCTTCTAGAGCAGCAGTAAGATTTGCCTTAATTCTTTGAGGAACAGTTTCCTGAGTTAAAGCCACAAATCCTTAATTGGCCTATCATGATCCAATGTACCCACAGGGCTGACTTTGCAAGTAGAAAACTGAAAAGAGACACCTCCTAAGAAAAAATGCAATTAATAGTTATGTTGGGAGCTAGACTAGGACATCTACAGGCGAGACAGCTCAATCTTTTAAATTCGATGCTGAATTATGAAATGATGGCTAAAGCCTTCCCCAGACCTCCTTCCCCAGGCCTCCCCTGGCCCTGGGGAAGGCTCTTCTCTCCAGCACTCTCATCTATGGATGAAATCAATTAATTCTGCTAATGGCATAAGATGTTGCTCTCTAAAATGGGAAGCTGGCAAGGAGCTAGAGATGGCTCCAGGGTTTCACCTGATGAGTCAGCTCTCCATAATTACAGGAAATGCATTCTAGGTGAAGTTCAAGAGTAGAGCTGGGATGCTTGTTTACCATGTCTGAGGCAAATAACTCTGTCAGATGAGCGGCTTCAACCACGAGGTCGTAAACTTAAGGTTCCTTCCTGTAGGTCATGTTCCCTACAGCATCTCCAGCATTTATACGCTGGTCTGTATTCAAAAGTCAAAACTGATATTGAATGTTTAAGGCTAGATACAACTTTTAAAAGTAGATACAATTATAGCCTCCAGTTAGGCATGGGAAAAACTCAGACAAACAAAGATGTAAGAAAATTCTCAACAGATTCCCTAAGTAGTGACGTGACAGGGTGTGACCAGCGCTTCTGCTCGTCATCGGGTGATGTTAACTCCAGACTTCTTTGAAAACTTGTTAGATTTCTATTGGATTTAAGACTGAATGATTGGAGGCTAATAGGTTGGGGCCCAGAGGGCAGGTTAGCCTAGGGCCCTTGCTCTTAGTGACGCATGAATACAAGTACTTTCTGAGCTTCTACTAGGTGCTAATGCTTTGCCTTCCACATCCGGGGCCTGGAGTATGGTGGGAAGACATTAAAAAATGACTTAATCAAAGGGTTACTTGCCAGAGAAGGCCTTTGGTGTTAAAGCTGAAGGACAAGGAGGCATCCATGAGGAGTTTGCAGACAGGGATGGGAGTAGGAGAAAGAAGAAAGCTTTATCTGGAGGGAGTGCCTGAGCTAAGGGCTCCAGGAGAGGAAGGGTTGGGGCATATTTAATCACTGAAATAGTGAACGGTTATCTTAATGAGGGCCGGCACTAGACCTTTGGAGCTGAAATAATTATTTACCGTTCCTCTTTGAAATGACAGTTGTGCTATATTTCTAGAGTTTGCCCATGAAATATGCAAAGCTGGCATTTGAAAGTCATGGCATGCTATGGGAATTTTATGGGCATCAGTATGGTGTCTGCCCTGGGCCAAGATAGGGAGCTGGAAGATTTATTTGGCATATTAAGTGATGTTGAAAGGAAAAGGATATTAATGGCCCCAAACTGTCAGCATTTAATGTATATGGTGAAGGACCCAGGGGGGATGGATTGTACCAAATGAGCAACTGGCTCCAGTTTTCTTCAGGTGTATTTCACGTACCTTCTGAGTACTCACAGCACCGCCCGGGTAATGGAGGCAAGTGCTGCTTGGTCCTCAGTTCAACAAGCAATCCGCCACCCCCAAATTGATTTTAAAAAAATTTTAAAAAATTGATTAAAAAAGTATGTTTCAAAATGAATCAGCCAGAAAACCTTCAAGTCTTTCTATCTTGCTTTCAACCTGTAGGCTTTGTCCTCTAAAATATTATCACATATGCGCCTTCATTTTCCTTTCGGATGGCATTTGATTCGTATCTGGCACTGCTGAACGTGGTATTCAGGTTAGCAGAGACTACCAGAGCAACTGGCCACCCATCCTCTGAGGCATTTTCCAGAAGAAGAACCTAAAAGGTAGAAGCCATCTTTTTTTCTCCAGAATATACACATAACCACCCTAGTTAGAACTGACTTTGGGACCTTTAAGTACTCTGACACATGGATGAATACAAAAGCTTGCACAGAGATGACTTAACAGTTAAGGCTCAGCAAGGCATCTCAAGCGAAGAAGAGACTGACATATATGTATTGGTTAAAATGCAGGGAGGCCAAGAGTTTGAGGGAAAAGAAAAGACGAAGACACAAGAGAGCAGCTTCTAAGTTGCCCTCACTGGTACCGCAGCCTGCACCAGCTGTCTACAAATCAACTCTGGCTCACACGGAACCAAGGCATGATGGGCTTTTCTAACAGGGGTTCTGCTGTTCCTTCCATCTTTCTCAGTAATGAAGTTCAGTCCCTTTTGGATGTGTGTCTATCTTCTCTGGCTATTGTCTATGCTAGCCTGGCCCACCAAGTTCAGAAACAACTGCATTTTGGACGTGACAGGATTGAATCCTGGCTTCAGTGTTGATTAGCTCTATACTTACGATCAAATCACTAACCTTGGTTGATCATCTATAAAGCAAGTAATTTTGACCAATGGTTTTCTGTTTTTGTGGCAGTTAATGAAGAACACAGAGGGAAAACTCATTAAGGGGTAAAAAGGTCTGGGTTTTAATAGGTTTTTTCAATACCCACACTATTTTGAGATCCACTGCTTTGGGGGATTAAAGACAAAAGGAAGCAACAGGCACCTGGCCATCCATCCCTGTTGCTGGAGATCTTGTGATGAATCAGAAACGAGCATCTCACACGGCAACTCCTACATGAGCACCATCATTAACTGGATGCTCAATCAGTCAACTTAAGTGATACATGGTGTCCTCACTTACTGAATAGAGAAATGAAGCCATGGATTCAATGGATTAACAGAGGCTGCTGACAGTTACTGATTGACGTCGATTCTTTCTCCTTTCACATGTAGTTTTAGTTTACTAGAATCTTCTGGACACAAAACTACTTGAATTTGACTCCACAAAAACTGTCACATGGTGTTCCTAACAGATTTCATAGTTCTTGCATATAAATATTGAATATATGGCTACCGTCATCATGAAAGTACTATTGGCTTAAAAAAACCTAATACTTTTATATACCATTCTATTGAGTTGCATACAATTAAAACATGTTTTTGCTTCTATGCCCTCCCTTGTAAGCCCTCCATTCTGTTTCTTATGCCCATTTAATAACTCGAGTTGACTTTTCCTAAAAGGTCAAGGAAATACTTAGTTCTGAGACATAAAGCAGTAGTTACTGATTGTGAAGGCCCTCTTAATTCATGACAAATAGCCTGGCTAAACACAAACACAGGTCACAGTCGCTATACCAGGTCTCCCAGATTAGCCCTATACTTTATTAATTTCTCCCACCTACAAAAAAATCTAGGTAGAAGATTTTATATAGTTATCAACATCTTCAAAATAGATGATCCCAAGCATGGTTTTATAATGCGTTAGTTATTAAGAAAATGATTTTAAAACGATCCCTCCTAATGAGATGTAATACAAGTAACAGAATCTCATTCAGTCTGGCCTCTGCTCTAGTTGGATGTTCAGGGGAGGAAGTCATCTGAGAGCTGGAGGTGGATGAACGGAAGCCAGAAGAAAGCAAATGAGCAGCATCCTTAATGGCCACCCTGCTGGAGGAACCCTGTTGCCAGCAAGCCAGTGGGAAGCAACTAGCTTAGGAATCAGCCTTGGAGCAAGGCGTGAGTTTTTATGGGAGCCCTTGTTTTTTTAATCTGCCGTCTGCAAGGTCTCAACTGTTCTGGACCACACAGCCTCCCTCCTTTCCACGCCTCCCACTTCCTTTTGTTGTGTTATTCCTTTTATTTCTGTATTTCTGTCTCTTCCTTGTCCTCAGATTCTTTTTCCTTTCATAATAAAACAGTGGATGAAGAATTAGTGTATAGCCCTACAGTAAAGACCTCCTCTGGACACATACCCCTTCTTGCCTTATGAGGAAAGGGTGGACCAAACATCACTGACACATACACCAGCAAATGGCATTTGATTTAGTGACACTCAGTACAAAATCATATATCAGAACTTTACAGCTTTCTCCTGTCTTCCAATGTTCCTTGATTAGAGGGTGACAAGGACAACATCTAATTTATACTAACTTAATAGTATAAATCAAAAACTTTTAAGTGATTATAGTTTACAAGGAAATGTTTTATCCCACTTTTGTGGCAGGTTTCATCTTCTCCAGTCATACTGAGTACATTACTTTGCTCACCAAGAAAACCCCACATCATAGCCTCAGTAAAACTAGGCAAATGATCAGATCAATATAAGTTTGCTCGTGATTTGCATTAACTATTAGGAATCAGCAGAAGTAAGTGATGTAATTTGTTGGGCCACATTCAATTGCCCCTCTCATTTAAAGGCAACACATCTAATTTAAAAGTTTTCGGGTGGGGAGATCCCAGGCATTGGGAGATTTCCTGAGCATTGCAGAGGATCTAATGTGAAGTTAGGGTGGCGAAGGTCTGTTAAGAATGAAAGGACAGGAGGATCCTCCCCTGAGCTCCTCAGGCCAGAACAGATCTCTTGCATGGGGCCTGCCAGTCATGCCACTGTCCTCATCGTTCTAATGACTTGATCCAGAATGTTAGCCACAGGCTGAAATTATCTTCATATGCTCTGTAATACTGGTCCACACGGCCCATTTCCTCTAAGAAGTTAACTCCCACAGAGCCCAGAACAGTATTGGGTTCGGCAAAATTGCTCTACTACCAATAAATTGAATATATGAATTCAAACCTCTTAATCATCAATTTTTGCATCTGCTTAACGGGCAAAACCATACAACAACATACCTTGCTAGAATGCTGAGCTGACTGAAGAGAAAACTACATTCACATGAAACAATGTAGGCAAGATGAAATCCCAAGAAATGTTACTTCAGCTTCTACAAGACATGCTATTTCCAATGTTAGTTTCTAACTTTACCTCCTTCTTCTGATTTTAGCTGACTGCTGTTAAGTTGTAAATTGCTTGCCTTGTTGGAGCAACATTAAGTAGACAAGCTCTTGTCGCTTAGCAACCATTAGAAACTTTAAAATGTTGAGCAAGTTAATTTGTAACCAATTTCTAAATGGAGGGAAGTTGTGAGTGGCGGGGAGAGTAGACGGAGTTACTAGGGGAAAAGAAGTGGGGGAAGAAAGGAAGAGGGCTGAGGAAGACATTGGTGTCAAGGGTCCATGCCAATGACAAACTGAGCCTGTGCTAGGGAGATCATTATTAGCCTTGGTCAGAAAGGGAAGTCCGTTCAGCATTCAGTCAACATTAGTTTAGTTGTTTGCAGGGCCAGACGGCTGTCTCTTTTGGTATCCTTTGATCCTTGTGGCAATCCCTCCCCCCCTTTTATTCTAGGATCTGAGTACGGAGATTTGAACACGCCAGCAAGTATTCCATCACTGAATTACATATCCCCAGTCACCCCCCCCCTTTCCTTTTCTTTCTTTCTTTTAAAAGAGAGTCTTACCCTGTTACCCAGACTGACTTTGAACTTGGGATCTTCCTGCCCCAGTCTCCAAGTGACTGGAATGATAGGTGTGGTCACAACAGCTCAATGTCATTTTATCCCTACTTGAAAAAAGAAAACTGGGCTCTGAGACAGTAACCCAGACAGTGAAGTTGCCACACAAACAGGAAGAACTGAGTTCAATGATCAGCAGCCACACTTTACACCCCGAGTCAGGTTTACACACTTGTCACCCCACTGATGGGGAGGCAGAGGCAGGGGTATCACTGGGACTCAGCAAAATGGCACACTCCAGGCTAGTGGAAGACTGTCTCAAAAATCAAGGTGGAGAGCAACAGCAACTGGGGACGGGCACGCAAGGTGGGTCTCTGGCCTCTACACATGTGCATAAAACACATAAAACACACACAGAAAGAGACAGAGACAGAGATGGAGTGGGAGACAAAGAGGGATGGAGAGGGGGAGAGAGGGAATGCTAATCAAAAGTTTTAATTTTTAAGGAGGCAAACAGCATAGCAACTAAAGGGCTGAGTCAGAAAGTAAGATCGAACACGTACAACTTGGGGAAGTGACTTAAGTCTCTGTTTAATCAGCTCTTCCTCTAGAAATTACAATAAAAGTGAGCATTAATATTTAGAAATTACTCAGCATGTGGGCTGAATGTGTATGATTATAGATAAGGATATATACAGCTAACAGTTGGGGATACAGGGTCTTTCAAAGCCTTAAAAATGCTACATTGGTCATTTTTCACAAACTGAACATACACATGTACCACCAACCAGCCATGAAACAGAGTATGACCAGGCCCTCACATCAGGCCTCAGATTCGTTACTTTTCTCAGTCTTGTGACAGAAATAAGGGCAGAGGGACTGATCATGGCTTGCTGTTAGAGAGGGTGTAATCCATTTTGGTGGCGAAGTCCTGGCAGAGTTCATGGCAGTGAGAATGTGGAGCTGGGACACTTCAGGAATTGTTCCATGGACCAGGAACTGGAGAGCTCTGTGTGACACTGGCCAGTGTATGACCCTCAAAGCCCATTGCTATCAGTGATCTGCTTCCTACAGATGGTCCCTATCTTCTAAAAATGCAACAAATCTCTCAAAATAGCACTTCCAACTGGGGCCCAAATGCTTAAACACATGAGCCTTCAGGGGACACTTCATTTTCAAACAGTAACGCTTCTCTTGCTCCATCCTTCGTTCCAAAGTAACTAACATTGTGACTGCTAAACCAAAACAATCTTGCTGATTTTTTGCTCTTGTAGAAAAACAGTCGGGCAATATGGAGCCCTTTCTCCCTGCATGCAACAGTGTGTTCTGTGAAAACGATTTGAGTGGTGGACATTGATTCTCTCGTAGGGATGGGATTCTGTTTGTAAAACCATGACAATATGTAGATCCATTCTGACGTTGATAGTCATCTCGATAGTCCCTGAATTTAAAATAGTAGGGGCTGGAGAGATGGCTCAGAGGTTAAGAACCCTGGCTGCTCTTCCAGAGGACCAGAGTTCAATTCCCAGCAACCACATGGTGGTTTGCAACCATCTGTAGTGGGATCTGATGCTCTCTTCTAGCATAAAGGTATACATGCAGATAGAGCACTTGTATACATTAAAAATAAACAAATATTTGAAAAGAAGCAATAGTAGCAACCCTCTGTTAATGCCAAGCAGTGAATATGTGCATATGTTTTACTAGGTGTGGTTTTTCAAGTGGTTTTAGAACATAATGACTGAATATGATCAGCTTTAGAATATACTATAAAACAATACTTCCACCATGTATGAGAATTCTTTGATTATCCCACGGAAGATAGACTAGGGTGGAGGGACACAAGAGAGCGCTACATTGTATTTCCTCTTTGCATTGTTTCAATGACTAATAAAAAAAATGAGCACCTCATACTGTAAAATGACGCCAAGCTACAAACTCTTCCCCCCTGTGGTGAAAGGTTATAGTCTCTGAACCCACAATTTTTTTTTGTTTTTAATAACTGCCTTCATTTAAACAAAAGCATTACAAAAAAAATATACAAGTTCTGATTTTGAAACCAAGGGCTTTCACCATTTCTATTTGTATTCACATTGTATTTCTTTTGAATGTGAAGAGCTATCCTCTGGTAATAGAAGAAAGAGAGGGAGTCTGCCCCCAAATAAGTTTCCTTTTCCTTTTGTTGCTCTTCAAAGAGGAATTAAAATATTATCTCACTGGGCAGGCAGCTGGGAGCTTAGGAGAGGAGGAGGGGGAGATGGGGAAGGGAGCTGACCTACTTCTGGAAGCTCCTAGACACCATTTTTGGTGATTGCAAGATACTTTCAAGAACAGGTGTGGGGTGGGGAGGGGGAAGAGGCTGAGCTTATGCATAAGCACAACAACACGGAAAGGCTCCTGGGCACTTTGTAGGGGAATTTGGGATGGCAGCTTTCGGTTTGAAGTTTCACCTCCCACTCTCAGTGTATGCTCAGGAAACCAAATCCTTCTGAGGGAGATCAAGGAAGACAAAATTATTTTCTGGTATAAAGTGAAAAGATGCTGAATTGTTCCTGTCTGTACTTTTACACAGGTGCGCAAGTGTGAGTCCACATTGTCTTTAGCATTACAACAGGCCTGGCATCAGCAAGGATGCAGGTCCTTCTTCTTATAGACACACACCGAAGCCACTCTGTCATTGCCCTTCAGACACAACCCTAAACCATTCCTCCGTTTCATAAAATGACTCCAGTTATTTATATAATATACATATATGTGTATGTATATATAATTTATTCTTGGTTTGTATTGAGATTCTACCTTCCCGTAGTTGAAAGAAATGTCTTCCTTAATGACGTCTTTAATTTATATTTATATTATTTATAAATGTATATTCATTTCTTTGAAGGGGAGAGGTGTACACAAACATTGAGTTGTTTGTGCCTGTTAGAACGTTGCGGGAAACAAAGTGGACTTGAAGGCCTCGTGCTGTAGGTGGGTCCTGCTCTCCTCTAGCCTTGCCCACCTTTCAATCTCATGACACACTGACCTTGACGGAGAGTCCTTTGATGACCTTACATTTTCATTTTTTTTCTGTGAAACACTGCTACCATAACCAACAGAGTGGGCTGTAGGTTAAAGATTAATTCATCTTCTGGGAACTGGAGAGACTATCTTCAAAGTCATGGTTTAGGTCATTAGAAGTCTATTAAACAAACATCACCCTCAGGGATTAAGAGGCAGTAAATATAATTTCTGCTATCCCAGCAAGGGCTATTCTAGCCACGACGCATGCTGAGTGGAATCTCTCACTGTTGACCCCAGAGGTGAGTGCCACAGACTCACACCAATACAATGAATCAGGAATCACTTCTGATAATGCATTCTCCTGAACTACTGAACCATCGGCCTGATACCAAGAACATTAATTAGTGCAGGAAATTGCTAACTTTTTATTGTATGTGTGTGCTGTACATGGATGTTCAAGCGTGTACCCGTAGATGCCAGGTTATGTCAGATGACTTTGTCTACCATTCTTCATGGTAGTGTTTGACACAGCATTTCTCACTGAACCTGGAGCTCACCAATTGTCTAGTCTGGCTGGTCAGCAAGTCCTAGATATCTTCCTATAGCTGATCCCAGTGTTAGGATCACAACATGCACCACCAAGTCCAGCTTTTCATGTGGGTACTGGACGTCTGAACTCAGGTCCCCATGCTTGTGTGGTGACAAGCCATGGAGTCATGGAGTCATCTCCCTGGTTTAGGTGTCCATATTTTCACTCTCTGGCTTTCATTTTAGATTCTGACTACAGACAGGCCTGCTGATTTGATGTTGCAGCATTTCTCTTAGCTTGTGATTTTAGGGAGAAAAATTCAATGCCTCCAGCTGATAGCCTCATGACATGACTCAGCAATTATGTCTAACACTCTATGTTCCTTCAGTTAGCATCTAAATACCGGCGATTATAGGCTGGGCAGGTAAATATGCCCTAGGCAACCTGTGTTGGACTAAAGGTCATGATGTGTGGGTTCATAGAACTCAGAGAATATTGGGACGGGAGTAGTTGTGACATGGACCCCATCAGATGGATGGTTGAGATTGTTGCTAGTGATAAACACTGAGTTTGGAACCAAACTAAGAAGGTTTAAATTACAATCTGCCCCTCTGTGACTGTGTGGGCACTCTGTGACTTTGGAGAAGTCATGTAACTTCTCTGATTTAGTTTTCTCTATAAAACAAAGATAATAACAACCTAATGCAGGCATGCTTTGATGGTTATGAGTTAATACGCATAAAGATGCTTACAAATGTCTTCTCCATTTTAAATGTCACTGTTGTCATAATCCGTACTGACAGAGCTGCTGCATGTTTTGCGAAACGTAGCTTATGCAGCTGTTTTATGGAAGGTCCTTTAAAATAATTTTGCATAAAAATTAAAGGCTATACTAGGGATATAAATGGTGGCTATCTCAGCATGATTTTAATTTGCTTCATTTCTGCATATGGTTTGTATTGCTAATTGTTTATAATTAGACTCCATTACTTTTAATCAGATAAAATAATAAAACAAGTGCCTTTTTTTTTATAAAAATGTACTTTCTGATATTCATCCCTCATTGGTGAAGTCCTCCAGGACAGGGGATTCTAAAACCTCTAAGTAAAGGGGCAATTGATTTACTCTTTCTTGACTTCCTTGGTCTCACTCTTTCTAATGTGCTAAGTATGACACTAGGCATTGGGGAGACAGTGATAAACCTTCTGGATTCCCCCCTTTAAGGAACTTGCAGTACAATAAGATATACAGATAAACCATGTGAACACAAAGTCCTGTGAGGGCCATGGACAATCTAGTGTGTTTGAAATCCTCCATGGAGATGATGACCCCAATGCCCTTAAAACACAGGTTGAGGCAGATGGAAGGGGGTAAGGCAGAGCTGGGCCTGGCCCACAAAGCCAGAAGACAGTGTGGTAAGGGAAAACCACATGACTTCCAGATGGCTACAGCGGCAGATGAAGGGAGGAAGTGAGACTGACCATGTTGACAAGGGCATGATCCTGGAAGAACCCTCCTCCATGCCATAGAGTTTGAACATAATCTTAAAGGTGCCCAGTAGAGAGCTAATGAAGGCTTTTAAAGTGATAAAGATGAAGGGGATCAGAGGTGTAGTCACGTGCTTTTTGACAAGAGTGACGCAGGGCTCTGGAATGAAGTTGCATCCTTTCTCTTTTAATGGTGGAAGCAGTCACATTTCTTTGTGAGCTGGGGACAACTGTCGGCTCCATCTGCTTTCCTTTCTTAGGCTTATGCCATGGGGCAAAACGACTCCTGTTGGAATTCCCGTAGAACTGGAAGCTCTCTGAATGCTGACTTGACAATTGGATAATACAAAGGAAATTTGCCTTGGTATGACAGATGAGATGTTCATACCCTGTTTTCCTAAGATCTGAGGAAAAATAATTCAAAGGTTTCCAGTACAGTCATTATCTTTCAAATTGAGATACAAACTTTCTATAGCATTGTGATTTCTAGAAAAATCATCTAAAGCTACATTAACCATGTAGAAAATAAGTTTCAATATGGCTCTTATTCTAAGCACCACACAGGAAGATACATATAAACTTACAGCAGGATATGATTTACAATCTGAAGGCACCTGTTTAAGAAATTGCCATTGGTTCTTAGAGAGTGTGCAAGCTAGTTAGGTCATTTCTCAAGCATCGGTGCCACATTTTTTTTTTAATTTCTAATATAATCCATTGTAAGTGGACAGACCAATTTCTACAATATTTTCATAGAATCAGGTGATGTGGATCCCACGCTCTTAAGCGTGTCACAGACGGAAATGGGAGGCGGTCAAACACAAACACTGTTGAGATTACCTAGCACTCAGAAAGTGCTTGAGAAATATCTGGAAAATGGAACTCTAATGTTTGGGGGAATTAGGCTCTTTGAGAAAAGATGCTAGGAAGGTGTTCACTCCATATTTAATGGGAAGGCATTTAATGAGACAAGTGGAGTTCACAAAAGTGAACCTAAGGGAAGAAAGACTTTATTATCTATAAGAACCTGAAAGGGGGGGGGGTGGCTCAGTGATTAAGAGCATCGCTCTTAACTGCTCTTCCAGAGAACCCAAGTTCAATTCTCAGCACTCACATGGCAGCAACTATCTGTAACTCTAGTTTCAGTGGATCCGGTTCCCTCACAAAGACAAGCCAGATAAACACCAATTTGTGCACATGTGTGCGCACATGAACACACACACATACACACACACACACACACACACACACACACACACACACGAACATGAAATGGTCCTTCGGATCTCATCCAGCTTTTCCCGTCTGCATCAGGATCTCTTTTTATAGTACATGGATTTGGTAATTTTTTAAATCGATTTTTCCATTTCCAGCCTTGTGTTTCCTGGTCCCTTATAAGAAAACATTTGGCTGTAATCAGCTCAGCTGAAGAATGTGAGAAACAATTGCAAGCGCTAGATTTATCACTTCAGAATTCATTCTTAGTAGATGCTTTGATAAGTAATTATGTTTGAATGGGTGGAGGGATATAATGTCAGGAAATAATGGTGAACCGCATGAGTATTTCTTCAGCTCAGTGTGTATCTGATATAACACAATCTGCAAACCATATGTAAAGGTTTTTAGAGTGAATAGTGACGGCATTTTATTAACACCACAGGAATCAAACTGTAAGTTGAATAGTCAAGCAACAGTCACCGCCACTAACAAGCCGCAGCTCATCCATCTGCTTCCGAGTTCTCTAGAAGTGAACTGAAGTTAGAGATTTGCCTTGAACACCAAGGTGGACTCTGTATCATACTGGATACCATGGGGCAGACTGAGACATCGACAAAACTGGCTTATGGGAGTCTAAGGCAATAATGTTCCCCGGGGTGCTTAATCTGAGAAGCCTCTGAGAAGCCTTGTTCAAATTCTCCAGAAAACAAATGCAATATCCTGGGATGAAAAGTACAATTCTAGCCAGAAACAAGGCCACATTCTTGGCCTTAATGATGTAATGCTAATTGTCTTTTATCATTGGATGACTCCGTGGCACTAATGGAGCACATTTTCCTGCAGTACAATTTTCCATCTCTCACAGCTTGGATCTATGGGATGGATTGGTTCTGATAATATACTGGCAATTATGCTAATTTCTTACATGGTGCTTTAGAATGTGACTTTAGGTGTAGAATTTATAGCATAACTCTTAATGGGCATTTTGGTCAGAACCCAGGAGATCTTTTCTAGTAAGAGGCCACTGAAATTAAACGAGCAAGTTCTATGTTAGCAGAAGTCTTTTGATTTGGGGATAAAGAGAATACAGGAAATGTACAATTCTGCAGTCCCTTTCAGGCATGGTGATTGGTTCTGAGCCCCTCTGATAGACACCAGGAATTGGCAGGTCCATAAGATGTAGATGATTTTAGAGAAGCTTAAAATCTTATCTTCAGAGAACATAGTGAGAATCCATGCGAGGAGTGATCAAGGGGAGAATGATGGGAAGCCAGGCAGGGATTGACAGGTGAGCTCATACACTTGCATCTTCACTAAGGGAGAAGGGAAGCCAGGCACTCCTTGAGGCTGGAATGAGAAAAGCTTAGGAGATATCTGGCTAGGTGTTTCTTGTAGGTGAGTGGGAACCAGCTTCTGTAAGGCATACTAAAACAAGGCAAGGCATGGTGGACTGGATCCAGAATGTAAGGCAGAGCCACTGGAGGGAATTTAAGCACAGATGTGACAAAATTCAATTTGAGTTGTCAACAAATCAGAAAAGCATTCAAAGTATTTTTTTCTGTCACCTTGCCAGATGATGGGGGGAGAAGGGGAGTTCCTATACCGACCTTTGTAACATAGTCATGCTCTGAAAGCTAAGTGCTCCCTATTGGCTTACATTGGACAAAGATCTTCAGCAGTGGGAGCTGTACACCTCATGCATAATGCACAGAACTTCAACCATTGAGTTAAAGGCAAGATTTGCGACATGTTCTGACATCTTCCCTTTGCCCAAGGTAGAGAGGTTTTCCTGAGAACATTCTGGGTAATGGTCATCCAGTTTTAAAATGCTGTTGTGTTCCAGGGTCACCTAGCCACTTGAGACTATTGAGGACAAGGCTGTTAAGTATTACAATTTATTATTGAAATATTGTATCTATAAACATTCTTTTGAATTGAAGAATACCATGGGGACATTTTACTCCAACTCTCCAACAAAATGAAAATAAGTCAGTTAAAACCCAATGGCATTTCTACAAAGTAAGTGGCTCTTCAAGAAACTTAAAATATTTTATTATACATACACATTCTCTTCTCAAAAGCTAGAAAACACACTCTTTGAGACTCTTACTTGCATGTTATAATGCTTAGAGATTATTAGGTGGCCATAGATGTGGTTACTCAATACTAGGTCAAATTATTATAGAATTTGGTTAAAATCCATGTATCTGGGCCTTAAGCTACCCATAAAGTTTCAAAGGAAACTCATATACACATAGCCCCAAAACTCAGTACAAAATGTGCCACTGAGCTAGGAAGGGGTTCACATAGAACTCTGTAGCCTAAACAAGGTAGGCTGTAAAGAGCAAGTACAAATGTAGGCTGGAGGAGCTGCCTGGCCTGGAGCTTCTCCACCAACTGGAGCAGCTGGACATCAGAAATAGCACACATGCACATATGCACACACACACATAAAGACCACCACACACACACACACACCTTTAACTTTTGATTTTAGGCATCTTAGTGTTCTTTCTGCATGCATCTCTGTGTACTGCATATGTGTAGTATACAGAAGTCAGAAGAGGGCATTGGATCTTCTGGAACTGGAATTACAGACTGTTGTTATCCATGTGGGTGCTGAGATTTGAACCCTACTCCTTTGGAAGAGTAGTCAGTGCTCATAACCATTGAAGCATACCTTCAGCTCCAGGACAAGCTCTAAGGAACTGTGCTGTAAAAGAAAGGCAGGTGCAGAGAAGCTTCTGAGAATAAACAGAACAACTCCACTCTGGTCCCATGGAGCCAAGGACAAGACAACAGTAAAAACCTTAGGTCAGATGTTGATGGAGGGAGCCGGTGGCCCTTTGTACATCCCACCCGGCTAGCTTACACCCGAAACAATCACACAGAAACTGTATTCATTTAAACACTGCCTGGCCCATTACTTCTAGCCTCTTATTGGCTAACTCTTACATCTTGATTCAACCCATTTCTAATAATTGGTATGTCACCATGAGGTCGTGACTTACCAGGAAAGATTCAGTATGTCTGACCTGGCAGCTCCATGGCAGCTCTCTCACTCTGCTTTCTTCCTTCCAGAATTCAGTTCTGTCTCCCTGCCTACCTAAGTTCTGCCCTATCAAAAGGCCAAGGCAGTTTCTTTATTAACCAATGAAAGCAACACAAATACAGAAGGACCTCCTACACCAATCAGATTTGACTATTGCATGCTATAAATGACCATGTGTTTACTATGTAAAAACTCCTGTTCTTTCAGAGCTGTAAGTGTTGAATTATGGAAAATGATGATACTTTCTCTACACTATCTGTAAATAATGATATTTCTCTATAATAATTTCTCAGCATGTAATGTATCAAGTTAGTGTGGTTTTTTTAAATTGAATTGTTGAATTTTGTCAGATAAATAAGTGTATTTATCTTATTAACATACACATTCACATTCATCTTCAATAAATAAAATTACATCTATCAAAATCATTTTAAAATAAATGTCTACATGATTACCAGTACATGTTTGCTTTGTATGTCTATTTTATATACCTACACACATGGGGTCACATAAAAGTGGCTCAGGTGATGAGGGATCCCTAGCTGAAAAGTTTGCCAAGCTCTGCACTAACCCAGCAGTCAGAGAAACACTTTGCGCATGTCCATCAGGATGCATTGGCCTAGGACAGGACTGGAGGGGATGTGCAAAGGTGTGTAGAAGGAACGAGGGGTTCCCAACTTCCCTTGCTGCAGTCCTAACAGGCTGTTTCCTTGTCTTCAAAACTGGTTCTTATTTCACACTATTAACAGCATCTATTGGGGTGGGGAGGGGCATGTCTCATGTGATGTTTTAAAATTTACTTTGAAAATCTCTTCCTAAATTAGTGATTCAACTCCTACTCAGCGGAATCTTATAATAGTAACTGGGTGATACCTAATAACACAGGAACGCCGTCTAGTTATATATTTGAAAACGTAATAAACAAACTCTGGTTTGTCATGTGGACATTTGGTTTATAACTTGAGTCTCTCTGTGGCCATGTGAACACAGGCACAGGGGGCAATCCTATGCCAGCTTGTCTTTTGCTGAGTTTGTCTTATCTCTCATCCTTGGGGAGAAACCTGGGCTCCCCACTTCCTGGGATCCCTTGCCAGCTAGGCTTCAATATGAATTATGCCCAAGGCACCAGATTTGGAAAGCAGATCCAGCAGCAGCCAGGGACAGTTGACAGATCCTGATGAGGCTTTCCCAGGCTCTCCCGGGGAGCACCGTGAGTCATTTTCCAGGTGGCTGCTGGAGATTAGAATGTGCCGCCGCAGCTACGCTGTGTCTTATGTACCTAGAATTGTTGCAAACTAGAAGCCCTGCTCTCTCTGACATGAGCTTTTGCAGCCCACTCCGCAGGTCTATCCATCTCTGTGTCACAGCTGCTTCTGCAGACTGCATGGCCTGTCTTCCTGCCTTAGTTACTCCTCTCTCTCCCTGCAGATGCAGAATAGACCCGAAGTCTGCTTTCTAACCTCCTAGGTGCTTCTCAATTCAATCATGTTTGCTGTTCAACATTTTTTAGCTTAACTGAAAACAAGTAGCAATTATACTACCTTTTTGTTTTCTAGAGAAATGCTTCTCTGCCATAGGCAACAGTAACACCTACAACACTCTGAAGCTGTTTCTGCCTTGAGTCTGGGCAGGCTGAGGGCTGTTCTTTGATTTTAATTGGTTTTTCTGTCTCATCTAGTTTTCTTCATTTGTTTTTTTTTTTAATATTTCATGTTCCTGCCTTTATCTATTCTCCTCCATTCCAGATGTCTGTTTATTAATAGTATTGGTAGAAGAGTATGTCTCTAGCTCTTAATACCTGGTGTGTGTGTGTGTGTGTGTGTTTGTTCATGTCTGCTTCACTTCACTTGATCTTTACAACAGCTTAGAACTTCCAATTGAATGGGATTCTTTTTACTTTATACTTGAGTATAACTTGAGTCCCAGGTAGGTTCAGTGACATTTTCGAGACTACTCAGGAAGTTAGGGAAGGTGTTAGAATTACAACGGAAAACTTTTTATCACTAATAACATTCGCCCAGGTGACAAACTAAGATGGCAGCTGACAGGACACGGCTTTCCTGAGACAGGAAAGTGTCTGGCAGCACAATCTTCTCTACCTGTATCTGGGTCGTCATCATTATTCCTGGGAGGCAGACCCCCGTTGCTTCCAGTTTTACTCTCCCGCTGAAAGCAGCAAGCACAGCGCCGGCTGTTGGGGAGATGGGGCAGCTTAGCTGCTCTCTGGCACCTAATACGCTTGGTCTACTGGGTGAGCAGAGAAGTAATGGGGGTGACAAGATGTCATTAACGCTGACAACCTTTCAGCAGCCAATACTAATTAGGGGGCTAGTCTCCAGCAAGTGACTAACCAAATAAGAGGACCTACCACAATGCTAATTGATCTGTTTGGCAATGTCGCTTGAAGGGCACCCAACTGAGAATCCCAAGGACTAAAATGTTTACTCTTTCAAGGATAAGCTTTTCCAAGCACTGGGCTAGATTGGCAACAGCGACAGACTGCAGGCTACACTTATCATATGCATGGATGCAGAACTCACTTCTAAGCAATCCTCTCCTGAAAAAAAAAAAAATGCAAAAAGGAAGAGCCAGATTTCTACCAGAATAGACAAAAAATTCCAGCTCAAAAATCCACTGATTCTATTAACCAGTTCAACATTTTCACTCAAAGATGGTGTTAGCGTTCAGGCATTATGCTGGCCTGTCCCTTGTCAGCTGGCAGGATGCACTCAGGTAGTACCCTGGCTAGCCCAGGGTCCTATGGCTGCTACATTGCTAAGTAGTCTGTGCTCATATGCCATGCCCCCCTTTAAGAAACTAGCTTTGCCCTGTCCCCCTTTCCTGCTGGTCCTTCAAAGAGGCAGGCTGACCTTTGTGCCCCCCTCTTCTCTCTCTCTCTCTCTCTCTCTCTCTCTCTCTCTCTCTCTCTCTCTCTCTCTCTCTCTCTCTCTCTCTCCCACTCTATCACCATCTCTCTACCTCTCTGTTTCTTGTTTCTTCCTCTGCCTCTCAGCCTCTTTCCCCTTTTCCACCTTGGCTGTCCCCAGAGGCCAGTGTCCTTTCCCTCCCCTCGCCCCCTTCCCATTCTCTTTTCCCAATAAAAATTCTCCATGTGAGCTCTATCACATAATGGCATCTATCTCTCTCCCTCTGTTTTTAAAATTATAACAGATAGTACTTTTAAATATAAAAAGATAAGGGAAAATATGTACCTTGCCAAAAAAAAAATCAGCAAGGCAAATGGCATAGTTATGGCCACTCTCAAAGGTAACAATATCATGAGAGACTAAAATAGAGGGGTGTGTGTGTGTGTGTGTGTGTGTGTGTTTGTATAAAGAACATTATAAATGAATAACTCTTTAATGGACCACATGAGAGTTAAACAAATCTAATTTTGAATTTTTTAAAATGCTTTTTTACTAGACGATGCACAGTGGTCATGGGGAACTTCACTGAAAGCGGAACCTGTTGTTTGTAAGATTATCTCTTTCCACTCGGCAGGATGGAGACCCCAATCTGCCAAGTGAATCTGTGAGCATTCCTAGGTTAGTCATAGGTTCAGAACTCACTTTACCAAGGAGGAAAACATTCTAGGTCAAAAGGACTGAATGTGAACACCAGACTCCAGAGTTGCCACTTTGGAGTTGTAGAATAATGTATCAGGTATTATTTTGCAAATCATGTCTTCTACTTATAAATTTCATACCTTATAGAAAATATCAAATTGAACAGTAGCTTAACCACTTTGTATTAAGCATGGCTCACAGTGATTAATGAATAAGCATTCCCTTCAGCTTTCCAAAAGTCTTATGATAATCAGAACTTTGTCCAAAGTCCTCAAACCAGCAGCTGCCCTTCTCTCCCTGCCTCTAATTTCCCTAAATGGCATCTGGTACCTTCTTCTCTGGAGAGAGTGTCCAAGTGTCAGGGAGAAAGGTTTATTATCCTGAACATCTGGAGTAGCACATGTGGTCAGTGCACTCAGAGGCATGCCCTTGCAACTCTCAGATTGCACAGAAAGAAATTCAGGGTGGCTTGAAGTCACTGCCATAGCCCCCAGAGAATCAAATGCTAAAAATTCCTCTGCTCAGCACTACCAGGAGACTGCACAACCTCTAAGAGGTGAGCCTATGGAGGACTGTAGGTCACTGGGAGTTGACCTCGAAGGATAAACTGGACTCTGATTATTTTCTTTATCATTCTGCTATGAGGCTACTTTGCCATATACATCATCCAGGATGTGCAACCAGCCGAAAATTCAATTAGCAAGTCTTATAGGAAGTAGGGTAGTAACTGGCCATGAACAGATGCTTTCAAAGCTGTGACTCAAAGTAAATCTTTTCTTTAAGTTAATTATTTCAGGTATGCTGTTACAGTTTCAGAAAGCTAACAGTTACTTTTGCATTGGTGTCTCTCCCTGTGACAGGAAGTGGGTGATCCCCACTCTGCCCCATGCCCCAAATGTGAAAAACAAGTTTTCAAAAGTAGGTTTTATTGCTGTTATAATTTGTTAGTTTTGTTCCAGGTGGGTAAGAAACTCTTCAAGGGCAACAAATATGCACACAAATTCACTCACTGGAGGTCATCTTGATAATAAATTACTTCTCAATAAGTACAAATCAGCACAACTACCTTATCCATTGCATAGTAATTGTTTGAGTATGCATGTTTTTCAACCTAACATGTCCCCAATCCCCAAAACCCTGAGCCTCAAAGAGTATTTATGATTTTATACAGCTGCAGTAAAGATGATGGTAGAAACAGACACAGCCTCACTTGCTCTCTCTGGACCTCCCACATTTAGAAGGGTAAATTCTGAGTGAAAGACATGAAGGAAATGGAAAAGCACTACATTTTCCTTCAGAGGAAGAGCCCAGTCAGAAGAGTGGCATGTTTGCTTGGCTGCAAAGGGATACATTCTCCTTAAAAAGCAACCCTCTGCCAAGTTTTTGGCTTCTGTTTGTTGTTGCTTTAAAGGTAAACACAATTAAGAGAGAAAATAGCAAGTCTTTAAAAGCACAGCTGAGTGTTGATGTTTTCCTTTTGAGGCTTCTGGGCTTGTTTCTGGGGATCTTATTTACCATCGAACATCACAACTGCTCAACGCCACCAAAATAGCTGTGCGGTGGCTTTCTGTTCAGCCGTGGTCGGGGAAAGAACTTTTACTTCACAAAGTCCACCTTTTCAAGGCTCCTTTGCCATCCTCTCGAGTTTGAATGCCGCTGTCATAATTTTCTCTCCTGTTTCTGAGAAGACAGTTTTGTGCCCCGAAAGCTCCCTGTTATCACATCTTACAGGGACGTGGGTTGCACCACCTGATGGCATCTTGGTGGCTTTTCTCGAGATAAGCAGCTGTACCGATGATGGGACCTCCAAATGTGTTAATTACTGTCTCGGCACATCCCTGTAGAGAGACTCTATGAATTTGTTCTGCCGGAGAGGCAAGTCTAACCCTTGCCTGTATGTTAGTGATAGCTCCCTTCGCCACCTCTTTGCCCACTGCAAATCCGCTAATTCATTGGATTCTTGTATTTCATACCTGCGTGGAGCCAGAGCTAAAACCAATTCCAAAAAATTACATTTCTACATCAAAACTCACAGTATATGAGAACTCATTTCAACTTCTTGGCAACGTGTCAGGAAAAGGAAAGAACTGGTGCACAATTAACACAGTGTCACAACTCTGCTGGAAATACCATTAATCAAGGCACCTCCGGGAGACCCATTTCATGGTCTCAGTGATCCACAGAACACTCGTGCTGGGACCTACTCCAGCTTGCGTAAGGTCTCATCGTAGGCAACTTTTTTAGAGCTGAAACATAACCTTACAATTAGAAAACCCTTTGGGACACCTGGATGATTCTTCAGAGATATAGTCCATAACTCTCTTAATATTTCATATTTGGAAGCATTCGAGAAAGATGGAAAACACTCAGAAATAAGAAGATTTAAAATTTGTCCATGTGCTCAAAGGAATATTCAGGACCTGTAGCTGTGTGGTGTCCCATACTAGGTGAACATTCCTGGAGAACAAATTGGCTATCCTCATAGTCATAGCTGTGGGGGACCATAGAGGTGCTTTCACAGGTATAACAATGTATATGATATGCATCGACTCACAGACATGTCAGGTACATGCTGTCCAACAGCAGAGCCAGTAATCCGTTTCCGTTTCCCCATGACCATCTTGTCTGCCTCTCTGACTTGCATGATATGCTTTTCTTTTGTTTCTGCCCAGATCAAAGTACCTGGTGGATTTGTTCTCTGCACATCCTGTTTCAAAGCATACCACTTAGAGTCCTTCCTAACACGGTGGAAATAATGGCTCCTACCAAGATCCACAGCCCCTTATCCCTGGAGCCTAAGACTCCGATTTCCTCCTTGGCAAAGGGAACTTGTGTGTGGAGGCTAATCTTGAGATAAGACGATCATAGGGGTCACTGTGATCGTCCAAGTTCTTAGAGACGAAGAGGGCAGATAGCTCTCCGTGTGGAGACAGAATGATGCAAGCAGTGTTGATCGATGTGCTCTGGAGACGGAAGGTAAAGCCACCATCTACGAAATGCAAGTCTTCAAGAGCAGGGTACACCAAGGGGCAGGTTCCCACCCAGAGCCCCAGAAGGAATGCCCGTCTGCCAATGCCTCATTTGAACCAGGAAACCTTGTTTTTAGACTTCTGAGCTATAGCAAATGGAGTGAAGAATGTCTGTGTCTGGAGCAACCATGCTCGTATTGGTTTCCTGCAGCAGCAGTGGGAAGACAGCCCACCTTGCTCCCTGGCGCCTCTCATTTCCTGACGCACTGACATAAGCTGTGCTTTGTCAGCAAGCATGCTTTCCAGTCCCTCAGCCTGCAGCTCCTGCGCAGCAGCCTGACCCAATGCACGATGCCCCTCCACATCTCAGGGAACCTCTCTAAGACTATGTCAAAGGCCCTCTCATTTACAGGCAGTATTAGTAAACAACACTCATGCTATTACTTTGAACAATTGTTTAACTTTCTGGAACTGTGTGTGTGTGTGTGTGTGTGTGTGTGTGTGTACACACACATATATACATAGATATATGTATAT
Organism: Arvicola amphibius; assembly: GCF_903992535.2. Classification (NCBI taxonomy): domain Eukaryota; kingdom Metazoa; phylum Chordata; class Mammalia; order Rodentia; family Cricetidae; genus Arvicola; species Arvicola amphibius. The sequence goes on along the minus strand of NC_052047.1, from coordinate 163,899,706 downwards.
ACTTCTTCCTCAAATTGACTTCTCCAGAGATTATGTCATATTAATTTCTTGTTTTACTTATAATTCCTAGTATGCTATCACACACAAAATATGCTAAAATAGACACTAAATGTATATTTCTCTGTTATTTGTAAACTGAGATACATGAATTAATTAAGCATTTACTATATGTTGCCTCTTCTCAGCAACTTCCCAAGGCTAACAGTGGCAGACTACCTCTTTTTCTGAAGCAGCAGTCTAGAATGACTACGTATGGTTGTGATGAACAGTGGAAAAAAGAAACACAGGTAAAATATTGTAAAGATAATAGGACACTAATGGCTGAACTAGAGAAGGCCTCCCCAGAGGCACATCCTCCAGAAAACCCACTATGCTTTAGTACAACTGTAGCAATATAAAAATGGATTTAGCCTTTAAATCGTAGCACTTTTAACGAGACATTTATGTGGCCTGTGGCCTCCAAGCTGTGTTCAGACACTCAGGACATTTCCCAATAAAGCAAGAGACAATGATAGACATTCCCATTATTTTTAAAACCAAGAACCTTTCCAACATTGAGCTGAAACTAAAGTTAACAACCTCTCCTAAAAGACTCCAAGAACACATTTTAGTTCCTGCCTAAACAGGGGTTGTATTCAGGTACACAGGTACACAGGCATGTGTGCACATATGCACATGCATGCACACACAATAAATATGTAAATAAATGTACATTTTAAATGAGCCAGACTCTTAATACACTGCCAAGGTTGACATCCAAACTCCCTTTCTTCATGGTTGGATGAACTTTCGAGTCTCTCTGGCCCCTATCCTGGGGATAATAAAAATACCTACCCCCACTTGAGTTGGAAGACTGAAAAGACCTAAGGCATACAAAGTTATCAGTAGAATGCCTGGCATACTGAATCCTCCTGAAAGATAAGCTGTAATTACTGTCATCTCTGAAGCTCATTTTAGGTCACTTACATAACCTTCTGGAGCACAAACCAACTGAACCTGTTTAAAGATAAATGGAGAAAGAGCAGTGCCTCCAATTGTAGAAAGAGTATGGAGAAGAGAATTATCCCATAGGATAAAAGCTAATGTTTAAGCAGTAAGTCTTGAGGCGAGGTAAGTACTATCAAATGTTGTGACATAATTTCTACCTTCATCACTAGTATTGTATATGTGTCCATGCTCCCTGTGGAAGTGGCATAGGGGAAAATAAGGCATGCGTTTTTGCTGGTAACTAGATCAAAACTCTAAGCACCTTCTATGTGGCACATCTCCAGTATAATTATCGTAAGTTACCACAGGATAAGGAAGGAAATGTGTATTCTAGGACTGGGAAAGGATAATGTTTGCAGAAAGAGAGCTGTCATATTTGAAGTCAAAAGCAGTGACTCTGGAGAGAAGAAAGGGCATGCATTTGAGGGGGTTCAAGAGACTCTCATGAGAGGCTGGCACTGATCCGTGTCTTATCCTGGTGGTGGTTGTACAGATCTGTTTTGGTGATACTTCACTGACCTTCACATTAATATCTGTGCATTTTTGTAAGCTAACCATAATCACACTAACATGTTTACACAAAAGAGGCTTGGAAGGGTTAAAAATGTAGCCACATTCTCATTGGAACCCTCTAGCAAAGTATGGATTTATACCTGTAGTAACTTTTCTGTTGCTGTGATACGACACCATAATCAAGGTGATTCATATGATATAGAGTGTGTTTGAGCTATGGTTCCAGAGTGATTAGAATCTACCATGGTGGGGAAGCACAGAAGCAAGGGGCAGTCATGGGGGCACGACAAGATGCTGAGGGCTCACATCACCACAAGGAAGAAGCAGAGGGAGTGAATTGAATCTAGGCATTTAATCTCAAAGTCTGTGGCCAGGGATAGACTTTCTGCAGCAAGGCTGTGCCCCAGCTCCTTCAAAGAGAGCCACCTACTAGTGACCAAGTGTTCAAATATCTGAGACTATGGGGAACATTTCTCATTCAAAACCACCACAACACTCATAATTCTCAAACTAGGTACTGAACCCTAGAGCCTTCCCAAAGATCTAGTGCCTTCACAGTGCATGATCAATGACTGAATCTTCTTTTTTTTTTTTTTAAATATTTATTTATTTATTATGTGTACAGCATTCCTTCCATGTATGCCTGCAGGCCAGAAGAGGGCACCAGACCTCATTATAGATGGTTGTGAGCCACCATATGGTTGCTGGGAATTGAACTCAGGACCTTTGGAAGAGCAGGCAATGCTCTTAACCTCTGAGCCATCTCTCCAGCCCAATGACTGAATCTTCTAACTCGCTCAAGGTTTTTCTATTAGAATCATGTGTGCAGCCAGAAGGAAGTGTTTTAATGTAACACTTTAACATTTTTATTTTTTTAATTCTTTCACTTTTCCTTTACTGAAAATATTCTTATGCAACACATCCTTAGTATAGATTCCCCTTACTCTCCTCAGCTCATCCTCACCTTCCCTCCTCTCCAAATCTACTCCTTTTCTGTCTCTAATTAGAAAAGAACAGGCTTTTAAGCAATAACAACCCAACATGACAAAATAAAATATAATAAGATAAATAAAACCCTCGTATCACAGTTGGACAAGGCAATTCAACAGAAGGAAAAGAGTCCTAAGAGCAGGCACAAAAATAAGAGATGTATTTGTTCTCACACTCAGGAGTCTTATAAAAGTACTAAGCTAAAAGTTATAATATACATGCAGAGGACCTGGTCCAGACTCATTTCAGCCCTGTGGTTGTTGCTCTGGTTTCTGTAAGTTCATATATGCCTTGTTTAATTGATTCAGAGGACTTTGTTTTCCTGGAATAGTTCATCTCTTCTGGCTCCTACACTCTTTCTGTCTCTTCTCCAACAAGGTTCTCTGAGCTCCGAGGAGTGAGATTTGATGGGGGCATCCTATTTAGACCCTCTCTCCTTATAATGTCTGGCTGTGGGTCTCTGCATCTGTTCCCATCTATTGTGGGAAAAAGCTTCTCTGATGATGAGTGAATAAAGCATTGATCTTAAGTCTCTGGGTTATCTAGTCTCTCATTCTTGGTCACCCAAGAAATGTTGTGTATGGGTTCCATTTTGTGAGATGTGCCTTAAGTCAAATCTTGGTTTGCTATTTCCACAAGTTTTGTGCCATTATTATCCTAGCATATTATGCAGGCAGGACTGATTGTAGGTCAAAGGTTTTTTGGCTGGGTTGGTGTTTACATTTCCCTTTTAGTAGTCTGCATGCAGAATGCCCTCCTGCACCAAAAGCACTAACAACCTATTCATGATAAAAGTCCTGGAGAGATTAAGGATACAAGGATGTACCTAAACATAGTAAACAAAGTCTGCAGCTGATGTGGGAGAGTCTTCTGTTTGTGCTGATTTCAATAAAGAAACTGCCTTGGCCCATTTGATTGGCCAGCCCTTAGGTGGGCGGAGTAGACAGAACAGGAAGAAGGAAGTGAGGTAGATGGCTCAGTCAGATGCCATGCCTCTCCTAAATTAGTCAGACTGCCATGCCTCTCCTCAGAGAGACAGATGCGATGAAGCCAACCACCAGGCCAGACATGCTGAATCTTTCCGGGTAAGACACCATTCATGGTGTTACACAGATTATTCGATATGGGTTAGTCAAGATGTGAGTAAGAGGCTGAAAATAATGGGCCAGGCAGTATTTAAAAGAATACAATTTGTGTGTTGTTATTTCAGGGCATAATCTAGCCGGTGGCCGGGAGCAGGGTGGCAGGAATAAGGCCCGCAGCTCCCCACTACATGCAGCAACATCACTACTATACCCAACATCACTTTAAATGGAGAGAAATTCAAAGCAATTCCACTAAAATCAGGAATAACACAAGGTTGTCTTCTTTCTCCATATCTATTCAATATAGTATTTGAAGTCTTAGCAAAAGCAATTAAGACAACTGAAGGAGATCAAGGGGGTACAAACTGTAAAGAAAAAAGATAAAATATCTTTATTTCCAGATGATGTAATAATATATTTAAGTGATTCTAAAAATTCCAACAGGGAATTCCTGCAGTTGATAAAAACTTTCAGCAAAGTATCAGGATACAAGATTAACTCAGAAAACCAGTCTTCCTATATACAAATGACAATTGGACTGAGAAAGAAAACATGAAAACAACACTTTCAAGATAGCCTCAAATACTATAAAATATCTTGGGGTAACTCTAACCAAGCAAGTGAAATAATTACATGATAAAAACTTAAAGTACTTGAAGAAAGAAATTGAAGAAGCTATCAGAAGATGGAAACATCTCCCATGCTTGTGGATTGGTAGGATTAACATAGTCGTGCCACCTGCTAGAATCTGAAGACTCGAGCCGAAGGGCTTACTATCGAGCTCATTATGAGGAGGCTTCCTTTTCCTACCACATGGACTCAGAAAGGCTTCCCGCAAGGTATAGGGCACTAAAGAGGGACTCTACTCATGATTGAGGCCATAGAGTTTCACAGCTAAAGCTCAGAAGTAGCCTATGAACACTTTTGAAACCTCCCAAAGGTCACATGGACCAAACCTGGAACGAAGTTGAGAGAGGCTAACTCACAGTGATCAGAGCAGCAATAGTGCAGGCACTAAGCTCAATAATTAATAATTGAGACCTCATGAAATTGAAAAACTCCTGTAAGACAAAAGACACTGCCATCTGGACAAAGTGACGGCCTACGGAATGGGAAAAGATGGTTCTTACCAATTTCCTATTCACTAAAGGGCGAAAACTTTAAATTTTTAAATGATAAAAATCAGTTATGACATCAAAGATCCTAATACATCGCTTTTCCTGGAAATACCGGTTTTCTCAGGTAGTGTCTTTAAGTGGGAAACGTTTCTAATCACACATTTATTGCTTTGCATCCTTTTTCCAAAATAGTGTATATATATATATATATATATATATATATATATATATATATATAACCTTAAGCAATGATTTCTTAGGGAAAAGGTAAAACATCTCTTGACCTATGATAGCCTTTCTGTAATGGGCCTCGGGATTTACTCTCATTATTTTTATTTGTATCTGTAACCCCAGGAATGACTAGATATGTTCTTCTCTTTGTTTTCCCTTGGATAATAAGCATTAGGAGGGCATAAATTAAGTCCATGGTCTCTCAGTATACATCTTGTAACAAACACATAGCTATGCCCAAGGAAGAGTAAAAGAATGAATGCTTAAATCTTAGTGATTGAGTTAAGAAACAATAGCAAGACTAAAGAGAGGCTCAAAGCAGGGGACATTAATAAAGAAAAGAGGCACGGTTGCCTGAAGGCAACAATCTTGCTGTCTCTGCTGGCTCTCCCTTCAGGTTCCTCATTGGCTGTTTCCCCAGATGACTAGTCTGGGTAGTCAACATTCACGGAGCAGCATCTAAGTCTGGGCGTGTGCATGGACTTGGAATAATCTAGAGCAGAGCCCTCCTGGTTGAGGAACTCACAGACAAGTTTCTAGTTGTGGTGTGAGCAGATACGTGCTGTCATATATAACAAGTTTGAATTACAGCCTTCGGTAGGACTCCTGTTCTTGACTAATTTCCATAAATCATAATTTGTGTTTGAGTAATGAATATTTTAACTACCCACAAGGTTTTAGATAAATCATCCTTTGTTTAAATGTCTAGTTTGCTTTCAGCCAATCATGAGAATTTTATGAATCACACCTTTTCTGATGCTTTTCTATTATACGAACCAATAAAAATGTAATAAAAAAGTAATCTGTTTCTCTGCCTTGTTGTACAGTAAACGAGTCTGTGACAGAATGCTTCTGCAGCTCATATTGACAATGTCATTGCTCGCCAGTTTTCTAATTCCCGGGTGGTCCTCTAGTTAATCTCTCATTTATTCTAGGACTGATAAAGGATACTTTTTAAATTCACAGCTTGAAGTATCTGTGGGTTGTGTGTATATGTGTGTTTATATTGCACATTGCCTGTGGAATCTCACAGAAGACAGAAGAGGGTATCATGATTTCTCTGCTGTTATTTTCTGCCTTTTACTTTCAGGCAGGGTCTCTCTGCGAACCTGGGACTAAGGCTTTCTTTGCTAGGCTAGAAGCCAGCGGGCTGCATTGATGCTATCACCCTATCTCTGCCTGCCTTGGAGCTAGGGTTAAAGGCATTTGCCAGGATGCCTGGCTTGTTACTGGGGTGCTGGCTCTGAACTCCAGCCCTCGTGCTTGCTGGGCAATGGGTTTTAGCCACAGAACTGTCTGTCCAGCCTGCTGTTGGCCATTTCCTCTTATACACACTCCATGTCCACTCATGCAGGTGCCACCCATGGGAGAACCAAGGAAAACATGGCTCCCATAACCATCTAACTTAATAACATTGAGCCTTATTTTAAAACTTGATAATAGCCAATAACAAAAAATCATGCTAAGATGCCTTAGAAACATTTCATTTCATCACTTTTTAAAACAAAGTGGCTGTGAATACAGATTCATTGATCTCAATACAGCTGAGAACTGTTTCAAGTTGAGAACAACCAAGAAATCACATGGAGAGGCCAAAAGATTCATTAGGTTTTTTAGGTTATATATGTGTGTGTGTGTGTGTGTGTGTGTGTGTGTGTGTGTGTGTGTGTGTGTGTGTATGTATGTATGTATGTATAAGATAGAAATCTATGTCTGAGTTTGGAAAACCTAGGCATAGTGTGTTTTGACAAACTCACAGAAACAGAAGTGCAGAGGAGAGGACCCGTGACCCCCAAGTATTGATCGGAGTTTGAGGCTCAGCTGCCTTTTGTTTTTAAGCTGCGGTTTTCTCACAATCCTCCTTGTATCCGCTGGCAAGTGTGTGGCATAATTCCAGTTCCATGGAGATGCTTCCAGAGTCCCAATTACTGGGGGACAGTCAGTACTGAGGAGCTCCAAAAACAGAGAAATCTCTATGGGCTGGAAGCGGGTGGTAACGGATTTTATGAAAGAGGGGACTCTTGACCCGCGTTTGAGTGGGCTGCCTTTGAATGGCAAGATACAGATTTCAAATGGGCTTTTGTGTTCAGTTATTTAAGAACCCAAGTAGAAAAAGCCCACGAGTGAAAGGAGAGCTAAAGTTAGATACTCTTTTCAATCCGAAGAAATTCTGAGTTTACGAACTCTAGAATGGCCCCAAATAGAGTGAGTCATCACTCTACTTCATGTGACAGCCTGCCTCATGTGCACCCATGTTTCCCTCTGGTGCTCATGGTCAGTGAGAAGCTAGTGCTCAAGAAAAGAGCTCTAGGAGCCAAATACTCAGGAGCCCCCTTCCCAAGTTAAACAAGGTGGAACAGTTTCTTCTGCACCTTCTCAGCGCCATTGTGAGCATGGACTGAAAGACAGGGGTATATGGTGGAGGGTTTTCAGAGTTACTTTTTGCCACAGAAACTTTCTCTTAGGTGTTTCCAGAGTCTAACGATCCCCATAATATGCTCGATAAGATGGACACATCTGGTCTTGCATGAACTCCGTGGAGAGTAAGCTGGAGGGATCACCCCACTTCACAATCGTGAGTATCTGGCAAGACTCTACTCAAGTCATACTCAAGTCTCTCACTAATATGGAATTTACTTTCTTTCTCTCATCCTTCCTTCCTTCCTACTACTCTAGGTCATCCAGCTAGCAAAAGGAATGGTTCACGTGGGAAACTTGGTCTGCGGGCTTTGGATTGTACACCAAGTTCAGAATCCATCCAACCTTGACACAACCAGGGCACAGTGGGCCGAAGCTTGAGCAAGGGTATCAACAGACAGAGCTGTATCTGAGTCTTAGGGAGCAGGGTATTACTATACAACCTGGATCAATCAACAGACATCTTTGAACCTCATCTTTGGTAATAATGGGGATACTAGAATCTGTACTGCAAGATGGTTGTGGACATTAGCGCTAATGCCTATAAATATCCCCATAGGAACAGCGACCTTCCTAGTCAAAAGCAAAACCAAGTGATGCTGAACAGGGTCACGCTAAGAGGAGTCTCATAAGACCCAGCTTTCTGGATCCAAATCCTGAGCATTTTCCTGTACCAGAGCTGGGCCAGAACCTCTATCAGAGTACTATGTAAACAGTGGCAAATTAAGACTAATTCATCAATGAAAGCTGTTACAATCTCTTCCAAGGAGGGAGCTGGGGCCAGGGAAGGCACTTCTGGGGCAGGACACCTGTCTTCTGAGCACCAAGTTGGTCTCTTTTCTTGCCCACGCCTCTCCTCTTTGCAATCATTTTTCTTTTCTGAGTTTTGCATTACTTCCATGAACAACATTGGCACGGCATTTTCGTCTCAAGTACATCTAGGTAAATTGAAAAGCGGAAGCTGGAAGGAAACAGGAGGGAGCAAGGCCGGTGTGACTGTTTCTAGGCAGCAAGGCTTATCTGTGTGACACATCCCTGACCGGGTAGAATGGGCCAGCTGGAAAGATTGTCACTTGGGACTCATGCCTGCCCTCACTCTCATCCCATTTGCTGGCGGATCTCAGCGAGAACATCCGGAGAAGGCTGTTTACTACAGATCCTGTGCACGAACAACACAATCCTACAACGTGACACTCCAGATTTTAAAAAAGAAAAGCCCAGGGGGCTGGAGAGATGGCTCAGTGGTTAAGAGCACTGGCCGTTCTTCCAGAGGACCTGGGTTCAATTCCCAGCACCCACATGGCAGCTCACAACTGTCTGTAACTCCAGTTCCTGGAGATCTCTTATGTACCTTCATACCAATGCACATGAAATAAAGTTAAATAAATTATTAAAAAAAGAAAAGAAAAACCCAAACGGAAAATTGAATTCTCTTCCCTCCCCCATTTAGCAGATAAACCAGACCCAAACTCATAGAAATTTATTCCCATCATTTTTAAAAAATCCTATTTCATGTCATATACATTTGAGGAAGTATCAAGTGGTGGTTTGTTTTCTCAGACTCTCCCAGGGACTTATATAACCCTTGCTTATTATCACTTTTGTAATATTTGCACAATGCTTTCTCAAAATCGTTACAAGGTATTGCACATCTGTGTGATCTCAAATTCTAAGCTCCTATAGTTTAAAAACTGGGTCCTCCCTGCCCCCACCATTCATTGCCTTATTTCTTCACACCTGTGCCCCTTCCACACGTTCTGTGACCTTTCTGCTGGTAGCATCTTGAAAGAATAAAAGGCCATCATCACAAATGGCTCTGGGCCCGGATTCTGTTTACTCCTTCAGGGATTCTTACTAGTTGCTGCCCAGACCATAAGGCCCAGCCTCCAGCCACCATTCTGCCAGCACACACTCACAACGATGATATTAAAGATGACACTGGGATTCCTGTGAGGGTCAGGAATACATTCCTTGGGAGAACAGAGTGAGAACTCTCGAGTGTGTGAAAAAGTTCAGTAGCTCAAGAAAGAAAACAAGAAATGTATGGCATGTCTTCTGAGCAAATAAGTCAACTTTGTATTTGGGATTTTAAGAGGGCCTGGTGAGAAGAGTCTAGTGGGGTCTAAAAAAGAAAGACTGAACACAGAGAGGACTTAGACAGGGACCTGACAGATGCTTATAAAAATACCGAATGACAAAAGTGTCCAGAATTTGATACTAGTCTGCACCTTCTAAAATGATAAATATTTCTACTATCTCATGGCTGTTCTCTGGGAGGCACAGGGGCGGCAATCATGGCTAATCCTGCTTTCCCTGTGTATCAGTGTGATAACACAAAGCGCCTATGTAGATATCAGAGCTCAAGGGAGAAGTGACTGAGATTGACAGTGCCAGGCTATGAGAAGGACTCAGTTGGCCAATGTGCTTGCTTCATAGCACCGGCGACCTGAGCTCAATCCCCAGAAGTCCTGTCAAAGTGGAAGAAGAGAACTGACCCCGCTGACCCCGCGAAGGTTTCACCTGGCCTACATAGGAACACCATGGTATGCATCTCCTGCCCCAACACTGCCCCTCCAACAATAAAATAAAGTGTTCTGAAGATGTATCAGAATCATAGTACGTACAAAACTGGGATCAAGGACCTTAATAACTTCCTAAATAAAAATAAAGCACACATTATTTCAAAAGCCGACAAATCAGGCTTCATTAAAAATGAAGAGTTGGAGCAAAGAATGCCACTAAAGCAATGGAAAAGAGTCTGAGACAATAATGCGGGAGAGGAGGGCAAGTGTGGTCACAGGAATGCAGCCGAAGAGGAGCAAGACAGCCTAAATCTGTCAGAGAACAGGAGAGCCATACTTGACCACATCTAGTAGAGAGTTTCTAAGTAGCTAGTGGAAGGAATGTTAAACGTTCTAAAAGCAAAGAACTGAAAGACATCTGTGGAAATAGAAATAAAATTATCTTGAGCTAAGTATTACACACTGTGTACATAAATTGAGGCACCGCAATGCACTCCATAAATCTGTATAACTTATCCATTACAGATGAAAGTATACTTTAAAAAGACTATGGAAACATATCTGGAGACTAAAGGTGTTTCCTTTCTAATCAAGCACTTATAGAGAATTGTAAATGCGATATCCAAAGAATTCTCACAACTCACTAATTAAAAGACAACTGGTTGGGGAAAAATGGGAAAAGGATTTGAGCATGCATTTCTCCAAAGAAGATCTATAAATTACCTGTAAGCACATGAGAATGTGTTCAGCAACACCAGGGAACTAGAAATGGAAGCCACAATGAATCGCTCTTTCTTACTCACTAGGATGGTTACAAAACAAAGGCAAGGTATTAACAATTGATGGTGGCGGTATGGAGAAGTCAGAACCCTAAGCTGTGGTTGGGGGGGAATGGAAAACAGTGCATCTGCTCCTGAGGGGAGTCTGGCACTCTCTGAATGTTAAGCAATTTTCACAGGATGTGGCATTTCCTTTCCTGGTAGACAACTCAGAGGAATAACCATCTATAAAGATGCAGATCACCCCATCATTCAGAATGAAAATAGAAATAGCCCCCATGGTTTCTCAACTGTTGTCACATACATCACCATGAAATATTTCTCAGCTCCCCAAAGCAATGAAGCTGTGATGACACACTATAACACAGATGCGGCTTTGACACATGATGTTAAAATTACATTCCAAAGAGCACACTAAAGGCACAATGAGTATGATGCACGGGTGTGAACCGTTCAGAACAGGCGCATCTATGGAGAGAAGATGCAGTGTTTGCAAGGGGCGGGGAGGGGAGGAAATGGTAAGTGACTGCTAATTAGAGGGGAATTTCTTTAGGGGAGATAAAATGCTCTGAAATTATGTGATGGTGATGGGCACACCCTAGGAGCACATTAAAACACACTATTCTGTGCACTTTAAAAAGACAAACTTCATATCATGGGAATGAGGTCTCAATTAGGCTGGGATGTTTTTTTTCCCTAAAGGTCAATGAAGTCAGTGTAGTTTATTTTCCCTGTCTCATCCCAGGAGGCAAGGAGTCTACAGACACTCAACCATAAACTTTCTTCAGTTAAGTGCCCGGCTTGGCTGGCTATATGAGAAACTGGCTTTCAGAAGCATCGATGGAAATTAAGCGTGATCTGCTTTCTTCTGTCCTCACTCCAGAACCTAAACCTTCCATGAGATACAGCCACCACTGAAAATTTGTCACTATATGATACTTTAGCCTTTCAGCATCGTGATATCTATGTTTTTACTTTTTGTTATCTCTGGTATAAAGATGAAGCAACTGGGGCCGACTTCATTTTTAGATGAAACGATAGGAAGCAACTGGAAGCCCAGGCGACATGTCTCTTATCGTGGCTGTCTAGTTAATGCAAAGGACGGACTTACTTATCAGTAACAGGTTGTGGCAGATAATAAATAAAAGCAAGGTCTCCTTTTCTCAGTCTTCATCATGTGCCGGCTTTGGTTGAATTAGCATAGATCTGAGAAGGAATTCTATATCTATAACTCTGTTCTATTTCTACTCAGAAGGATTCAAACACATACACCGATGTTCAGGTAGTTCTCCTCTTGGTTGTTTAAATAAATAATAAACAAACAAATAAGTAAGCAAATAAATCTCAAAAGTTTATTAGCTGCCTACACAGTAGAGTCATAACTTCAAGGAATACTTATAATCTACCCTGATGAGATACTTCTTTTTCCCCCTGAATACCTAAGGGTATTTCAGCCCCTTAAAGATTGGAAATGAAACAATGTCACTCATAATAGTCACAACCATTCCCCACTCCAGGCTGGAACATTATGTAGGAAGCATCATTCATTCATGCCATCAAAATGAACCAACACTACAAATCCTTGTCTCTTGTACCCTTGTTTTACTTGCTTATAAAATATCCATCTATCTGGTAACTAAACATTTATCAGTAAGTACTCTACTGAAGGAGAACCATCCCAACCCCAGAAGAAAAAAAAAAAAAAAACAAAAACAAAGTAAAGTCACTGGAAAGGGACTACTGGTTGAAACAAATTACTCAGAACAAGTTCTTTACAAAGCTCTGTTAATCATTTGGGATTCATTTCAATGGAGTTGTGCATTCTCAAAGAAATAAGATTTCTCACCAATGGACAGATAGTTTTATAAAACAGTTGATGCCTAAAAAGGCAATCTTCACAATAGTTTAATTGTTTTGTGAAGGAATCTTATATAGTAATTGCAATGATATAAATGTGTGTGTGTGTGTGTGTGTGTGTTACATAGGCAAAAAGAAATGATATTTAACAAATGGTAACCATCTACAAATGAAAGATGTCAGCAGGCTCTTCCTGAATGGGAAGCCATTCATTATGGTTTGGAGGAAATCCTTTGTTCTTGGGTTAGCACGGCAAGGGCAGTTTTCACAGGTGGTAATTTCCTCTGACTGGTAGTTTTCAGATACAAGTGAGTAAGTTTTCTTTTTGTTGTTCTTGTTTTTTAACAAAGAAGAATTTGGGAAAGTTTCAAAAAGACACAAAGACAAAATGCAAAAATTTACTTCAATTACAGAAAAATTAATTAAAGAACATCAGAATCTCTAGGATGTTAAAGACAGCCTCAGAAGGAGTTGTTGACTGGAGTGTTCTGTAATTATAGGTTGAGCTTAGGAAAATCCAAAATTCAAAATACTAAATCCAAACTTTTTTGAGTACCAACAAGGTACTACAAGCAGAAAACCATACCCTTGTCATAAGGGGCAGATCTTACTCACAATATGGGCACACCTGCTGTGGAGTATTATTTTAAGATGTGTTATATTTGTTTATGCTGTCGAACCTTAGTTTTAATGATGCAAAGATATGTTACATCCTTATATATTGCATTTGTTTAACTCTGTGAAGCTGTGTTACTATGCCTGTCCAAAACACCTGATTGGTCTAATAAAGAGCTGAATGGCCAACAGCAAGGCAGGAGAAAGGATAGGCAGAGCTGACAGACAGAGGAATAGAGAAGTCTGTGAAGAAAGGAAAAAGGAGCAAGAAAAGAAGGGACCAGCCACACAGTCAGACACAGAGTAGGAAGAAAATAAAAGATATAAAGTAAAAGCCAGAGGCAAAAGTTAGACAGGATAATTTGAGAAAAGCTGGTAAGAAACAAGACAAGCTAAGGCCAGACATTCATAAGTAAGAATAAGCCTTCATGTATTTTTTTGTGGTAGGTCCCCAAAAGTGTGAAAGACTTAAACACAAACAAATACACACACCAGAAATATGGTATGGAATCTTCCACACTAAGAGGGTGTGTGTGGGACAGAAGTGAATTTCATGAAAATTCTTGGGAGTTATCCACAAGGTATCTCAAAATCTTTTAAAATATCCCAAAATCTGGGATGGAGGTGGGGAATCTAGAATCCAGAATAGTTCTACTTGCAAATATTTCAAACTAAAGGATATCCAAGTTATACCATGTTACTCTGATAACCTCAGAAGGTTTCTCTAAGGGCTTCTTCGTCCTATCCACTAGCTGATGCACAGACCTGTGGTGCAACTACATGACCAACACTGTGTCACATTAGCAATGTGACAGCAACCTTGGGGTTCCTGAAAGGTCAAGAAACTTTTAAAGTCACAACCATCTTTAGCAAACCAAACCTTTTGAACACCTCCACTTGTGAAGGCCTCCACGGTCATGAGTCAGACTGTCTTGTGCATATTACCTAATGTACCTGAAATCAGAGAATGCAAATGTGTGTGCAAGCACATGGCTTCTATGAGGTCTTAACTTAGCTAGTTTACCCAACATGCCAAGAATTATGCTTAGGCCTCATTCTAATTCCCATCCTCCCACCTGTCCTCTGTCAAGCCCACTCTTAATCCCCAGTTTGAGACAGAATCCATGGGCAATTTCACTTAACTGCCCCTGGTGACTAGCCAGCTACACCTCGAAGGTCCCTTAGAGTTTTGATTTCTCTTTTGTCAATCATGAGAAGTGATCTCCTCTCTCAGAACTTATTTTTAGAAAGCACCTTTAGAAAAAGAACAAATATTTAAGCAGTATTTGTGACTACATGCTCAGAGGCCTTTTCTTGTATGTTGAGTAACATACAGGTCTATCAGTCAGAACTATTTTCCTTACTTCTGACATAAAATGTGTGGACTTATTCCCACGCCAACCTGTTCATTTCTCTGTACACTTCGTGGGTGTCCTATAATTTAATTCTGACACTAACTGCCTGGAGTTAGTGGGAAACCTCATAATTTAAGCATTCTGTCCAACAAGACGGTATCCATTTCAGATGTTCATCACAAGTCTAGACCAGCCATACTTCTGAATGACCAATGGGATATGGAGTTAAGGATTCCTACAACCCTTTCCACAAGTTCAAAAACATGCACAACAGCCCACGAAACTTGGAAAACAACCTTACTTCTATTCCTTGCTCCTTGTAAAGGGACACAGCTCAGAAGCAGCCAAATGGAAAAGATTCGGAGAGCCAAACATATGGGCAGGAGTTCCCATGAGGTTTCTGGGATATCGGTAACTCCTGTGTCTCCCAACCTGGAGGCTTTCTCAACCCTGCCACGGGGTGTTGTCACAACTGAGAGAATCACTGACCATCGGTGGTTAACTTCCTTTCCAGACCCTTTTCCCTCTGTGGTGGTCTGGTTTGCACCTGAACATGTTAACCTTCTGATGAAGGCTTGGTCTTTCCGGGGACTGGATCCCAACCTGAAGTCACCTAGGGGCCTACTAATCAAGCTCTTATTAGAACAAAAGACACCCAGTCAGCCAGAAAATTGTGAGTTTTAGAAGCTCAGTGAGGAGAGACTTGGACAAGGACCAAACAGGCATTCTTTAATCACTAAAATCAGTGCAGCAATGATTGACAGCTCGGCATGTGTGAATTGAAAGTCGTTTTGATGCTTCCCAGGGCCTCTGGCTACTTCTACTCTTAAGTCTTGTGATCAAAACAAATGAAATCTGGCCAATAAAGTGTCACAAAAAAATGACCCCAGAGTCACTTTCCTTCAACACTGTATTTTGCTCTTGTCCATTGTCCAGCCAGTTAATATTACTCTGAAAATCCCATGAGGGTTCCCCTCCTTAAAACTTCCATTCTTTCCTTTCTGGCCACAATAATTATTTAGCTCATCTACACAGAAGAGATGCCCGGAGGACCCAAGAGACTCTAGCCACTGAAGGTTATTTCCGGTACTTTCTCTTCATGGTCTCTGAAACACGGAGTCCAGGAGAAATAGACTGAATTTTCCATTACAGGACAAGACAGTCCACTTGGTGTTAATGTGCCAACCATAAAATTGAAGCCTTTCATAAAGCATAAATGAAGCAAAACAGAAGCACATTAGCTTTGGTGGAAGACAGTTTGGATTTCTGGGAGGAAGTTCATAAGTCTCGTCGTTGTTACAGGCTCACTGGTGCCCTGCAGTCTCCAAACAAATCATGCTGGGTGGATGCCACCCCTTTTACAGGAGAGGAACATACTTGTTTTAAAGTGTCATTGATACCTTCTCCCCCAATACCAGACAGAAACATGACAAATAGTATTTTTTCCTCCTAGGAAATAAAGATGAGATGATCAAAATTTTTGCTCTTTCCAGATATCTTGACATTAGTCTTCTCTAAGGAAACTTTTCTATAGTGGAGAAGGTCCACCTAGAACAACTACACTTTCGCTAGACTCTGTGTGACATCAACACCAGCGTTACATCACTCTACAGAGTCCCCTTTGTACCAAATTGATGCATCTTTTCAATCCTGGGCCTTCTGATTGGTTCCCCTTGTCTCCTGTACACCTCTGCCACTTCGGTGTTCATTTACACCAGACCAGAATAAGAATGGCCGCTAGTTCTTTTTATTTATTCCTGTATCAAGTAAACACTCGTTGTGTATGTGTGCCACATTGTGAATACAAGATGAAGATGTATAACTAGACTCCCAATTTTATAGTAATCTTACTCTATTTTAGGGTATGAAACATATAATTGCTATTTAAATCATAGCCATTCATCTGAAGAATTATCCCAGGCAGGTCTCTGTGGGTATCTGAGTGGCTTGGTAAAGCAGAGATGGCAGAAGGCCCTGACCTGTGACTCTCAACTTCTCCACATATGGTTTCAAGAAGGCTTGCACTCCAGAGTCAGCTCCCATGGTAACAGACTTTTTCTCCCATCTCACAGCGAGCTGAACTCTGTCTTCTCTGTAGAAACTATTTGCCTAACAGCTTTCTTTATCTATAGTTTACCTTCTTGTCCTTGACCCCAAACATTTCTTGGTCCTTGGTTCTTCCCTTTGTCTTCCATCTCACATTGAGACTACTAGGAAGCCCTTCCGAGTGTATTTGATTTGATTGCGATTTTCCATCTCTCTTTTAACCCCTGCTTCAAATGGACTTCACATGTCATTGTGGTGATGCTAGCTTTTTGTGAGGTCTAGAGATTAGTCTTTGTACAGGTCTAAGAAAATCAGTTTATATTGTAAGTTAGCTCACTCCACCCCACCCTCTTGTGCCTGGGACATGGTAGAAATCAGGGCCCCCATAAACAGTTATCTGTTCAGCCTCACCTCTGACCCCTCACCTCTCATTCACTCCCACTCTCCAGAGGCCCCACACAGATCATTATGTATTCTAGTCTAAAGCAATTGCTTCAGCTGTTCTTGTGCTGATGTCCTAGCCTGGAATGTTCTTCCCTGCAGGTCTTCATGGCTAATTGTCCTTCTTCCTTTAAGGGCTTACTCAAGTCACCCTTCCATGAGATCCATCCTGACCACCTGTCTAAGCACAAGCTTTCACGGCTTCAATCATCCCTTCTGTTACTCTTCCACCTTTGGCCAGGACACTTATTCCTTTCTTAAATATTATACGGTTTATTTCTTACACCTTCTGTTTACTGTGTAATGATTCTATGGGCTCTGCTATTATCCCCAGCTCTTGCTAATGAGTTGTGCTCTGAAGTGAAAGGTGGCATTTCCAGTAATAGAATTTAACTGCTTGTGTCCAGCACCATACCAGGATGCACCCTCTTTCCATAAAGCTGTGATAGACAAAGCAAGAGGAAGCAGCAAGGCCCAGCTGTTATAAGTAAGACTCGGGTTGGAGAGCTATTTGGCCACACCAGGTAGCCTAACCACTGTGATGCATAGAGGATGGAGACACAAAGTTCAACATCACCCAGTCGGGGATTTCAGACGTTTCCTAGCTACTACACACAACATCTGTGAATTTGCTGAAAACCGATTGGTCTGAAAATAAAACAATAGATTTGCATGCTTTACCTAAAGCCCCTCAGACATAATCAACGACTGAAGACTGCTGGACAGGAGGCTGTGGGTAGGAGGGGACTATCAGCTTCGTTGTCGGTTATCTGGTTGCTGATTAATCATGCCCCAACTTTTCCTGTTTCTGCTTTTGAAGAAAAGTACTCGAGGTTAGTTTTGGTGGCTCATCCAAACAAGCAGCCTCCAGGACAGCAGTGGTCAGCTCTGTGGTTCAGACCATCACAAGAGCCAGAGTCTCCCACAGGGCTCGCCGGACCACTGGCCTCCAGTTTTATCCCCAGTAGGTGTGGGTGGACCTGGGGAGCCCCATCTGCACCCGTAATGGTTATGATGACAATCAAACAGCAACCACACTCTGAGAACCACTGCATTTACCAACCAGACCAATGCCAAAAGGTTTTTAAATCGAGAGATATTTTAAAAGTCATAGTTTCAAAGGAATATCAAACTAGCCATCACAGAAAAAGGATAATTTACACATCATTGAGGATTTCAGTTGGGGTCCTAGCATATCCCTATTTTCTCAGGAGGCTTCTGGAGTATTCCAGCTGTCCTGGCCCATGCCAATCACATCGTGCCTCCTTTAGTTTACACAGCTGCTCAGCTTCAGATGATAAATTGTGCATCCTTTCTACTTATACCTTCTTAACATCCTTATTTCCATATGAGAAATACTTAGATAATGGTTTAAGGTTTAGTTACCCAAAGGTCTTAATCCTAACCAGGTGGCAGCATTGGGAAAGAGAAAGCCTTAGGACATGATGAGGAAGACCCAGCTCTGGCTAATGACCTTGAATCTTCTTTGCTTTCCGTGGGAATCAATGAGGCACATGTGGGGGCTGAGGGTGGGGTGGGGGTGAAAATGGCAGGTACAGAGAGTTTGACTCCTACCCCAAAGCCCGAAAGAGTTGGGAACCACCCTTCGCGTCCAAAGCAGTTCAGGAAAGGTTCTCAGGGTGAGGTTGAAAAACATCAAAACCACTTACTGAAGAGAACGTGAAGTATCAATTCGGGCATTTCCCTCCCCTCTCTAGTGAGAAGAGAAGCAGAACTAATGTTTCTGATAAAAGGTTAGCATGTTCTCCCAGCCGGCTCACAGTCTTAAGGGGCCAAAGCGTGCCTTTCATCCACGAGAACTCCCTGAGGCCCACGTTGCTAGGTTGGGATAGCTAATGGTTATAGGTTAAGTCTGTAGAATACTTCAGTTCCTGCCCGAGGAAGCTCCACTAGGGACCCCACTTTTTCTAAAGCAGAGAGAATTCCCTGATGTGAGCTGTGGCATATAGGCCAGGCAGGTGCAACAGGGAAGATGAGTCCCTGTCCTTCTCTCCCCTTGTGACAACTTTTGGTTATGTCCAGGCTTTTCGTGACTTTCAACACACTAACTCTGACGAAGGGGACAAGAACGCTGACCTTCCAGCCAGAATGTCGTGATTGCCTGGCTCTTGACAACCACAAGTATCCTCACCCGCAACCATCTCCCTCTCTTTCTACCTCCGAGTACCTCTGGCATAAAAATGTGGCCAAATGGACATCCTCTTTGAACTCAAAGCTATTAGATAACTCCAGTTTCTCTCCAAAATCCTTTGGGGAACACTGAAGTTTGGGGAAATGTGAGGAAGAGAGCTGACTGCTTGTATGAAGTGTAAAAGGCAGAAGACATTTTTCACCCCCAAAGCTAAAGAGTGAGCAGAATTTACTCATTTTTTATTAAGCATTTTCTTTATGAAAACACTATGCTTTCGGGGTAAATAAAATAGCTTAAACTGACAGTGCTTGCCTCTTTGGTGGCCCAAATTCAACCTGAGCTCTTTGTAACTGGTGTCATTGGTATCTATGTAAAACTGTCGGCATGCTCAGGCTGCCATAGGAAAAACGTAGGAGCAGAGTTTCAACAACACAAATTCATATTCTTGCAGTTCTGAAGATCAAATCCTGTCACTCTGGTTTCCGGGGAGGACTTTTCCTTGGCTTTTCCTATGGCCATTTTCAGTATCTTTGGGGGGTGGTGGGGTGGGGGTGGGTGGGGGATTGGGATGGGGGGTGGGATGGGGAGGGGTGGGGGGTGGGATGGGGAGTGGGATGGGGAGGGGTGGGAGTTGTAGAGGGGACAAGGAACCTGTAGGAGAAACCGGTTTCCCTCTTTTTACAAGGATTGCAGGCCTATAGGATTAATGCCCTACCATCTTGGCCTTATTAGCCTTGCTTTCTGAAAGCTTGTCAGACAGTCACGCTGAAAGGGGAAACTCTGCCAAGGGAATTTTGAAGGACCACAATCTCCTCCCGATCCTGGGCACACAAAGCTAGGTGCTGGTGCGGTACTACCTGAAGCGCCAGATTATCAAACAGCTACATGAGCTGAAGCTGTTGCATTTAGGTCAGGCCTCTAGGTGTGCGTCAGGAGTGTGTGTGTGTGTGTGTGTGGGGCAGCGTGGTAGGAGGAGGGGGCAGCCCTGCCTCACTTAATTTACGAGGAGGGGCTGGGTTTTGCCAAGCTCTTTCGAGAGCAAAAGGAAGGATTCCAGCGATAATGGAGAGAGCAGCAAAGGCAGACGTTTGAGAATCGGAAGCATGAGAGATCAATGAAGGGTCGGCCTGGGACAGATTTCAGGCTTCCTCTTGCTTCTCTAAAGTGGTTTTTAATGCGTTTTCCTTTGTGTTCCTGACGTGGGAAGCTAATGGAAGCCGGCTGTGCGTTCATTTCCCTTTCTGCCCTGCTCGGTGTCACCTGCCTCCTGTTGGGTTCCAAGGCATACTCCTTTCCGCTCCAGCCCTACTTACTTCACACATTCCTCCTCATTTTCAGCTCTTTACCGGACACCCAGCTCACGTGACCAGCCGCTCCTACCTGACCGCATTGCCCAGCGCCCCATCCGCTTTGAGAGGAGAGAGTTAAACATTGAGCTGACCTCCTCTTTAAAAGTAGGAATCCTATTGTTGGGTACTTGTTGTTACTTTTTTTTTTCCGCCTAAATTTCTAAATTGGATGTTATTTCCCACAGAGATACAGACATAGAAAGGCACTCCCTTTTATCCTTTTGGGTTCTAGTATGTAGAGTCCAATGTACTAATTTTAAGGAATCTAAAACAATTTCAGTATACACATGTACACAGACATGTAAATACGCATGCATGCCTTTACATGTATGACAATATGTTTTCTTGGTGATTGGGTGGGTCATGGGTCATATCAAAGCGGTTCGCTGCTAATTTGCATGAGCCCTGATAAGCCTACTGTCCTTGCAAGCTACTCTCCATGCAGTTCAAGAATGTCTTGGCCTAAACCCATGAATCTCATGCTGCTGAGAAAGACAAGAAGATGATTTTATTCAGAGCGTCATGGGTTTACTTCTGCAGACTGCAGCACATAATAGCTTGAGCACTGGAGAGTAAAGGCATCATTTGACTAAGCCTTGGTTTAGGCCACTGTCTCCAGAAAGTTTCCTAATAAATTATGAATATGATATCAGAGAGTACATGATTAAACCATTAGCAAAATTGTTTTATTGCCTCCATTGACAAGGTGATAGATGTGTCATCTTGGGGAAGGTGGTGTCAGTAAATGTCTAAACAAGCACAGCTTAAAGGAAGACAGTTGCAAAAAGGACCAAGACGTTCTTGAAGTTCATTTTCTGCTGACATAGCAACGATGCTCAAGAAGATTTGGGGTTCTGATCCTTATTCCACAACCTCCTAGCTAGGGCATCTCTATCCAATCATGTAGTCTCTCTACAACTTGGCTTTCAGATTATAATGTGTGGGGGTATAAGGGTACCAAACACACATGTGGTGGGTAGATGATATGAAGAATACGGGTGGCATGATTTGAACATGGCTTGGGTGTGGTCCCCAGAGGTTCTTCTGTTGGAAGCTCAATCTCCTAGATGGTGTCTTAAGAGATGATGGAACTGTTGGGAGATGAGGACAGTGGAGGGTGACTGAGTTATAGGGAATGTCATCCGAAGTAGGAATTAAGATAGTTCTCAGGAGATACTCAGTTTTCTTGAGAAGATTGTTACAGACAAAGCAAAATGGACCCTTCGCCTTACTTTGGCTTCCTGTTTTACCATGCCATTTCTCTCTTCCATAAGTAGTCTTTCTATGATACCATCCACCATGGTATGGCATGACCAAGGGGGTCCTTGCCAGAGCCTATGCTGCTTGGGTTTTCAACTTCCAAAATTGTAAATTAAGTTTAGTAGTGGTGGCATACACCTTTAATCTTAGCGCTCTGGAGGCAGAACCAGGTGAATCTTTGAATTCAAGGTCAGCCTGGTCTACAAAGCAAGTTCCAGGACATTCAGGGCTACAAAGAGAAACCTTTCTTAAAAAACAAAGAAACAAACAAACCCTATAAACTAAACAAATCTCTTTTCTCTATAAATAACTCTAGCCTCAAGGGTTTCATTAGAGCAATAGAAAAGAAATGAAAAGTCAAACATTAGGCACAGAGTTTGGATCACTGTAAATATTTAATTAATATTACTAATTATTATCATGCATGGGTATAGCATCTTTTATCCTATTCTATTTTGAAGATCACATTTCTAAAACATCCAGAAAGGCAAGGAAACTAACATAGACATACTTTCATTTTTTTCCACTATCATGGTTACCCCTTAGGGAATACTAATTACCTAGTGATGTGTCAGTGTTCATCAACAAAACTTCCTAATGATAAATGTGTCCTATATGTGGGCCCTACCAATATGGTAGCCTCTTTCCACATATATCTAGGGTGACTGATAATCTGGATTTTTATTTTACTTAATATTAACTTATATTAAATATAAGGATTAGAACAAGCATAATTAATGTCTCTCAAAACATTTTTGAGCAGAGAAATAGCATTTATTAATTAAATTGAAATATGAAGAACAGAGAAATTCTGTCTCATTTTCCCACCTCTTATGCCCATGTACCAAGAGGGTCTTAAAAATTTCTAATATTCTCCAAGATTTCATAAATCAGTAGACATGTTTTATGGAACTACATATTGATATGAGAGCCGTCCGCATTCTGGCCAAGAACTCGATCACTGAACTTTATTCCAGCTACTGCTTTGAAAATTTGAGAGTTGTCTATCTTGACCTTTGTCTCATCCTATAGCTAAGTATGGCCTGAAACTCAAGGTCCTCTTGCCTCAACCTCCAGAGTATATGGGGTGAGGCCTGGGCTGCGGGACCAGCCCTCAATATACTTGTCAGTATGTTGTGGCTTTGTTTGTAGAGTTTTGTAGTTATAGAAATTATGTTCAAATGAATAATTTTGATGATGTTTTGAAATGTGAAAACCAGAAACTAGGATATGCTCCATAACAATTATTGCTAATAAGTCAGAATACGCACATTTAACATATATATGGTTTAGTTTGGTTAAGCATATACCTATCAGTAGCTTTTGTGAACTTTAATAACTTTGCCAGTACGATCAAAGAAGTCCTTTTTGCTGATACTCCTACTGAGAAGGTGGTTATACAGTATAGTATATGGTGCTGTTGTTAATATCCTACTGTAAAACCTAGAACTTTCTATTAAGGAGCACTTTTTATAAATGAATAAAACAAAATTAATCACATGCTGAGACTTAGCATGTCTTTGTAGCTTTTGCTTTTTTAGTACTATGCTATTCATATATTTAAAATGATATTAAAATTTTATTTCATAGTTAATGAATAAATCATGTATATTATCCAAATGACTTAAAAACTTTCCAGCTAGGCTATAAAGCAGTGGGTCCCAAATGTAAAACCGCTAATGTTCTTTCTGAAAATCTGTTGTTAGTCCACAAACAAATGAGAGAAATAATTATAAAAGATTATCTTGTCTTCTGCAATTATGTTCTTTTAAATGGTCTGGTATTAAAACAACTGTTCTTAATGTGAGCAAACTTCTATTAGTCATAGAGGTTCTTTGGTATATATGGGATATGCTGAGACAAGCCATGGCTGCTTCTTTTTTTTTTTTTTTTTTTTTTTTTTTTTTTTTGTTTTTCGAGACAGGGTTTCTCTGTAGTTTCTAGAGCCTGTCCTGGAACTAGCTCTTGTAGACCAGGCTGGCCTCGAACTCACAGAGATCCGCCTGCCTCTGTCTCCCGAGTGCTGGGATTAAAGGCGTGCGCCACCACCGCCCGGCTGCCATGGCTTCTTTTATTTTTTTTTTTTTTTTTTTTTTTTTGGTTTTTCGAGACAGGGTTTCTCTGTGGCTTTGGAGCCTGTCCTGGAACTAGCTCTTGTAGACCAGGCTGGTCTCGAACTCACAGAGATCCGCCTGCCTCTGCCTCCCGAGTGCTGGGATTAAAGGCGTGCGCCACCACCGCCCGGCTCATGGCTTCTTTTAATCACGATTCTCGGGCCATGATCAGCTGAATTAGAGTACCAACGAGGAAGGCTCTTTGATGATCCACAACCATCAAGTGTCTGAGAAGTCCAGATGTGGAGGAGAATAGACGGGCTTTAGAATTAGACACCGTCAAAAGAAATTCTCGACTGTTGTTTTCAAACTGTGTGTTCTAAGACACTTCACTTCAAAGTCCTTTGACCTCTACTGTACCACATGTAAAATGGAAAACCTGTTAGAATCAGAAGCAGAATTGTCGTTCAGTGGGGGAGTGCTTGCCTACTATGTGAAAGGCCCCTAGTTCCTCTTCCTCACTGCCACTGTGACTCCCCCCACAAAAACCATAAGAGAAGACCAATCAGGGCCAGGGACATGGCTCTGTGGGTAGTGGCTAAAAACTCTAGATTTAGTTACTTTCTTTAAATTGCTGTGATAGGACAACTAGACCAAGAAAACTTATAAAAGAAAGTGTTTATTGGTTCCATAGTTTCAGGAGTTAGAATCCATGACCGTCATGGTGGAGAGCATGGTATTTAGACCAGCAGGTGTGGCACTGGAACAGTAGCTGAGAGTTTACATCTTGAGATATAACCATGAGACAGAGAGTGAGGTACTGGGAATGATGTGGGTGTCTGAAATCCCAAAACTGATCCTCAGTGACATACTTCATCCAACAAGGTCACACCTCCTAATCCTTTCCAAATGGTCCCACCAGCTGGGAGCCAATTATTCAAATATATGAGCCTATGGAAACTGGTTTCATCCAAACCACCATAGCTCTCAAGTCTAAGGATCAAGTTTCATCCCCAAAACCCATACAAAAATCTCACATCTATAATCTCAGCACTCCAAAAATGAGAAGAGAGATGGAGACAGGAGAATGGGCCAGAGATTCTTATGCCAGCTAGCCTGGAGTACACAGCACAGCAGCAGAAACAAGAGAGATCCTCATTTAACAAAGTAGTAGGCAAAAATCAGCTTCCAAAAGTTGTCTTCTGATCTCCACATTCATACACACACAAACACCAGAACTCTAAGAGAAAGAAAACTAACCAATATGGAATTTCTGATACCAACTCCTCTTGAATAGGGAGTCAGTACTCTAGTGTACTTCTTTTCCTTAACCTATTAATGGAGTGAGTGTTCATTATGTGCCTTGTACATGAATATTTTGGTAGGCAGTTCCCAAAGTCATGTGATAATCTACTAAACACAAACATAGGCAGCTCTGCCTGAGAAGGAATTTTGTTTACGAAGTCTCATAGTTGTTCATTGGATACAAACATGAATCTAATGGATCACTTTGATGAGATGAGCTTATCAAGAGAACCCCTTCTCTTGCTGGTTGCATATGAGGAAATAAGAAGGACTCTGGCAAGCATGGAAGGAAGCCATCATCTGTTGGTAAATTGCCTCTGGATGTCACCAAAAAATGGCCTCAGAGAGACCTTTTGACCCTGATCTTAGTACTTGTGGTAGTTTGAATGAGAATAGCCTCCCATAGGCTCCTCTGTATTTGAATGTTTTAGTCACTAATTGATGGACTATTTAGGGAAGAATTAAGAGGTGTGGCCTTGTTGGAAGAGGTTTGTCACTGGGGAGTGGGGTGAGTTTTAAGGTCTCAAAAGTCCATGTTAGGCCCAGTCTCTGTCTCCTTGTTTCTCTGCCTCTTTGTCCTATCTCTCTCTGCCTGCTGCCCACCAGGGTGATCGTGGACTAGCCCTCTAAAACTGTAAGAAAGCCCTCAATTAAATGCTTTCCTCTGTAAGAGTTACCCTGATCTGCCAGGCAGGGTGGCACTTGTCTTTAATTTCAGCAATTAAGAGGCAGAGGCAGATGCAGGCGAATCTCTGTGAGTTTGAGGCCAGCTCTAGGACAGCCATTAATAGAGAGAGATCCTGTCTCAAAAAGCTAATAAATAAACATAAGAAAGAAAGAGAGAAGGAAAGGGGGGAGAGAGAGAGAGAGAGAGAGAGAGAGAGAGAGAGAGAGAGAGAGAGAAGAAAAGAAAGGAAGGAAGAATTTCTTTGGTCATGATATCTCTTCACAGCAATAGAACAGTAATGAAGATCATACTTTAACCCTACAACCTAAAAAAATTGAATTTGCAACAACCTAAAGTAATTGAATTGAATCTTCTCCTACTTGAACCTCTAACTTGATTCTTTACTTGATCCTCTAGAAAAGGAAGTAGCTACCCCATTCCTTGATTTGATTTCTTTTTTCTTTATTATAGATTGTACCCAGGGCCTTATGCCTTCTATGCAGTTGCTCTACCTCTGATAGCTTTGAGATAGCCTAGACAGAACTCAATCATGAAAGACTTCCTTCCTTCTTAACAAACTTCGAGGCAGTTAGTTGACCTTGTTTTAAATGTCTAAATTCCTAAGTTTATGATACTCGGATCCATGTTAATGAGCCATATCTGCTATGTATGTAATGAAATTGCATGTTTTATGTTTTAAAGGGTAATATTATTTGGAAAAAAGTTAAGTCCCACTTAATTTTTCACAGAATACCAAAGCTCCTATCTATAACATAAATAAGAAGTGACAGTTCTTATCTTCCAAGGGGCAAATGGAAGGAGAAACAGCATTTCTACTCCCTCAACATATCACCAAGGACTGCAGAAATGCATAGCTCTCTCACTCCATCTCTTTTGGTTTGTTATAAATGCCCTGTAGTGCAACAACCCAGACCCACTCGCCACAGGCTTAGCTAAGATTCTAGAAGTAACAGTGAATGAATCTTCAGCTTGGTCAACAGCAATCCCCGAAGGCCTGCAACTGTGAAGAGCTTTCTTCCTTATTGTAGCTGCTGATTTTCCTTTCTCTTAGCTTTTCCATGTAGTTCTGGGAATAGGGATAGCTACTCTGCCCTTTCTGATTTTGACTTGGAACAGTAATCTTTACATACTCCTCAGGATAAATCTAGTGTAACTGGGATTGTTCTGACTAGTTACTTGGACATTCAACCAGATTCTACCTTCCAGCGTCTTTCACGTGAAAACAAACCATGCCTCCAGGCTTCATGAAAGTCACATCTAATAAAAACACAACAGTCTGCATATAACCTAAAGTAACTATTGATAGATGTCTCTCTTTGTGTGGGAAGCCTTGCGTGTTTTTCCGTGTTGATACACTAACTTGGGTTAACATTTATGTGTCCAGTCCTGAGTAGGCATTTTATGTGTCCTAAATTGCTTACTTGTAGGAGTCTTTCTCTGAGAAAGGTACCATAACTTCTGACCTCGTGCCTTTTGTGAGAGAGTGAGTGACAGACTATTTAAATAACTGACCCCAAACACATAGCTACTAAGTGGAGGGATTCACATCTCAGAAACTGTGGTCTCCAGGTTGTGTATTTACTGCCTATACTACCCTGAGATGAGACACAATTTCTCCCAGTCAATGCATGCAAAGTACACTGTTCAGCAGAAGATGAAGGGCCCTTCCATCACAACAAATTATGTCTGCTCAGAGAGGCAAACACACAAATACAAGAAAAGTATTCCCCCTTTTCTTAACACAGCTATTAGCAATAAAAATGAGAAATGAGAGTCTGCTTTCAAACTTCTGCCTGAAGCCTAGAAAATTCACAGAGGCACCGTAAAGCAAACAGCACGGTTTAGGACATTGTAACAAGACAGAAAATTTTAGTTCATCTTATGAGATAAACGGGCTTGGAAGGTGATGCCCTGGAACCCTGTTCCTGTATATCACACCCTTAGATCCCAAGCACCATTTCCAAATGCTAGGGTTGAAACTGGGCAGGAAAACCTCTCTTGGTCCTGGGCTATGTGTTATTCTCAGTGACGCTATGAATTTCCACTATATTTGCACATAGGTGTACATGGTTAAAATACACAAAAGTTATTTTTTTCTCTCTAGCAAAACAGATTCAGCTTTTGTATCACGGTGTTCCAGATAGGTTTTGAAAACAAGCAGTACCACTGTCAGGCTGCTGACATACCGTGTTTCAGATGCTTGCACACCCTGAAGCTCTGCCAATCACAATGCGTCCTCAATAATGTAGAATGTGTACCCATTATAGAGGATTCTTGGAGGGTCCAGGCTAAATCAAACAGCTGCTTAATAGGGTCTATTTTGAGATAAATACACACTTCACGAATTTAAATTAAGAGTCTAATCCAAGGCTCTTCATCTCTTACCTGAGTATGGTGAGAGCTAACAGCTTTCTCTCTCTTCCGCTCCTCAGTGTGTACCTCCTATCTCTCCCACCCTCAAGTTCCTTTTGCATGCTTCCCACAGAGGCTCTTAATCTAGATCCATGATGGAATTTTGTGGTCCTTAAGCATAGATGAAAATTTTATATTTATTTATTACCAATTTTTAAACTGAAACTTACCATTTCC
Organism: Arvicola amphibius; assembly: GCF_903992535.2. Classification (NCBI taxonomy): domain Eukaryota; kingdom Metazoa; phylum Chordata; class Mammalia; order Rodentia; family Cricetidae; genus Arvicola; species Arvicola amphibius. Next base: position 163,871,352 of record NC_052047.1, on the reverse strand, counting down.
TTTTAACACAAGTGGAGATAAACATAGCTTTGTCCTTGCTGCCAAACAAAAACCGCAGATGTTTCTCTGTCTCATTACAGTGTTAGCAAATCTCCTCAACTGCCATTTGTGCCTATCACCAACTCAGATTAGGATGGTTATTAGACTTGCTGTTAGATCTAATTTTTAATGAGCTAGTAAAGAAGCAAATCCATATTACAGGCTTATTTTCTGATTTTGACAACTGTATTTCTAAAGAGTTAGTCTCCTTTGAAATCGTCTTTACGTATACTTATTTCCTCCTGAGAAGGAAGCCGTTAGGCTTTGGAGATGCTAGAGATACCTGTGGTACCCACACCCAAGTCAGAGCCCTTGCTCTAGAATTAGGTGTACGGCAGCACTTTCCCTAGGAGTTCTCATACTGCTGAACATTATCTGCGCTTATCTGGTTCCATACAGCCACTACAAGTCACATATGGGTGTGGAACACTTGACATAGGACTAGCCTGACAGGGAAACACCCGGCTAGCTTTACCCGAAATAATTACACGGAAACTGTATTTTTTTAAACACTGTCTGGCAATCTTAACCTGCATCCATCTTGGAGAGGAGAGGCATGGCTACTGCATATGGCAACTGCCTGAAGCGTCTGCCTTCTCTTTCCCAGAATTCTGTTCTGTTTACTCCGCCTACCTAATTTTCTGTCTCTTAAAGGGCCAAGGCAGTTTCTTTATTAATAATGAAAGTAACACATAGACACTCCTCCATCAATTTACTTTACGTAGCTGCACTAGTGACATGTTCGGGGTGAACATATTGAGAGTTCAGGTCTGGTAGACATGTCTAATAATTGACTAACAACAAATAAGAAAACACAGATAGTTTGAATAACAAAAGCCTATCACTGAAAGTGCCAATGGCGTGACTCCTGTGGACAGAGCCATCGTGGGTTAGGGAATATTCATTGATGAGGTGACATTTAAAGAGCTGAGACCTAAAGGTTGAGAAATATCCTCCTATAGGGAGAAATGAAGGAAGGCGATGTTAGGAAAAGGGATGAGAAACACAAATATCCAAGAAAGTCATCTGCTACATGTGTGAGTCTGGGAAGGCACAGGTACCTAGAGAGCAGGACAAAGTGGCTGCAGTAGGGCAGGGAGCCAGAGGAAAACTGGGGCCAGACTGCCATGATTCAGTCAACTAATATACAGAATTTGGAACAAGGCGGTAGTGGAGGCAGAGATGGCAGATCTCTGTGGTTTCGAGGCTTGCCTGGTCTACAAAGTGAATTCCAGGATAGCCAGTGCTGTTACACAGAGGAAACCCTCAGGGGAAAAAAACTGAACTATTTTTTTATCCAGTTGTAGTAGGATACCACCAGAGGGCTTTTAAATGGGACAACCTGATATTATCAAAATTTCCTAAAACTCATACTGGTGATTTGAACTATAGAAGGCATAGTTTACAGAAAGCATTAGAAAATCAGAATTGTTAAACATCTGGGCTTTTTTTCTTCAGGGGAAGAAATTGACTGACACGTGTTCACCAGGAAGGATGGAATGGATGTTGTCTAAAACCCTGGTGATCTTTTTGCTATTCTATGGAGCTAGCCTTCACCTGATTTCCCCCAAATCCTGAGCATTGTTTAGGTCCTAATTTTGAGCTTTGTCTCTCAGTGAATATAACACTCATTATGAAAGAAGTTCCATGTACTTGGCATCCTCCATCAATAGAATCTAACCTGATGCTTATACAAATCCTTTTTCCCCAGACCCTTACCCTGAGCTCTGTTTGTCAGTCAATAGAACTCATTCTTATTGTAAATGTCTTTGCTTTACTACTTTGCAAGGGAGTCTCGATGTAGCCACCCCTGAAACTTTGTTGTGATAACTGTCACATGGAGACTTTCCCCCAAAGTTTTACTGTGCTTAAATGTATAAGAAAAATAAACCATGAAGTCAGACTCTGGAAGTTTTGACACAGCACCTGCTAAAGTGTTACTGACCTGAGTTTCATTCTTCACGGCACAGGGAAGGTTTCACTGCCAGTTCTGATGCTTACAGGGACCACAATATTGGGCTGTAGGATAAAGGCTGGGACCCAGTTTGAATAATTATAGGAGTCCAGGTATGAGCTTGATGACAATTTTATATAGTGCTCATTGAAATAGTAATGGCTAGGATCTATAGAAAGTATAGACAAAATGCACAACATCTTCTAAGGAGTTGTTGGGGATTGCAAGAAAGATAGAAATACATATTCAATAAGTAAAATGCCACTGGCCAAGATAATATTGGGATGGGCAAGTTTAGGTTGAAAAATTGACAGTTCCATTTTAGATATGCAAATGGTTATGCAAGCTTGGAATTGTCAATAAAGGAAGAATTTGAGAGTTGCAGCCTTACAAAGATATTGGGTGGAGGCCATTTGTGACCAGCCCAGGCAGGCAGAGCAGGAACTCCAGAGGAGTGGTGGGTATGGCTAGCATCTAAATAGGCTGTTTGTCCCCTGCAGATGAAATTCATTCTCTGCTTCAGGCAACATGAACAAATTCCAAGGACTCAGTCTCTGGAGAGCCAGCACACACTGATAGAGAGTATGTTACTTGCGAAAAGATACAAGTAGAGGCAGGAAGAGAGAAAACCGAGAGCTATTAACTGCCACGTGGTTCACGCAAAAAACCCCAAAACAGATAAGACCTGTTGTTCCACAGGGAAGAACACTGGAAGGCCAACACAGTCAAGCAGACACAAGTTAAAATCCCGAGACTAATACTGACTCTATAACTCTTGAACAAGGGAAGACTTAAGCCTATAATGCATAGAACTTGCTACCTCATGCAGAAGACATGCTCTAAACATATCAGCTCTTAACATGAAATACCATTCTCAATGTTAGAAAGCAGTTGCTATGCCATAGCTTAGGCAATGAATCTCAGGTGTGTACAAAAGCATTGGCTCCTGGCTTGAGAACTTCCTGAGCTGGGCTCTATTCCTTACTTCACACCTATGTTTCTCCAAAGATTTTTCCAAATAATTTACATTTCAATGACTTTCTAAAAGCTGAATACAGCACTCTCCTACTTCCTCAGCTGTCTTCTGCTCTCTGGCAGGCAAATACAGGTGTCTACATTTCCCCTTTCAAATCAGTACAGGCTCCAGGGAAGTGTTATCTCTGTTATTTTCCCCTTTCCTCTTCCAGCCAACCTTAGTCCCCCCAGGAAACTTCACCAGCTTACTCAGCATCCAGGGCTAAAGCATTGCTGTGGTCTCTGAAACCTGCCGTTAAACATGTACATTAGCCAACGCCCTGCTGAGTTGGCTTTCTCTGCACATCCTATATAATAAACCTCCAGCCACTTGGCATGGAAGACACAAAGAAATGGTAGACAATTTATTTATCCCAGCTGATCAATAGGAAACCTGGAGCCGGTCCAGGAAAAAAGTATCTCTAAACCGCCTCTCATTTCCTGGAGTACTTTCTCTCCATCTCTGTTTAGTGTGTGCACAGGTGATTCATGGGCCCATGGGGGAGACTTCAGATGTGCAATCACCAAAGCACAAGGGCACTTTGCAGAAATCAGAGTAAACAGGTTTAAATAACACACATTCTCCTCTCTCTCTTCCTACCCCTCTCTCTCTCCTCCTTTTTTTTCCTTTTTCTTCCCTCCTCCCTTCCTCCCTCTTTCTTTTCCTATCATTTTCCTGCTTTATACATAGTTGATAATTAGCCCGGGAGCCTCTATAGTTTACAACACATAGGTGCTCTTTTGGTTAACGTCAGCATTTCCTAAGGCTAGAGGCCCTAACTTTCTGGACTGTCCTCACCAGGTGCACTTATTTAGAAACATTAAAATCAGCAGTTTAAGTTTTCTCTAGGCCAGACGAGAAGTGGAAGAGGGATGGCTTGTTCTCTGCTTTTAGCTCATGCCTCTCCTAAAAGTGTGCATGTTACATGATGAATACATCTATAAAACTCTTATCAACTTGGACTCCAAACTGAAAGATACCATGTAATAGTGATACTTAATGTAATTGTCTACTTAATGTAATGTAAGACTTAATGTAATAGTGATAGGCGTCAAGAGACATTTTTATATAAATCTATCAGGTACTTGGCCAAATTCACTATCATTCTCCTTTTTCTCTCCCTTTTCATCATTCTAATTAATCTGCATAGACACCTTCCTTCTACCTTCATGCCCTATATGCATGTTTGATTCTATGCATTTACATAAAGAATAGGATCCACAGATATGAGAAAACATGCATTATTTATCTGACTGGTGTCTGACTTATTTCACTTATGATGATATCTCTGGTTGTATCTGTTTTCCTAAAAATGGCATATGTTCATTCTTTGTGGGTGAATAAAATTCCATTGTGACTATGCACTGCTGTTTTATAAATCCATTTTCCTGTTGATAAACACCCAGGCTGATTTAATGAGGTGGCTCTTGTAAATGTGTCGGAATGTGCATAGTTGTGCAAGGATTACTGTGGTGTGCTGACTTGGAGTCTTTGGGGTGCAAAGCTGGGCAGATTCTTTTCTCTCTTGTTTTTCCATTTGTCACCCTTGCACATCCTGTGACATTGTAACAATTACAAAACCTATCTGGTAGGATATTTTGACCTTTTTTCTTCATTAGGTTGTGACAGAGTCTAACGAAGAGTGAGATGTTGCTTGCCTGGCTCTTTACAATGCCACCAACACAGCCATTTGTTTTAATTAGCTACGTCAGAGGTGCCTAGCCTCTTTCCAGATGTGTGGGAAAGATGATGAATGGGCCTAGCATGCCAGGATCTTAAAAACTGCTCAAAAAATAAAGCCCTGCAAAACCTAACAGTGGTCTTCTCTACACAGACAGATGCCCAAGCATGCATAGTCACGTAACTGTTGGCTCAAGTTCACTTGGCTATCATATATTGACAACCTAACTTCAGTCCTTAATTGCTACCATTTCTGGTCACTTTTCTCTCTGTAATTTTCTGGATCCATTAGCTCTATGTGTTATTTTACTGTAATGCAAATGCAGTTTTTTCAAACCGGCTGAGGCTTGTTTTCCCCAGTGGTTGGAGAACTGCTTACAGGCAATTACTGCTTCTTCTCTACTTCTCCCATCACAGAATCTAGAGCTTCGCCTACTGAAGGCGCAGCACTGTGGAATTAATCAAAGGCCCTTCTAAACCTTTCCGGGCCCTTGTGATTTGTGAGTGGCTGATGAGTTTCTCCCTCATTTCTGCAGAACTAGAATTCTGCGCATTATTTTAAGAGGCAGAACTTTGATCTACAGTCATTAAGTCATCTTGCTCAGTCTACTTGAAGGCCAGGACTTAGATGATATAATACATGGGCCCAGTTTTGCAATTGGAAGTCCCAAGTTAGCTGATAAAGTGCTCCAATTGTCTTTTAATGACACCGAAAGGCCTGCTCTATCCACGTCCGAGGCTCAAAAAGATCCAAAGTCAAATCAAATGAACAAGATGCTTAGGTGCAGTTGTTGACTTCTGAGAAATCAAACAGATTAGGATGCTGTATATATGGTCCCTGCTTACATTCACATCCGTGGATGTGGCACTTAGATTAATAGACCAATAGGTAATCACTGGCTGAAACATAATGCTAAGTCTCTACAAATGCTCATTTTTGGATCAGCTCACAGAATATTTTCTATTTTAATAGTTTATTTGATTTTCTTTTCATTTTTAAAAAATCATCATCATCATCATCATCATCATCATTTTATGTCTGTGTACCCTGTCTATGCCTTGTGCCTTTGGAGGTCAGAAGAGAGGTGTTGAATCCTTGGATGAACTGGAGCTACAGATGGTTGCTAGCCATCATTTGGGTACTGGAACTTAAACCTATGCCCTCTGCAAGAGCAGCAAGTGCTCTTCATCACTGAGCCATCTCTACAGTCCCTTTTTCACTTTTTAAATATTCTTTTACATTTACTTTACATGCACGTATGTGTATCATGTATGTGCCTAAATGCCAACGGAGGTCAGAACAGCGCATCAAATTGCCTGGGATAGAGTTACAGATGGTTTTGAGCCACAACGAGGATACTGGCAACTGAATCTGGGTCTTCTAGAAGAGCAGCCAGTACTCTTAACAACTGAGCCACCTCTCCTGCCCTGTTACTTTTTTTTTTGTTTGTTTGTTTTTTGTTTTTCGAGACAGGGTTTCTCTGTGGCTTTGGAGCCTGTCCTGGAACTAGCTCTTGTAGACCAGGCTGGTCTCGAACTCACAGAGATCCGCCTGCCTCTGCCTCCCGAGTGCTGGGATTAAAGGCGTGCACCACCACCGCCCGGCTACAGTAGATCCCACTCACCTTGTATTCTGCTGAGCTGTTAACAATATAGTTTAATGGTTCCCAGAGCTTTAACATTTACTATCTAGGATTTTTTAAAGTTACTGGCAACATGGATTAATGTTTCTTCTGATGCTCTTTGGTTCTTAGAGGTAGATGAAAGGGTTTCTGAGTTTTAAGAAGGTTTGCACTATGGAATATTCTTTTGCACTGTGTGAATATATGTTGCTGAGATTGATTTAATAAAGAAGTTGGCTGGCCAATAGCTGAACAGAATAAGGTTAGGCAGAAGATCCAGACTAGGAGAATGCTGGGGGGAAGAAGGTCAGAGTCTAGAGTTGCCAGCCAGATGCAGAGGGGGTAGAAGACGAATGTGCCATGGGACTTCTTCTGTGCTTTAAAGTATGGGGGCTTCTTCTATGGGTAGTGTGGGGGCTTCTTCTGTGGGTAGTATGGGGGCTTCTTCTGTGGGTAGTATGGGGGCTTCTGTGGGTAGTGTGGGGGCTTCTGTGGGCAGTGTGGGGGCTTCTGTGGGTAGTATGAGGGCTTCTCTGGCTGGCAAAACTCAGCATATTAACTTTAATGTGCTGTGGGCCATGGTTTGGTATGGTGGAAATGGTTTGGTGCTGGTATCTTTGGAGGACCGATAGACAACACGCCTTTCCAATGAAAGAGCTCTACATTTACTCCCGACTTCAGCGATGGTTCCTTTTATTTCTCGTTTGTAGCCTGTGGTACATTTATATTATACCCTTAAGCAATCTTAAGACTTTCTTTGGTTTCCTCCTATGTTTTCAAAATCTGACCTCTTTCACATTCTTTCCTGGGACCTTTTCAAAGTCTGAGGGAACCTAGTGTCTTGGAGAAGAATTCACAAGCCTTTTGTCCTTCCGCATAAAAACAGAGACAGGCTTAGCAGAGCTCCTAACCAATGTCTAAAGCCAGAGATCTTCACAGCTCACACTGTAGTTAATTTGCTAGACTCTCAGTGGGTTCCTATGAGACATTTCACCATTTTTCATCTCTTGGGGGGAACATAACAAGACCACCAAGATTTACAATAGCATGTCTCTATCTCCAGCCCACAGAGTAGCACAAAATACCTTTGTCATAAGTCTTCAAGACTGTTCCTATTGTTCTTGGGTTATAAAACAATTCCATTTTCTTTTCTTTTCTTTCTTTTCTTTTTTCTTTTCTTTTCTTTCTTTCATTTTTTTCTTTTGGTTTTTCAAGACCGAGTTTCTCTGTGTAGGCCCGGTTCTCCTGGAGCTCACTCTGTAGACCGGCTGCAAACTCTACATACTTTGCTCTGATGGTATGTTTTAGCTTTTTCCGTACCTGACATGCTCTCTTTTATGTTATTTGTATTACTTTCGCTGTTGTTTAATGCTGCTGTTTTCAGAGCCATTCTAGATTCATGCAGCACTGAAAAGGTGCAGAGATTTTCTACATGTACCCTGCCCCTAGACACACATAGCCTCTCCCACTCCAGTGAGCACTTGTGACTTCTTATGCCTCTCGAATCATTCACTGTCCTCAAGCAAGTCCACAGGGCTTGCTCTCGGCATTTGCATTTCACATGGCTTGTGTAGAAATGTGGAACCACCACTCCAGCGTACCGTGCAGGACCGCCTCGCTGCCCTAAAAGTTCTCAGCTCTGACCTTTCCTTTCTTTCCTCTGACTGTTTGCTTGCCTACATAGATACATTCCTTATCATTGGACATAAGAGCCTAGCACTCCAAAACACACATTTTCGTTATTGTAGCGTAGAAGTTCTAGAACTGACTGCTTTACCTTTATTTGACAATGCTTTTCTTTTCTTCCTAGACTCCCCTGCACGTCTACTTGGTATGCTCAGCATTTCTGTACTTGCTGTTGATTATTATCACAGCCTTCTGTAGAAAGAGAATGGCAAGCAAACAAATTTACCAGGCTCCGTCTAGCAAAGCTCTTGGTTTGTGGCAGTCACCTTCCTAATGCTTCTGGTTCTGCTCAGTCTCACTACAAAGATGAATCTTCCATTTTCCTTTCATTTTAACTCACACTCAGGAAAGATGAGGAAGGGAATCGGCCCGCCCAAGCAGAGCCTCACTAGCAAGCAAGGATTACGAAGGCGGAGACCTAGTAATTGGCTGTTCATCACGCCTGAAGTAGATTGCAGGTGTGCTGTCCCTTGAATAAAGTGTTCCAAGTTGTTGAGTTGTCGGTGGACACCAAGTTTCTCTTTCCAAATTTTCCAGACAATAGCTTATTCCCGAGTTTAGCATCCTAAGACTTTAGTAGGCCAGGGTGCGCATTCTTTCTTCTGAAACTGATCAGAAATGACAGGCAGTAGTAGTATTGCCCTGGGAGAATCTTTGCTTCTCAAACGCAAAAAGAGTAAAGAGTTCAGTAGGTAACTGGAGGGGAAGTTAAAGACTGGAAACCCCGGTGTAATTAGCACTCCCATAAAGAGGCTTCTTGAGAACACTTGGCTGCCACGAGTCGTATCATGGGTTCAGTATGCTTTAATGGCCCGTTATTTTCGGCATGATGGCATTTCAAGGGTTTTGTTCCCTAACAGGAGAATGGATAAATACAGCAATTGACTCATGTGTTGATCCAGGGCTATTTTTACCCTTCGGCACCTTCCATTGTCATCCCAAAAGAAGGTGCAACAGCTTCTGGGCAGTCCTCCCACAGACGATCTAATATACCCACATGGATGCCTTGCCTGGACTCTCAGCAGCACGTGGACCTCTTATAGGAAACCTCAGCGGGAGTGAGTTCGGGGAGGGGGGAAACGGCAGCACGCAGACCGTTTTCAAAGTCAGACCCCTCCACAGAGGCAGGGGCCAGGCCAAGCTTTCTTCATATCCTGAAAGCCTGGTGTTTCAGATCTCATTAATCCCAAGAAAGCTGTCAGGGACGGCCCCTGCAGCGAGGGTTGACCCAAATTGTGATTTCTTTCAGGCCAGGGAAGCCCCTCCAGGACAAACAGGAAGCGATCACTCAGCATAATGTATTCTCACTGGGAACAAGTAAACAGTCCACTGTTCAGTTCAAAGTACTGAATCCAAGACCGAAAGTTGGTTTTGGCTCAATGCGACCCTAAAATCAAGTCAAACGGAATGAGTTTATTAATTCGGAGCCTGGAGATTTGATTTAGCTGAATATTCCGGCTGAAGTGTTGAATTCCACCTCGTGTTAGTCGTTGTTTTTTCCCTTGGCCATTTTGAAGGACTGCTTGGCTTTAGACAGAAAATGCCAATGTTGGCTTCAGATCCATTCCCAGGTACAAAAGTAATCTCCTAGCGTGTGGTTTCAAGTGAGAAATAGGTTTTAAAGTTTATACACACAGCAAAATGATTTTTTTTTTTTTTTTTTTTTTTTTTGCTCATTGGGATCTAGACAATTTCAGATTTTTCTTTTAATTTATTTGCCTTTCCTTGGGCTGTTAACACTCAAATGTACCTAGTCTAATTACCTTTGCAGTCAATTAAACAGAGTTTTCCACTTAAATAACAATACCTGCCAACACAAAGGGGCTCCTGCCTTCGAATTCCTTAAATAAGAAGCTTAAGTGCTTTGCGGAGGTAGCAGCAAGCCAATAACAAAACATGTGTATGCTTTTTAGTGGACAGGGTCCTCTCACGCTGAGAAGTGGTAGTTCTGCTATTTTGCATTAGTGTTCACAGAATATGTATATTCTTAGAATCAAGGTAAGTGGCTCTTTCTTCCAGCCTGACATTCTTGCCAGGTGTATAGAAAGGACAGAGAGTCTGATGCATTAGCTTCTGTAAACACAATGGCAGCTAGACAATGCTTAATGCCTTTCCTTATTGCAAAGACTTCCAGAAAGTCAGAATAAAAAGGGGTAATTTTAGAATACACAGGGCTAGATTTCCTCCGTTCTACCAAATTGCTTTACACTGTAACAGGTGTCCTCTTGGCGTGGAAGAGGCTTGAATGGGGTTTCGTGGAAGGGTGACTGAAACTTTTAGAACCCGAAGCCAGTTTTATAACTCTCTAGTCTGGGGAATCAGAGTCCAGGCTGGACTAGGAGATGTGGGTTGGGAATCCAAGGATCTGCTCAGAAGCAAGCCCCATATCTGGACTGTAACCATGTTCCTTCTGATTGAGTTTAGGAAAGCTGGATAATTAACAGAGAGAGTGGTAAAGAAAGGAGCACACCAGTGTGTTTCCTCCTGGGTTGAGCACACCAGTGTGTTTCCTCCTGGGTTCTTACACGTCTTTTCTTTCTGCTCAAGGGTATCAAAGAAGCATTAGTGAGATTGGCTGAAGTGGCGCATGCTGCCCCAGCACTGGAGATGCTGAGGCAGAAGGCTCGTGATTTAGAATACAAAATTGTGAAAGTCTATCTCAAAAAAAAAAAAAAAATAATGCATTCTGCTCATGCATACTGAGATAAACTATTTGTTTGTTTGTTCATGTACTTGTTTACAAACAGAGCCTTGCTGTATAATCCAACCTGTCCTCAAACATACAACCCACCTGCCTCTGCCTGCATCATCACATCCGGTTCCTGTGTTTACTTCTAAAAGTCTTGGAGCCACACATAACCTAAAGGATGGTGGCCAGGGTCAACACAGTCATTGTCAAAACAAAACACTTTATTCAGCCGGCCTTAGAAACAGCTTAGGCTTAAAGAACAATTCTGAAGGTGAAGCCAAAGAAAAAGCTTTCTAACTGAAGGATGATGGTGCTGACGGTGGACTTCTTGTGTCCAGACGGCAAAGGAGGGAACGTGAAACATATGTTACATTGGGTGTGTGGCCATCGTAACTTGAACTTTAGTTTCTGTTGCTTAGGTGGCAGAGAGAGGTGTATGTGAATAAACAGGGTGATGCCGTTTTTTTGTTTATTTTTATTACTATTATTTTTTTAAAATAAATCTAAGGAACAGAGACCCTAGTGGGGCAGGTGCAGCAGCAGACAGGTACTGGGTCTTGGGTGCCCCCTTGTGGTTAACAAGCTAATATAAAGGGAGGTTCTACAAGGAGCACTCTGGGATCCAAAGAGTGCAGACTTTGTCTCTGATCTTGCTTCTTGCTGTGCGTCATTCTGAGCTTTCTATCCTTCAGCAACACTGCCCTCCTTCCAGTCCTCAAATGCACCGCGTCCTCTTCTTGTGTCTTGCTTACGTCCTTACACATCTTTGTAATGTTCCTTCATTAACTACCTGCACCTAGTGTGCTAATTCACTCACAGGTGTTTTTTCCCTTGACCTCACTTCCGCACTGAAGAATTGCATGATTCCATGAACTAGGCCCTGCTGTGTGCTCAGTGCAGAAACATCATCCAGAGATACACTTCTCTTGACTGAACTTGGAAACCTTGGTCTTCGGGCTTGGCCCTTGAAATGAAATGGCAGTCTCTAGAAATCCACCTAACAAGAGTGGTGTTTCTTTGTAATGAGAGCTCTCAAGAGAAAAGAGTAGCTTTTTGAATATACCACACAACTATTCCACACTGACAGTACTAAACTTCATCCAGAACACTGGTCATGTTTTCCTATAACCCTTTCTTCTTCTGCTGTGGGTCTATTTTCTAGAAACGGAACTAGGTTCTTCGGTCTTCTTGTCAAACATAGTATAACAGATGGGTAATATATGTTTATTCACTTATGATGACTAATGAGATGCTTACAAAATTCATTATTAAAATGTGAGTCCCAGTCCTGAGGAATAGGAACTACATCCTCCCTAGACATTCCCTTTGTCTCCCGATGTTTTGTTTGAATAAAATAAAATCTACAATATAACTGACTGAAGGCCACAGTGAGCACACGAGCGCCTTCTGCTCCATCCCCTGCCTACAGCTGCCCCGTACCCTCCTCAACTGTTTGAGTATTAGCTTTAGATACCATAGTACTTTACTTCCAGACATTTGGACATGGACCTCTTAAAACCATAGCATTTTCCTATACATCCACATCATTAACCTCATATGAAAAAAACATGATGTCAGCCAATAGTCAAGCTTTCCCAAAAAAAAAAAGTCTTTAATCATTCTTGTCATTGTTTGATCCAGCACACAGTCAAATATGGTAGTGCCTTTGGTTTGTGATTGGCGCAGTCTCTTTAGATGAACCCGATGTGTTTGATCTGCCTTGCTCATCTGCACTGCCTGGCAACTTTTGAGCTATCTGGCCCATCAACTCTGTTCTTTAGCTTTTCAGTCTGACTTGTTTGGTTGTTGCTGACTTAGTTTAAACATTTTGAATTCCCTGAACTATCATTCCCCCACTTAACAGGATGTCATGAGGACCACTCCACCGCAGGTCAAGGGTGTGTTTTTCTTTCTTTGCATATCTTTCTTATTTGTTCCTTAACTGTGTGAAGTTTATGTAGTCATTCTTCTTGGATAGACACTGGGCTGCTACCAGAATTTTATTGAATAATGGTAAAAATTGTGTGTGTGTGTGTGTGTGTGTGTGACTGTGTAGCCCTGGTTGTTGGCCTGGAAATTGGTATGTAGAGCACGCTCCATCTGCGTGCCTTTGCCTCCAGTGTTCTGGGATTAGAGCTGCATGCTAACACCCGTGGCTCACAATAAGTGATTTGGTGTCCATGATATTTTGCACTTGTTAAGATGTATTTTCAGGGTAATTTCCTAGAATTTTTCTTAGACACTGATAATTGCCTTTCATGGCATTTCCCACTGACAATGTAGGAGAGTGACAAAGTCTTTGGTCTTCTTGTTTCCCCCACTCCTTCTCTGTTCATCTTCCCCTTTCTCTTCCTCTTCCCCTGAGTTAGAGAAGGGAAGATCCATGTTGAGAAAGCATTCACTAATTCCTATTATGTGTTAAACCAGGTCTCAGTGTCTAATTTTATTAAATGCTTTTTCCCCCTATGGAGATAATATGATTTTTTTCCTTAGATAATTTGCTATGGCAAATTTACTAGTGATTTAATATCACACCATCCTTGAAATTTTAAAATGGGTTTTTTCTTTGTCATAAAATGTTTCTTAAGGTTTACTGCATTTTATCTATGACCTTTACATGTCTTTCCCACGTGAGACCAGGCTACCACTTCCTTTCTGGGGCATCTTTGTACAGTTAGGTTCATTTCATATTTGCTTCAGGAGGATGATATTTTGGAAGTTTGTTTGTTTGTTTGTTTTATTTTGGCGGTTATGAAACAAATGTATTTGGAAAAGCCGTGGAAGTTTCAGTAGAATTTACTTCATGCTTTGATAACTAAACACATTTTATGCAAATTGATCTGTTTAAGCTTTTTTTTCTCTTAAGGCCGAATTTCCTAAATTGTCTTTTTGTAGGAAATTGCTTATTTCAGTTAGATTTTCCAATTTATTTGCACAGAGTAGGACAAAGGACCCTGAATGATTTTTCAGTTTCCTTTGTTTTGTGACATTTCCCTGCTGTCATTTTTACTCTATGGATTTATAACTTTTCCATGTATCCACACACTATCTCCTTTCAATTATCTTTTGAATTGTTTTTCATACGTGATGAGTTGTTTTTTTAAAGAACAAGCATTTTTTCTCTTATTTTTTATTCTACTGTTCTGATTTGGACTACATGGATGTCTGTTTTTGTGGTTCTTCCTTCTTTCATTTGGCTTCGGTCCCCCCCCCACCCCGCCCCTTTAGGGATTTCCTTGGGATCTGAATTTTACGTTAATAACAGTATGCTGATTCCAACTTCCTAAAACTTAAAATTAATCAGCTTGAGGGAAGTAAACACAGGGTCTTTTTTAAAAAGATACTCCAGGCTTAAGCCTGAAATCCTACCCTGCCCCAGAGAGCAGAAGGTTACAGACACCATCGTTCCTGCTTCCATTTCTTAAATTTTAGCTTTCAGAGCTCAATGTTAAGTGTATTTTACATACACAGCATTGTTGTGGGTTTTACATCATGATCTGATTTTAAAATCGTTCAATTTCTTGTAAATTTAGCTTAATCCGCTTATGCTTATTTGTATGTATTTGAGACAAGCTTTGCCTCAATCCCATCCCACTGTGTTATATAGACTGGTGTTATTTGTTATGATTATTATGTTTTCCCTCTCCCTTTTCATAACAAAAACCTGCCGAAAATAATGAATGGTTTAAGTTAAACCACTCTGGTCCACTGAGTGCTTTTTGCTCAGCCCATTTTATTAGGAAAACTTTGGCTTGACAACTGACTGAAAACACAGAACTAATACAAGACTCCTCTAAATGACTCCTTCTCACTCTGTTTCTTTCCTAGTTTTTTCTTACTTTTTTGTGTTTAAAAAAGACAACAACAACAACCAAACTGTTCTACGGCTAATTCTCCTTCCCAGGGGCTCTATGGGTGGAGTGCTGTCTGAAATGCTGTTAGACTGAGGCAGACTGACTAGGCACACAGTCTAGCCCTCCTTCAGTAAGTGCTCTAGTGTGGTTGTTCTGACAACTGCTCACGGAACCCCAGGAACTGAGGCTTTTCTTTCAGCTTTGCCAGGCAGTCAGGAGAGCCTGCCCTACCTCTCCCAGCTATAGGGAGTCTTAGACAATAAAGCACCAGTATAGTCATCAACCTAGCCAGGGATTGAGATCATTGTAGACATTCCGAGTCACGGAAACTGGGGTCAGAAAAGGGCTCACACCAACTGGAAATCAGCCTTTGCTTTGAGTTGTTCTATACACACGGGGCAGTGTGAACGTTTGAATTATAGTTGTTAACTGCGACGGAAACTCGGAAAAGAAGTATCTGGGTTTGGTGCAATTTAAAGAGTGACATCCTCAGCACGAAACGTTGAACTTCACCATTAAAGCCTCTCACTCTTGTTTTGTATTTTCAATTGCTAATCCAAAGCTTTTCTTGTAAAAATATACTAAGCATAAAGAGGATCAATGAGCCAGACACATTTAATTTCATTCTTGAAAGGCTGTGAACAGATTTTTGTTTCAAAAGAATATTCACATTGCATAGAGAGCATAGACGGTTTCTTAGACAGTGTTTCCTTTAGCCTGACAAGAGTTAATCAAGAGGAAGACGGAGAGTTGCTGAGGCCGTTACCACCCGTGAGCACATTACATATCTCAGTAAAAGTCTGTGTGTACATGTGTATGCTTGGCGACACACACCTATCTTCAAAGGTACAAATGAGTGATTTTAAGTCACTGCTGTACAGCCATCATCAATATTCACCTCTCGAACAGTCTTCATAAGTCTCAAATGTTCCTGCTACTGTCTTCACTGTCAGGGCTTGACAACCACCATTCTACTTTTAGGGTCTGTGAATTTAATTACAGTAAATACCCTATATCAGTGGAACCATGCAACATCTGTCTGCCTCTGTCTGCTTAGTTCACTCAGTACATGTTGCAGCATGTGTTGGAATTCCTGCTCTTTTTAAGACAACACAATATCCCTTTGTGTATGCATACACTTCTCATGTTCACTCTGCTGGACAGGGACGTTTGGGTTGCTGCCATTTGGGGCTATTGTGAATAACGTAGCTATGGACAAAAGTGTGCAAATCACTCTTCTCACCTCTTTTGAGTAAGTAAAAAGTAGGATTAGTGGGATGTATTATGCACACTATATATTATATGTAAATTATATTATATATTTTATATAATCTCTATAAAAATTTTCATTTTCAAAAACTTTCCATAATGTCTCCAGATCGGCTGCACCTTCTTGTGTTTACACACCAGTGTACAAGCGCTCCCATTTCTCTACTGACTCACCACGTGTACATTTGATTTTTGTCCTTGTGTTTATAATGATAAAATACAAGTTATAATGATAAGGCTCACATGCAGCTTCCTGGCCAGACAGTGAGCCCGCTGTGCTATATTGTGTCATATGCTCTCACCCCTAATTTCACATTTGCTCTGCATATGAGGCTGTGCGACTTTCCCATCCCTCTTTTTGCTTTCCTAGGTTATTTCATCTCCTTAGTTAAACTGCTTATAAGAGAACGGAAGGAAGGGGAGAAAAACCAACTTCTCAGATACAATACACTAGCCAAACAGGGCGACAGATAATCCTAGCACTTGAAAGACTGAGGCAGGATGGTTGCCCTGAGTTTGTTGTTACCCTGGCTACATATTGAGTTCTAGGTCAGATAGAGACTAAGTCCCTGTTTTGTAAAAACATCAAGAACAACAACAAAAGAAGAGAAAGAAAAGGACAGAGAACAAATGTAAAATAATATTTAACCAAGTGAGCAATTATTTACAAAAATATATGAGGGTTAGGGCTGGAGAGATGGCTCAGTGTTTAAGAGTACTTATTGCCTCTGCAGAGGACCCAGGTTCCATTCCCAGAAGTTACATGGCGACTCACAACCATTTGTAACTCCAGTTCCAGAGGATCTGACATCCTCTCTGGCTTCCATAAGCCCCAGGTATACATGTGGTACACAGACACAAACAGGCAAAAACTCATCACATAAAATAAACACATAAAACAAATATTTATTTATTATGTATACAATATTCTGTCTGTGTGTATGCCTGCAGACCAAAAGAGGGCACCAGACCTCATTACAGATGGTTGTGAGCCACTATGTGGTTGTTGGGAATTGAACTCAGGACCTTTGGAAGAGCAGCCAGTGCTATTAACCACTGAGCCATCTCTCTAGCCCCACAGCATTCTTTACTGTGCAGATTGTTGAGCCAACTATGGAATACTAGTCAACAATAAAAAGTAATGGATTTTTTGACACTTGTAACAATTTTGAAGTCTTCCCTGGAATTACTTCCAAGGAATATCGCTGAGTACAAAAGCTAATCCAAAAAGTTGTGATCTGTACTACTTCATTTATATTTAACATTTTGAAAAGAAATATTTTAGAACTGGAGAAGAGCTTTGTAAGTTGTCCATGGTTAGGGGGCAGAGGAGGGAACATGAAGGAAAGAGATGCTATGATTGGAACAGGGGCTTCTTAAGGCAATCAAATCTTCCAGAAGATGTCTGTGATGTAGAAACACAAACACACACATAACACTGTCCAGAACCAAGGCCCCCCAAAAGCACTGGTTAACCTAGGGAAGTCTCAGTATTGTCCAGTGTCAGTAACCTGGTCTTGGATATACTATAGTTTTCCAATATTAAAAATCTAGGGAAAACCAGTTCAAGAGGACATTACATACATCTTTACTGTTTCTTACCATTGAACATGAATTTACATTTGCCTCAAAATGAAATTTTAATTGATTAATTATTTAAGCGCAAATTATCATCATATATTCAACAAAAGATTTTGTATGTAGGCATATTTGGACAGAGCTGCTGAATGCCAAGAACTGGGTTATTATTAGGCTCTAGACAGAAAGAGGAGTAGCCACAATGGTATCCGGAAAGGAGCGGGAGTGCTTGGTCGGATGAACTGGGGATTTCATCAAGGGAGACACAAGCTTCTGCGTCATCAGGGATGAAAACAGGTCTCAGTGTGTCCTGAGCAGAATGTACCATAACCTCTAAATAGACAGTGACGTATAAGTGTTAACAAGTGTGGCTTCTGAAAGCGACTTCCTGTGACTCAACATCTGTCATCAGCAGGATGAAACTTTCCTGTGCTTAGGCTGCTACCTTTGAGGTAAACCACACTTAGAGCGGGGCCCGGCATTCAGTCAGTGATGGCTAATTGCATTAGCTCATAGCGGGACATTTCTCATGTGTGACAATACAAGCATTGTTATTTTTTCTTATTATTTGTTGCCTTTTGGTGCTTAGTTTTCAGATTTCATCCCACTGTACTGGAAGAACTGTGTATCCCTTGGGTCTTAAGTCCCCTGCAGACACACAAGGCCCAAAGCCAAGCACTATGTGGTAGCTGTAGCTGCCTGCCCACCTAGCTCACAAGTGAAGACAGGGTCAGAACCTTTCACCAGAATTTGCTCCCCTTTTCTGGCTGGGGATTTCAACTCTTGTTTTCTGAATTCAACAAAAGGTAGGTATATCACTGTTGAATTTCTTCCCTCTCACAGCCCCAAGAACTTTTCTCTTTGTGAGAGGACAAGTGCCCCTTAGTCAAAATGACAGACATCCATTCTCCAGAGTAGCTGGAGCCGCCATTTTCTGGATCATCACATTAACTTTGTCTCGTTTGCGTTCTTGGTTTGTGAAGATTGACAGACAGTTGGTGTAGACTGATGTCGTGAGCTCTAGGTTCTCTACAGACTAGCGTGTTCTGCTTGCCACAGCACTGTAGAAGCAGCCCTGCAGCGTGTTGATGACAGTTGACAGGATATACCTATGAAGAAGCCCGAACACGCTCGGCAAAAAGAGAGTATATAATTCATAAAAAAGAAATAAGCATTATTCTTCAATTTATGAGGATGAGATATACAAGATTAATTTTCTAATGGACCATGGGTAATATGATTTCTCCTAGGGGAGAAGAATCACATTTTGGTTGAACTAGCAAATGTTGTCTTTAATAAGGACAAGTATTGATTGCGTTGACTGACTGGCAGTCACTACTATAGGCAGAGCATGCATAATATGTGAAGCCAAAGCTATGTGACAAGAATGTCAGAACTGGCTTCATCTTGTGGCCTCTGTGGATGCCACTGAAGTCCACGTTATCACCGGAAACGGTGACCCTCTTTGTTGGCATCTTTAGGAGTCTAGACACCTAGCTTACCTTTTTCACTTTCCCCAGTAAACCCCCCTTAGCAGGCTGCTCCACGCAACAAACAGCTTCTTCCCGCCTTTCCGTTAATGTGGACAAATGCCACCCGTGGGGGTAAACTATGAAGATCACCTATGCACACTGGGGCAATGACTAACATTTCTTAAGTCAATTCCTTTTGAGAAGTTAGATATTTCCCAATGCAGTGGCTTGGTTGTGAATGCCCCCACTGGCTTCTGTATTTGAATACCGGTTTCCCCAGTTGGTGGAGCTATCTGAGGGTGTGGGAGGCGTGTCCCTGACAGGGGAACTATTTCACTGGAGGTCCTACCCTACTTCCAGTTCCACTTGAGCCTGTGGTTGAGAAGTGAGCTGCCAGCTTCCAGCTGAAGCTGCCATGCCTCCTGCTGCTATGCTGCCCCCCACATTAAGGGCTTTAACCTTCTTGAACAATAAGTGAAAACAAACCTATTATTTTTATAAGTTGCTTTGGTCCTGGGGTTTTGTCACAACAACGGAAAAAGTAATACACACACTTAATTAATATATCCCTCTCCATTTAAAGGATCTTTAGAGTCATAAAGGCTTGTGGTCCATTCAGGTTTCACCTTTTTAAACCAAGTGTGAAACTTTCCTCAGAGCCTTGTGGTATCCTCTCATTGAATATTTTTGGAAGTACAGAGGAGAACCAGAAACACACCTTAGCTTTACTATACAAGGAATGAGCATACATCAGAATAAGATTTTCATTCTTTTCTCTCTGGGACTTTTCTTGAGGATTGTCAAGTTTATTGGGAAGGGAGTGGGTGTAAAGAGGGCTCATTTCTTTTTTTTTTTTTTTTTTTTTTTTTTTTTTTTTTTTTTTGGTTTTTCGAGACAGGGTTTCTCTGCAGCTTTAGAGCCTGTCCTGGAGCTAGCTCTTGTAGACCAGGCTGGTCTCGAACTCACAGAGATCTGCCTGCCTCTGCCTCCCGAGTGCTGGGTCATTTCTTGTTTTAAAGCCCGGAACTTCAGGAAACAGCCAGAAGTGACATCTAGAATCAAAAAGGGCTTCTTTCTAGAATTGCTTTTGCAAATTCATTACTTCATCGTATGAAGTACACCTGCCATGTCTTGTTAGATATATTCAAAATAATTTAGACTAACTTGCCAACTCATTCACTGGATGAGAGTAACATCATTTATCCTTAGAGAGATTAGCTGTGTCTCCTTATACATTATTTAAGGTCATTCCTGTTTACTCTTCATCTATTTCTAATTCTTCTGTTTGTGTAGAAGCAAATTTCCAAGTTCTGAGGTTATTGTTTTTTTAAAACAAAGTACAGAAATTAGTGAACAGATATTTCTAAAGTGTCAAGAAAGATTGCTTTGCATGACACATTTATTAAAGGAATATTAGGTAATGATTAGGATAATTTATATAATATATTTAATGATGAGATTGCTTTGTCACATTTTGAATTAAATTGTTGCTTTAAAAATCTATGCTATGCTATGCTATGCTATTCATGCTATCAGTTTATTTTTATTTCCTTTAGAAAAATATCGGAAGAATATATCAAATAATATACAGTTATTTCTGAATGATAAATAGGTTTACTATCTATAAATTGAAGAATAAAAGGTTGAATTCAATGTGGTTTAAATTACGTAGTTTTAAATAATGTGTGAAATAAAATCATCTGGGTATTGAATTGAATCTTATGTCCATTTAACTCTATTATTATCGAGTCTTTAATATTTATAGCTTTGATAATAATTATGTGTTGGTACATTATCTTAATATTTGGGATACTAAAATAAATTGATGGATGTTGCTTTTATTCTTAAAACAGATCTTATGCATAAAAATAAACATATCCATTTGCAAAGAAAATCAATTATAGTGAAATACAGAATTGGATAATAGAACAAAATAGTCAAGTTTTCATCAACACATTACATGTGTAGCATATGTCTAGGAATTGTCATAATTTCAAAATAAAGGTTAATGTAAGTGGTAGTTTAAGATATCTGTAACAACTGTAAGGAGATACGAACATCTCTGTGGACTACAGTAGTGATAAAGTCATAGATGTTGCCAACACTTGATATATTGTCTACATACATAACAAAGTGTCTTAGCATTGTTTCCTGTTGCTATGCTAAGACACCCTGACAAGAGAAACATAAAGGAAGGAAGTGATTATTTGGCTCACAAATCCAGATTACAGTCCATCATTTTGGGGAAGTTAAGACAGCAGGAACTTGACGAGTGAGTTAGTCATATTACATCCATAGACAAGATAGACAAGAGCAGAGAGCAATGACTTATTAATGTGTGTATGCTGGTACTCAGATGGAGCTCTCCTTTTCATTCTGTCCAGGGCCTAGCTCATGAAATAATACTCCTGTGTTCAGGCAATTTCAGAAGACCCAGTTTATGGCTATTTATTGTGTTTTATGTAGTATATGATGATGCACGCTGCCAAGGAAGTATTTTTGAATTCAAAATCAAGAATTTGCAAAAAAAAAAAAAGGCAACTTTCTATGTTGTCAGGTGAACATTAGATACTTGGATAAAATGTTGCCTTCCTTCTTGAATATAGTATATTATTTCCCATATTCCATTTAACTAGTCATCATATTTCCAGTTACTTTGATGAATACCCCATGCTTTAACTTAGAGCCAATTACTGATTATAAGTAGAGTCAAACAATGAAATCCTATTTCCTTCTGATGCTAAATCTAGCACTGATAAATGATCTTCCTATCTGAAGCAGATTGTGGCCTTCAGTCTCTTGGGCAAGAAGGAACATAGTAAATAGAGAACTACAAGTCCCTTGGGAGGACTAGGGAGATGTCTTAGTGGATAAGAGCACTTGCTGTTCAAACATGGGACCTGACTTCAAATCCCCAGCACCTACACAGAGTCAGGCATGAATTTACATACCTGAACCTTGGCATTGGGGACAAGGATAAGGACAGAGATATGTAGCCTGAGAGCTTTTAGACAGCTAGACTAGTCAAAACAGTGAGTTTCTAATTCAGTGAGAGACTCTGTCTTAAGAGTGAAGCAAGAAGTAATCAAGAGTGTCTTTTGCATGTATGGCATGGATGCATGCACTCTATATCTATATGTACACACCAGACATACCACACATACATGTACTGCTCATATACATACACACAGGAAAAAAAAGTCAAACAACCAGATCTATGATGGGGACACCCACTAAAACAGTCTACCTGAGCTAATAGGAGCTCACCAACACCAGCTGGACTGGGAAGGAACAAGCCTAAGACAAAACTAGTCCCTCTGAATGTGGCTGACAGTTGCATGGCTGGGGCAGACCGAGGGGCCAGTGGACTTGGCACCAGGATTTATCTCTACAGTCAGTCCTGACTATGGAGCTTTTGATTGTTGTTTAACACCGTTGCAGCTTGCTTGCTGGCAGGGACCTTGAAACACTGTAGAGTTGTGGTAATGATCATGGCTCTGATTGGTATCTCAGCCACAAGGCTGGAATCGTAGAAATCTAAGGAATTGCCTATCTCTAGTTGTCAAAGTCACGGCTTTTGTCCTACCAATATTGTTTGGTAAATTAAAGACTCATGTGGTCAGAAAAAGAGAAATATACAGTAAAGAGAGATTCAAAGATGAAGAAAACCTCTAAATGATTTACAGTGTGTTAAAATATATGCAGACTAAAGGTTAAAGTTCTTAAAAGTAAAAAAGAAAAAAAAGGAAGTAGTTTGTTATGGTGGTCCACACCTTTAATCCCAACACTTAGGAGGCAAGGTAGATTGACCTCTGTGACTTCAAGGGGCAGAGGTAGATTGACCTCTGTGACTTCAAGGTGTGGCAGCACACACCTTTAATCCCAATGCCTGGGAGGCAGAGACAGACAGGTCTCTGTGAGTTCTAGGTGTGGTAGCATACGCCTTTAATCCCAGCACTTGGGATGCAAAGGCAAGTGGATCTCTGAGAGTTCAAGGACAGCCTGGTCTGGAGAGTTATTCCAGCACAAAGATATACAGAGAACTTGTCAAAAAATAAAAAAATAAAAGTAAAAATAAATGAAATAGAGGTTAAAATAAAGCTGTACAAAGATGGAAAATACACAAAGAATCTTGATGCTGTATACTATTATGCTCTCTTTGAATTGTTTGAATGCTGAGGAAGGAGCAACAGCTGCTAAAAGATATTTGTTTACAAATGCTGCTAAATTATTCCAGAATAGATATTTTGAAAATACCTTGACTTTACAATTTGGATCTAAGGACATGATGCTTTGGAAAGGAGTTTCTTTTGTTTTTACAGAAAATGAGACCGTGTGGATTGCTTATATCCCAATATGGTATGATAGACCACGCCCTCCTGAAGTTTGCTGTGAACAACTTCAGAAAATTACTTTACGCAACTTATGACTGAGATGAACATGGCACACAGTTTACACCATAGAAGATCGGATTAACAGCGCCCCCATTCAGCAGGAAGCAGTTTGGAGAGAAATAACTGCGCCCATATTCTCAAATATTATTTATAAATGTTCTTTTACATTTAAAGGGGGAGATGATATAGATATAAATAAGTTGGATTGTTGTGAATCTTGGTTAATGATATTAAGGTCAATCTTGATATATGTATTTCTGATCTTGATTAAGGTATTGTGATTGTGTAGTTCTTTTAAAAATGTAATGTATAATTAGGAAATATAGGTTGTTAATGGATAATTGTTGATAATAGTAAAGCTTATAGTCATGTTAGTTAGATTTTCTAGATATATAGAGATATATTTTAGTTAGATAGGCATTCCTAATATCTTTCAAAGACTACAGAATATTCCACTTAAATGTTTTAATAACTTAAGGCTTTTCATGACAATGAGACATATCTGCTCCTGGCAGCACTAGCTACTTCAAGAGGAAAATGGGCATCGAAGAGGCTCTTTATGGAGTTTGATAGTCATTTGGGCAAGAAACTGCTCTTGCCTGGACTGATGCATAGACTGGACACAGAGAACCCTAAGAGAGAGGACTGCTGAACTTGCCTATAGGTGAGATGATCTTTCGGGGTTCCTGATTCATGAAAGAGTCTCCAAGACACAGCAGATAGTGACTGAACTGCCTTTGAAATTTCCTGCATCATGGAAATGTCTCCTGGAAACTATGGGCCTGTAGGCCGAAGATGGATGCCCCAACAGTACAAAAGAACTTTGGGTGACTGTCCAGGCAGCGAGATGTCTCTCTCATTTCTAGAGTTTGGAAGTTGCTTATTTCTTGTTTACTTAGGTAATATTATATCCTTCTGGAGTCTTTGATGGAGTTGAAGAATAGATAGATAGTAATAGTTTTCCTTAGTTATGATAAAAGATAAAGTAGATATAAATATTGTAACTGTAATTCTTACTTGATAACTGTTTTGTTATATGTAATTTTACTATGTTAAAGTTAAAGCCTTTTTTTTTGTTTAAACAGAAAAAGGGGAAATGATGGAGGACTCCCATTGGCTAATAAAGAAACTGCCTGGCCCATTTGATTGGCCAGCCCTTAGGTGGGCGGAGTAGACAGAACAGGAAGAAGGAAGTGAGATAGATGGCTCAGACAACTGCCCTACCTCTACAACCAGACGCAATGAAGCTCCAGCCCAAGATGGACATACGCTAGAAACTTCCCGGTAAGGCACCATTTCGTGGTGCTACACAGATCATTAGATATGGGTTAATCAAGATGTGAGTAAGAGGCTGAAAATAATGGGCCAGGCAGTGTGTAAAAGAATACAGTTTCCATGTAATATTTTGGGGCATAAGCTAGCTGGCAGCCGGGAGCCTGGCGGGATGAAAAGCAGGCCTGCCCGCCGAGCTCCACACTACAACCAATGGCCAAAGTCTTTGCATTTACCCAGAAGGAAGTCTTCTGGTAATAACCCTCAAATCCAGAAGGTACTTTTATAGACTTAGCACATCTTATGAAAAGGTACAAGGAGTCACACATGTAGCAATTCAAATATTGCATGAACATATATTGTAAACTTTCCTTTTGCAGGGGCTGGAGAAATGACTTGGCAGTTTAAGGGAAATATTGCTGTTGTAGAAGATTTGAGGTCATTCCCCAGCAACCACATCAGCCAACTCCAAACTACACGTAACTCTTGCTCTGGTTGGTATGACACCATCTTCAAGATTCTATGGGCACCTGAACTTACATACTAGATCACATACCCATACTCGGACATATATAAATAAAATAAAATAAAATCTTAAATTTTTTTTCCACATAAAAGATTTTTGGAGATCTCCTATAAATAGAATCTACCAAAAATCTGATATTTGCTATCATTGCTGAGTTTCCTATTTATAAATATAAAGCAACCTCTGTTAAAAAGAGACATGCAGAGGCTGCTGCACAAAAGTATTCCAGCTGGATGTATTACATATTATGCACCATTGCAAACTCAACTTAATGTTATAAGCCCAGATTTTGAGGTTTGTAGCTGACGCTGGTTCAAGACATGGGGATATTTCCCCCACTCTTTGTCGGTTATAAAATAACTATTTTTAACCAGTTCCAACTTTAAGATTTGGGAATGGCAAGTTTCAGGCTCCAATTCTGAATTCCCCACTTAGTCCTACTGCATGTTCACAGCATGGACATTAATTTGTTTAGCTTCAGCCAATTAGAAGATTCTCCTCCCCCTCCCTCTCTCCCTCCTCCCCCTCCCCCTCCCCCTCCTCTTCTTCCTCTTCCTCTTCCTCTTCCTCTTCCTCTTCCTCTTCCTCTTCCTCTTCCTCTTCTTCTTCTTCTTCTTCTTCTTCTTCTTCTTCTTCTTCTTCTTCTTCTTCTTTGGACCCACATCTTAAAGTATGATTGTAATTGCTTCTTGTGCAGATTACAGAAGGCAATTTCAGGACCTGTTTACTTAATTAAGATACACAAGCAAGGACTGGCAGGCTACACTGCCTCTAAATTATACTTCTTCAATATTTTAAGAAAGTTCTCCTGTCTCTGCAACCTTGAGATGTGTTTAGAAAGTCCGCACTATCTCATTGACTTCAAATCTCACTGGTAAGTAGAAATATTATTGATAGATTTTTCCACAGGTTGCAGAGTTTATTTATTAACTTGCTGGGGATTAACTAAAATGTTAAAGGGAAAGAGAGTATTTAACCTATTGGCTTACACACTATTTTCCAAGAAACAGATGGAGGTCTTATTACAATTTATTTTGTGTAGGAAACAGAAGCCTTTGGCATCAGGCCCAGATTGAGAGGCCTTTTTAAAGAAGGCTACGTTTGCATCAGTCTGAGAAAAGGTAGCTTCCTGTCACCAGTTTGCGACTTGCAAGTCAAAGCTGTGCAAAATGTGACATTTGGACAACACTTCCAGATTCTGTGCACATCACAGCGAAGCTCAAGGGGATCTGTACGATCGAGAGACATGTGTCTTTAAGAATGAGAAAAATTCTATTTTTATTGTGTAGAATCTAAGATGTACCTCAAATTCAGGGTGTTTACACAAGCAATATAATTTTTGGATTAGGAAAGCTTATAAAAAGTGTGTGTGTGTGTGTGTGTGTGTGTGTACAAGCTTGTATACATCACATGTATAGAATAGTCCATAGTCAATTTATCACCCATCCACTCAGCATAGCTCTTCCAAAATTGAGGACATTTTGTTATTGTATCCCTCATGCAGCATAGCTGACAGTGTGAGCATAGCTTCATCGCTTGGCTAACATCCTTTAGAACATGGGTATGATGCCGCAGAAATACACAAAAGCCTCTCATCAGAAAACATGACACCCAATCTAATCAGTAATGTACAAGAGCCCACGGTCTGGAAGATGAAAGGCAAAGTGGCTTTCGTCCAGTCCACTCTCAGTTCTATAAAGCATGGATGCTACAAGAGAATAACAATAAAAAACCAACAACACCAGGAAAACAACATCAATTCTATGGAAAATGGCATTGAACGCTTCCAAGTAAGTGGAACAGCCTATTTATTCTTGCTGCTAAAGCTTGTATGCTCTTCTTCAGTCAAAACAGAGTGCTTACTGATTACAAAAGAACCAAAGTCTAAGGTTTGATTTTAATGATCCCACTGAATTTTCAAGTCTTAGCTTAGTGACAGAAGAGCTCAAGTGGCAGAGTGTAAAGTGTTTTCAAACAGGTCCGCATTGTTCCAGTCCACGGGTTGTTTGGTACTTGAGGGAGGTGGAAGACCCGCGGAGAAGAGCGTATTAGGCATTTGAGAATGCTTACTGCCAACAATAACAGATCTGGAGAACAAGAGAGTGTGAAGAGATCTGGGATGCTTCTTGTCTTTATTTTACTGCTTGGGAAATAGAGGGAAAGCATTGAACTTGAACTCATTTCTGCAGGCCGTAGGTCTGGTGATTCCCCATCACCGCTTGTTTATTGAATGGTCCAGTCTTTCTGTCTTCCCTATTGCCTTTCTCCCTTACAATAAACCCCGCTGCTTCCTTCTGTTGCTATTATTCATGTACTTTAACAATCATTTTCTGAGCATCCAGTGGAAGTACCGTGTTAGGGAGGCAGAGTTCAGATGGGGCCCTGGACTCATGAACTCACACAGTCTAACAGGACAAATGGACACAGCAGGGCTGGAAACACGCCCTAAGAGGCCATATTTATACCAAGACTTGGAAGGTGAGTATGAGATGGCCTATCACATAAAATGGAGGCTTACGATGCCAGGAATGGAAGAGACATCTTCTAATGTGCTTGTGAAGGAGAATGGCCCTCAGAGGCTCATATATCTGCAGTTCTGGTTTCCAGTTGATGGAGTTTTAGGAAGGATTAAGAGGTATCACCTTGTTGAAGGAGGTGAGCACTAAGAGTGGGATTTTAGGCTTCAAATGCCCACACCAGACCAGGTTCTCTTTCTCCCCCATCTCTCTTTATGCTGTGTGCTTGTGGATCAAGTGTAAGCTCTCAGCTCTTGCGCCAGTGCCATACCGGCTCACCAGCTGCCTTGCTTCCCACTACGATTGCTATGAACTAACCCTCTGAAACTCTGAGAAAGACTCCAGGTAAATGCTTTATTTCCTACATTTCTTTGGTCTTGGTGTCTCTTTACAGTAATAGAAAAGTAACTAAGACAGTGCCAGAGTAGGTGGCTGCTCCATCAGTTCTGAAACAAAGAAGGCTTTCAATGGGGCATTAGCAGAAATGACACACTAAGAAACAGCAACATTACTATTTGTTGTTGTCTTTGAGGCCAAAACTCCAGACCTAAGCCCTGAAGTCTCTCTAAAACTTTATTTCTGCATAACCTGGGGACTCTGAATCAGATACAGCATGGACTTCAAGCCTGACCTGGAGTCTTCTGATGCTTCATTCTGGAGCAGATATGTCAGTCAAAGATTTGGTTTTCCCTTCCAGAAGACCCAGTAATACCACTTGGGTATATATCCAAAGGATGCTCAATAGTGCCACAAGGACATGTGCTCTACTGTGTTCATAGCAACATTGTTTGTCATAGCCAGAACCTGAAAACAATCTAAATGCCCCTCAACTAAAGAATGGATAAGGAAAATGTGGTATATTTACACAATGGAGTACTACACAGCAGAAAAAAATAACGACATCTTGAAATTTTCAGGTAAATGGATGGAGCTAGAAAACAGCATATTGAGTGAGGTAACCCAGACCTGGAAAAACAATTACCATATGTACTCACTCACAAGTGGTTTTAAAACATAAAGCAAAGAAAAACAGCCTACAAATCACAATCCCAGAGAACCTAGACAACACTGAGGTTCCTAAGAAAGATATATATAGATCTAATCTACATAGGAAGTGAAAAACACAAGGTCTTCTGAGTAAAATAGGAACATGGGGTCCTTGGGGAGGGTTGAAGGAGAGAGGGGAGAGGCAGGGAGGGGAGCAGAGAAAAATGTAGAGCTCAATTAAAAATCAATTAAAAAAAGAAAACATCTTCTATGAGGTTTAAAAATTAAAAAAGGAATATTAAAAAGCTATTAATAGGAAATAAAGAAGTCAGAGTATCTTATTATCAGATGATATGATTTTATACATAAAAACCCAAAAGATGTAACCAGAAAATTTCTACAGCTGATAAATACTTTTTTATGGTTTATTTTTTTATATTTAAAAATTTCCATCTCCTCCCCTCCTCCTCCCCCTTCCCTCCCTTCATCCCCACCCATACCCCTGCTCCCTCCCTCTTCAGGCCAAGGAGCCATGGGGGTTCCCTACTCTGTGTTAAGACCAAGGTCCTCCCAACTCCCCCCAGGTCCAGGAAGGTGATCAACCAAGCTGAGAAGGCTCCCACAGAGCCCATCCATGCAGAAGAATCAAAGCCCAGTGCCATTGTCCTTGGCTTCTCAGTCAGCCTCCACCGTCAGCCACATTCAGAGTCAATAGCAGGATACAAAATTAAACCACAAAAATCAGTAAGTTTCTAATATACAACTGGCAAACATACTGAGAAAGAAATCAGCCAGGCAATCCTATTCACAATAGCCTCAAAAATCTTGGAATACATATAAATAAGGAAGTGGAAGACTATGTAATAAAAAATTAAGACACTAAAATATTAACTGAAGAGGATACCAGAAGATGGAAAGATCATTTATGTTCATGGACTGGCAGAATTAATATTGTTAAAATGGCCATCCTACCAAAAGCTATTCATAGATTCTGAGCAATTCCCATCACAATTACAGCACAATTCTTTACAGAAATTGTAAAACAATATTAAATTTCATATGGAAATACACAAAAACCAAGGCTAGCTAAAACAATAGCAAACAATAAAAAAAAAAACTGGTGGAGGCATCACCATACCTGATTTCATGTTATACTTAGAGCTTCAGTAGTAAAAACTACATGGTGTGGTATTGGCGTAAAACAATCACACACTGAACAGTGAAATACAATTGAGGAACTGTACATAGTCCATACACTTATGGACATCTGACTTTTGGCAGAGCTCCCAAAAATACACAATGGAAAAAAGACAGCATCTTCAACAATGGTGCTGGTCACACAGTAGAGCTTCATGTAGAGTTAATGTCTCTCCTGCACAAACTCCAAAAGAATCGAGGACCACAACATAATACTCTGAATCTGGTAGATGAGGAACTATGGAATAAACTTGAACCGGCATGTACAGAGAGGACTTCCTGAACAGGACCCTAATAGCACAGGCACTAAGACCAACAATTGACAGATGAGGCCACACAGAACTAAAAAGCTTCCATAAAGCAAAAATGTCATCATCAAGTGAAGAGGAAGTCTACAGAATGGGAAAAATATTTACCAGCTCTACATCTGACAGAGGGTTAATATCTAGAATATACAAGGATATGAAAGTAAATAAATAATAAGAAAACAACCCGATTTAAAAATGGGGCATGGAACTGAAGAGAAAGAAAAGATGAAACCCAAATGGCTAAGAAACATTTTTTTTTAAAAAAAAGTTCAACATCCTTAGCCATCAGGGAAATGCAAATTATAGCTACCTTGAGATTTCATCTTATCCAAGTCAGCATGGCCAAGATCAAAAGAACAAAAGCAAATGACAGCCAATGCTGGAAAGGATGAAGGAAAATTGGAAAATGGATCACTGCTTATGGAGTGAAAACTGGTGCAGTCATTGTAAACATCAATGTGGAGATTCCTGAGATCTACCTCAGATCTACCTAAGATCAAACTGTTCAACTCTTGGAAATGTACCCATAGGACTCCATTTCATACAACAGAGACACTTCTCCTTATTCATTGTTGATCTGTGCAAAATATCCAGGAAATGAGAACACCTTGGATATTTATTAACTGAAGAGTGCATAATGAAAATGTTGTATATTTACACAATGCGATATTATTCAGCCATTAATAATACTGAGATTATGAAATTTGCAGGTAAATGGATGGAACTGGAAGCAATCATCTTGAATGAGGGAACCCAGAGACAGAAAGATAAGCATCACATGCTTTCTCTCATAGGCGGTTGATAGATCTTAAGCTTTATATATGTATCTTTCATTTGAAATAGCTAGACAGGTTATGTAATTAGTAAAGGGTCAGCGAGAAGGAGGGGATCTTTCAAGGAAGGAGAAATTAAGTATAGTGTTTTAAGAGGAAAGGATGGCAGATAGGACAGGAAGAATTAAATGGGGTAGGGGATAGGAGGTCAGGGTACAACATGGAATGTAGGAGATGAATAACACTAAAGGCTCATGAAAATGCCATATTGAGACCTACTAATGTAGATGCTCTCTAAATTATATACAATATAATATATCTCTATATATCTATTATCTATCTATATACATACATATATATATATATATATATATGTTAGTGCTATACACACTGTCAGAGATCAGAGAGGAAAAGTCATCATCAGGTTCATCTAGTTATAAAGCCTACAAACTATGATAATGACCTGTCTGGCAGGACATGTTCACTAGTAAAATATCAACAACAAACTGTTGAGGGTAAGGTCGCTTGTTTGTCCTGGCCGCCCAACCACAAAGTAACCACTCAGAAACTGTATTAATTAAATCACTGCTTGGCCCATTAGCTCTAACTTTTTTATTGGCTAACTCTTACATCTTAATTTAACCCGTTTCTATTAGTCTGTATATCACCATGTGGTCGTGGCCTACCAGCAAAATTTTAGTATGTCTATCTCCGGTGGCGGATCCATGGTATCTCTCTGACTCTGCCTTCTTCCTCCTAGCATTCAGTTCAGTTTTCTCTGCTAGCTCTGCTCTGCCCTGCCCTGCTCTGTTATAGGCTCAAAGCAGTTATTTATTCATTAAAGGTAATCACAGTACACAGAGATGACTCCCACATCAACAGACGCTGTTGGAATAACCAACTACTTTTAAAAATTGTATTTAATATTCACTCCACAGATACAACCTATATTTGACATAGTTGATGAAGCCAAGAACCTGTGGCTAGATAGGTCATGGACCCTAGAGAAGAACCTACTACTGTTATTCTGTTAAATAGCATTAAATGACTCCCAATGGCTCGTTGCTAACCCCACACACCCTCATCAGAGAAGCGCATACTTGCACAAGATGGTGCTTCACACAAAGATCCACAACTGGTAACGAGCAGAGAATAAGAAACCTTGGTGTTATTCTCAGCTCTAAATGGGACATCTGTGACACCCCTGGCCCCTAAGGTTCGGGGATCTATGAGAAAAAGTGGGCAGCGAAATTCTAAGACACAGAATTGGAAACTGTTTTCTGGACACAAAGGGGAAGTTGTTCACATGATCTCACAGCGTTTTTTGACATCATGCACAAGACATGTTAAGGTTTAAGCCAGACCAAAATCTCAGTGTGGAGGGGAGGAGATGAATGTGGAGACCCACCCCTAACTGAGGAGCTACTGGCATTTGATAGCTGCCAGGAAATGGAAAAATCTTTTATTGCTATTGGTGTGAGAACTGGTACAGTGACCATAATCCAGGACAGACCTCCTGGACAGAAGTAGGTAGTCAACAAAAATTGGACTTGATGTGTTTAAAGATGAAGGAGGGAGGGAGGGAGAGAGAGACAGAGAGACAAAGAGAGAATATGAAGTTACTGGGATAAGGGAGTGGATCTGGCAGCAGTCATGAAAGGGGGTGAATATGATCAAATGCACTGTATAAAATGCTGAAAGAATTAATAAAATCATTACTAATTTTTTTTAAGGAGCATGTACTGCTCTTGCCGAAGAACCAAGTTCAGTTCCCAGCACTCACTTTGGGTATCTTACAACTGCCTACAACTCCAACTTCAAAGGGATCCAACCCCTTTGGATTCAGGAGAAACCTGCATTCATCTGTGTGTATCCACTCCCCACACACCTAACTAAACACAAAATAAATGTTAAAAAAGTGTCTGAACATCTTGCTTTGTCCAACACATCTCATAAGTGTTAAAAGGCCATGTTCTGACACAAGTTTCAAGGAAGGGGGAAAGTGAGGCTCCCGTAGAGAAAAGAAAAAGCCTGTGGCTCGTCTCAACTCCAGTTTCAAGAGCTCACAGGTCCTTTCACCACAACACAAATGAGGTTGTAGTTTCAGGAAAGGTGAGAACCAACATGCTTTATGACTTCGAGCAGGATGAGCTCTGCGTGGCGCGAGCTGGAGTCTTTACACAGAGTTGACTGTGAGGCCCATAATATCCCTCAATATGTCCCAACATCAGCGAGGAAGCCTTCTCTACAGAGCAGCTTGCCATGCATAGCTGCTCCCCAGCCTGATGCTGCCTGCTCTGCCTTAGCGATGCTATCCCCATGACACTGACGGTCACAGCTGGTGGTAGAGATATTTTCTCATGCCGCATATGAATCATTTTGTTTTCGGGATGGCGCTGTGTAAAGTAGAGTGACTCAATGGGGTAGTAGCTCTCTGCATACATTTTAACTATGCCTTTGACTCGGGACTAGAAAAGCCCCAGTTTGGCAGCCATCAGGGTTATACACAGTTTGGAAAGCAACCCCGGTGAATGCCAAAACAAGAGCTATAAACTTCGATTCCTAATGGGAGTGCTCATTGGATGCAGATGAAGGCATAGAAACCTAGGTGAAGCAGCTGTCATCTCAACAAAGTGAGAAGGGCTGACGAGAGCGGCCCTCAGTGTCACCAGGAGTGATGACAAGAGTTGACATGAATGTCAGCGAGCAACTGACCACATGCTCCAACCTGGATATAATCATAAGGAGATGTAAAAAATACTGCATTCTGAGAGATTTGCCAAAATAATTGTACCCTATTCATGAAATGCATTAGAAAGTGACGAAGGAGAACTGAGGTACTTCCCCAGAATGCAAAAAATTGAAGAAGCTGGCTTAGTGGTACAGATATGTAGTCCCAGCACTAGGGAGGCTGAAGCCAGAGGGTAGAGATTTGAGCCAGCCTGGGCTTCATATACTGACCCTGTTTCTAAAACAAAACAAAAAAGAGCAAAGGATAATAAAGACAAACAGGCAGGTGGATAGAAGGTTAGATAGGCATTGAAGAGACTTGATAAGGGAGACAACATGAGCCAGAACTCCCCCACCCCTACTAAGACATTTTGGGACTACTGGAGAAATCAAGGTATGAAACAGAGAATGCCCTCTTGTTTGGGAAACACATTACAGATGTTAAGAATGGAGGTAGTATGCCTGAAATTTATTCTTGTTAGTACAGAAGGAAATTATGCCCGTGAAGATGAGGGGATGGATGGAGGGAGGGAGGGACTGAAAGAAGAGAAGAGGGATGGAAGGATCAAGAGAGAAGAAGGCAAAGTAAAATTGGGGAAGCTGTGTAAAGTATGGGGGGCACTTTTAAATATTTTGCAGATATTTGGGAAGTACCAAATTATATCCACACCAAAAATTATAAGACAAATGTTTTGTTTTAAATGGTAATAAATCTCTTTGGTAAGCTATAGTTTCTTTCTGGAATTATGTTGGGTATTAGGCTTGACAATAAATACTTTATTGGAGATGTGAAACCTATCAGAGATCATAGAACAAAGAACAAACTCATCCACAATACACATGCATGTGCATCTCCCGCTCAGCCACCCCAAACTGTTACAGGCATCTGTCACTGCCCCTGAACTCAATGGACAGACATAGACTGTTAGAAGACTCAGCCCAAAGCAGGAATGAATTAGGTACTGGTCATTCATAAAGGTGTATGTACCTGGTGGAATGACAACCTAATGCTACAGAAGTTTCATGACTATCCTCCCAGGCAATCTGTTTATTCAGTTTCTACTCCTCTGTCTTCAGTCTTTATATTTCATATACTACATCTCTACATTCAGTCTGTACTTAGCCAATATCATTCCCTTTTTATTTATAATGTAACACTTTCTTCTAGAATAGGTCATTTTCCTTCTTTTTTTAATCTGAATTTTTTATTTATTCTTTGAAAATTTCACACATGGGTACAATGTATCTGGATAACATCCATTCCACCTTCCTTCCCCCCAGCTCCCTTCAGGACCCTCATCACCTTTCCTTCCTAGCTTCACATCCTTCTTTTAGTATGTAGCTATTGACCTTATGAGCTAATTAGTGCTGCCCATAAGCACATGGGCATGGAATCATCACTGGAGTATGGGGGACCTACCAGTGGTCACACTCCCGAAGGAACGTGACTCTCCCTCTCCTATCAGCCAACAAGAGCCTATACTTCCTCAGTTAGTGATAGGACCATGGGAACATGTCTCCTCCATGCTGAACATTTTAACTGGCTAGATTTCGTGTAGGTAATCACTGCTTCTATGGGTTCATGAGGTCAATGGATACGTCATCATCTTCATATGTTTCTCTTTGTCTAAACTAGATAGCTGGAAATAATAACACTAGCAGGGGTTAGGGTAAGGATGTAGCTTAGAAGGTAGACTGCTTGCCAGGCCTGTAATCATAGCTATGGGGATACTGAGGCAGGGGATCAGAAGCTCAAGGTCATCCTTGGCTGTATAGTAAGTTTGAGGGCAGTCCGGACTTCATGAGATTATTTTTTTTTTAAAAAATGGAAAATACTGAGTATCAACTTTCATATGAAACATTTTAGATTATAATATGCACATACAAATAAACATGCAAAATCTGATCTTTTCATTTTCTGTGGGAGAAATTTATGAATCCCATTTTTAGAGCTCATCAGGCTGAGAATGAAAAGGTTAACTGTCTAGCTGTGTTCTTTTCCTGCCTAATTCCTAAAATAAGTACCTCAAAATGTTAACGTTGTTATCTGAAAAGCATGCGAGGGGGCACTGGTGAAATGAACTTGAGATATACTGTATTTAACGAAGCCCATCAATTATCTTCACTGCCACCATGCAACCGACGTCCTTTATTCAGTGTTTATGGGTGGCAGGCACACTCTCCACTTAATGCTCACATACGAGTCAGCAATCTGTCTCAAATGATTGTTTACTGTATTCTGCACAATGCCTTGTCATTCAAATGAGTTCCAATAGATGGCATTTATGTGTTGAATGGGCTGTGCTTTGTAGTTCATTTTCTTTCCCATGTTAAGCCATAGTTGGTTGCTTAATATATGCCCCATGATAACTGGCAAGGGCTGCCTGTACCATCTCCTTTCTTCCTAAGTGTCCCTTTGCAATTCCTGAGTCTTCAACCCCTCTGGATTACTTACAGTTTATGTACAAACCAAATGACCTTTGGATGTCCTAAAGCAGAATGCTAATAAACAGGAGCTTCAGCCTTCTGACAGCCTTTGATTATATTTGTGTAACTCTTCATTCTCATTTTCATCCAGGTAAGAGCAGAATCCCCAAAGGATTTAAACAAGAAAAGAAACACTTAATTTAAATAAGCATTACATACCTGGCAGTTGAGGGGGGGAAATGCAAGCGCTATAAAGCAGTTCATCAGGAAGCACCACGCTGTGTTAAATGATAGGTAATAAAGTCACAGTGTCATGAAGAAAGCCGCTACACAGACCAGGAAATGACTTTTCGAAGCTGTGAGAGTCACATTCATTTCTATTTCCTGGGATTACCCAAGGGGGCATTGACTGCATTTGAACGACAGTAAGCGCACACTGTTTGCCAGGTCCTTGTGGTTCTGTGAGAAACCCTGAAATTTCAGTATCTTTGCAGAACAGATACTGAACACTAAAACTGATACACCAAAGAAGGCACACATGGCTGAATTTTCTGGACTTAAATGAAGTTTGACTAACTCTTCCCCCAAGACTCCTTAAAGACAGCATCAAATAGTGCTGCAGCCAAACCCAGGTGTGGGGGGGAAGATTGTGACCCAGCTGGCATGTGTTGGATACAAGATAGAATTAAGGGACTCTGGGGGAGAAGGGAACAGATAGAGGAGCTATGAAAGGTTAATATTATTTAAGGTTACACTTAAGGAGTCTCAGTTACCAGCGTAAGTAGAAGGAAGCAGCATTTCTGTATCTTCAGTTTGCAAAGACACATAATCTACACTGCTGGGTTTATGGAAAGGGAATTTGGGTCTTCAAAATCATGGCCTTCTACCATCTTCTCTGCACATTTACTTTGAACCTACTTCTACGTGCTGCATGGGGGAAACAGCAGTCATTTACTCTTCTATTCTCTGGCGTCTCTTACAATCTAGTTTATCGTATTGAAAAGGACTGTTTTCTTTTTTTTTTTCTTTTTTTCTATTTTGGTTTTTTCGAGACAGGGTTTCCCTGTAGTTTCTAGAGCCTGTCCTGGAACTAGCTCTTGTAGACCAGGCTGGCCTCGAACTCAGAGATCCACCTGCCTCTGCCTCCCGAGTGCTGGGATTAAAGGCGTGCGCCACCACCGCCCGGCTAAGGACTGTTTTCTTTTTCTGTGTTTTTAGATGTGTTCTATGGTCTCTCAGTCCCAAGAGCATCAAATAATGTTAGAGGTGCATGTTTTCTTTCTTCACTATGCATAGATATACAGAATCAGAAATGCTGGGCAAAAGGAAAGGATTGATGGGTGACCTGTGTTTTCGACAGCTCTCTGGGGGTTCTGAGGGGCACCACAGCTTAAGCACGGCTCCCCACTTAGAGATGAAACCTGGTACACTGTGGTATTCCTGCAGACCCGATCATCTCACTTCTTGGGCTTTCTTGTCCCTCACTTTGAGCAGTTTTATAATGCTCCAATTCTTACTTGCCATCTTACAATATTCCTTTAGTGCATTCCTTGATGTCTTTTCTTCTCATTATCTGGAACTTTTCACCATGAAGTCTAATATTCTTTCCCTTTGTACTGTCTACACTGTCTACCATTAACCTCAAATATTTTCTACAACCCTGATCCTAAATTTAAAAAGATTAAATTGATTTATTTCATTATTTTCTTTGTATAAGTGTTTTGCTTGCGTGTAGTGTTTGGGGTACCCAAAGAGGTCAGAAGAGGGAATCACATCCTGTGGGAGTGGAATTACAGGGGGTTGTGACTCACCATGATACTGAGACTCAAACCTGGGTCTTTTGGAAGAGCGGATAGTGGCTGAGCCAAATTTTCAGTCCTCAATCTTCAAATTTTGAGTCACAGATATTCATAACCAAGCCTCATTATTAATCTCCAGGTTTCCATTCTTGTATGGAGATGCCACCTCTACATTCCATGGCCTCTTATAAGGAGTACAAAACACTCAAATGCCCAGACCCCATCACTCTCAGAGTAGTTGTCCCTATATATCTCACCAGACTCTTAGAAAGAAATCTCAAAGGCTCAGGCTCATTTTAATTTTACTTTTTTGTTTGTCCAAGATAGCATTTCACTGTGTAGCCCTTTATGTCCTGGAACTCACTCTGTAGACCTTTACAGCGCAGAGATCTGCCTGTTTCTGCCTCCGAAGTGCTAGGACTAAAGGCGTGTGCCACCACCTTGACTTTTTTATTCCTTCCCTGAATGACTACTTGTCAAGCCTCAGTCTTAATTTTTTTCATTTCTATCAACTTTCCAGTAGACTCAAAATCTAATTATTTTTTAATTTAGCTTTTGTTAATGATTGCTTCTCAGTTAATCTTTTAAATGTATTGCTCCAGTGTTTTGTTGTCTTATTAAAAGATTCTATAACTTCTTAATACCCACTACTTCCTTCCACAAAAAAAAACCTGCATCCAATGCCTTGTCATTTAGTGGCATCTTTTATGTGACTCCAAACTGCCTCTTCAAGGTTAGCGGACATGATTCATGCTATAAACTAACCAACACAGGGGTGCTTCAACAAAAGGTCTCCAGACTTTCTTAGAGATACTAAAACCATTTTCTTTCCCCAGGGCTTTCACTCAATGTGGGATGTCATCTCAGCTTTCTTCCGTATCCTGTTTTTAGCCTGTCTTGACGCAGATACTATCTTTGCCCTATCCCACCTCCTTTATAACTTTGTCATGGCAGGTGGCCCATCAGTGAGTTATTACAACAATGAATACAATAACATCCCTTCTTGACTAAACTGAAGAGGTTACAGAGAGATATTAAGTCTGTCTCTAAAATTTTCTTTCTTCTTTTTTTAAATCATCTTTCTTTTCCTTTCCTTTTACTTTTCAGCTGTGTAACCCTGGTTGGTCTGGTACTATGTAGACTAGGCTGGCATTGAACTCATAGAGACCTCTCTGCCTCCCAAGTACTAGGATTAAAGGTATGCACTACCATGCCCAGGTATAAAGTTTTCATTTTTACCAAATACCTAAATACAATCTTCTTTATCATGGATACTTAAGAAATATTTGTGTGTTGAATAAACATATCTGCCTGTAGAATGGCTGGTGGATCTCATAAGAGAAGTACACAATGAGAAGATGAGGGAGGGACAAATAGGAAGGACGTAAAGAATATAAATAAGAAATCTCTGACCTTAAAAAACAAATTATAGAGTTTTCTCAGATGATAGAAACCTTAAGTAATGTTGGTTTGATTTTAACTGTGGAGTTCTCAGGACAGGCTAAGGGACACCTCGAGAAGATGATGCACAGTTTATCCTGCTTCTGTGTCAGCTTATTTCAAAGAAAAAACAAGTGGGTACTGCTGGCTCACACAACCAAGGGTTCTGTGGCTGAATAAGTTGGGAAAAATCTATCAAATGAAAACACAGAGTATTATTTATTGCTCCAAGTGCCAGTGAATGGAGAGATAGTTAGAGAAGTATCAGATGTGACCATCTTCCTTGTCAGCTTGAAAAAGAAGTCACCATTGTGTGAGCAGAGATTCCTGGGTTCTGACTGAGTACAGGTATAAATACTCTATACTCTTTAATCAGTTGTGGATTTTCTGTTTTGAATGTTAGCCTAGTATTTGTACTTTTCTTAAGACTTAAAACTTCTAACCTGAATTAATCAACAAGAAAAAAGCATTTATATTTTTTCTTCCAAAATTCCATTATTTTACCTGAATGTCCTAGACTCAGGATCCATCATTAATAATTTGAACATGTCACCAAACCGATAGTATTGGAAAGAATTCAATCAATAATTTGCTTTTGCAGAGGTTCTGAAATTTGTTGGATTAAATTAGACTTCTAAGTCTCTGCACTCTATGCTGTCCCACAGATAAAGAAAACACTATCACTTTTATTATTTTTTCTTTAATA
This sequence comes from Arvicola amphibius, assembly GCF_903992535.2. Taxonomy (NCBI): domain Eukaryota; kingdom Metazoa; phylum Chordata; class Mammalia; order Rodentia; family Cricetidae; genus Arvicola; species Arvicola amphibius. The sequence goes on along the minus strand of NC_052047.1, from coordinate 163,831,419 downwards.
GTGTTGGAATATGATATGCTCTGTCTTACTGGTTCACCAGATGTAAGGAGTCAATCTTTTATGGTCAGTGCTAAAGTCTGTTCTTTAGTAATAACTGAAAATCTTCATATTGATTATAAATGTTGAATGTGCGTGACAACATGTCTCAATGAAATGATTATATTATACCACTTATATATGTTAATACAAGAACCTGCAAGTTGATTCATATATAATTGTCCCAGAAAGTAAGTGTTTTCAAGAGGCAAGCATATACAGGTTGTTTTCCTGGGAAAAACAAGCATATGTTGAGTACCATCTTGGATTCTCTCATCACCAAGTCGTCAAAACGCTATAGGTCACCTGGCATACAGAAGGTATTTTATCAGCCTGTGTTGAGTGAAAGAGTTCATCTTTTTCTATTCTGGTCATATCATGAGTCAAACTAAAGTATTGAAATTTCATGTTGTGTATCATCGTCACTTTTCTTTGACGGAATGCATTCCATCATTCTGTCCCAGACACAGGCGAGATTGGTGTCCTGCTCAGAATAGGTGCTCAGTATATTAGCCGACTGAAAGATGGCCAAAGCTACCTCTCCAGCTTTTCATAGACTTCCATAGTCAATCCCTTGCCTCACTTTACATCAAAGAAGTCCACAGCTGTTCTCACCTAACTCAGCTAGTTGTTAGGCCCTCATTTAGTTACAAGTTGCCCAAGTTGCCTCAAATCCTAGCCTCTGAGAGTTCTGACACAATAACAAATCATATAAGGGTCAGGTCCAACTTCCCCACCTGGTGCCTTCAGCAGCCCGAGTGGCTGCTGAAGCTTCCATTTATTGTCTCAGTCAGGAGGATGCCTACTGGTTCTGGTTTCCTCTCGAGGTACTTTATCACACTGGTCAGGGGTAGAATTTTATCTTGCTCACTTCATTTAGCCCAGTGATTTAAACCATTTTGCTAAATTAAAACTGGAGACATACCCTTGGGAGGAAAGTTAAACTTGCAGACAATCATACTCATGAGTATAAACTGCGGGGAATAGAAAACAGGGCCCAATTTTTGAAAGTGCTTCAGAAAAGCAAAACCTCACCTTGATGCTGATTTGAGAAAAATGCCAATATGGATTTCTGTGAGGTATTAAATTGGGCAGATAGTGGACATCACTCATTCCTAATGTAGAGGAGACAGAGTTTTCATCGGGCTTGAGCTACGGCTGCGTTCTGACCTGCCTTAGCCATTAGGAGATGAAAGTAGATGGAAATTACTCACTCGCCTCTAAGTCACATGCTTAAATGCTTTCCTATAAAGTAGGGTTAGCAGAGATCTTCTTATTTCAGAGGAAGGAGGAAAATGAGTCCTCAGAGCAGCCGGAGGCTACTGGCCCTCTCCAGCACATCTTTGTGTCTGTCCGTTTCCACACCATCCTTCCTCAGAAGTGTCAGGAATTATGCGTGACCCCATCTCACTAATGTTTACTGTCGGCAGGTCCACTCAGGCTCTGTCACACAAGGCTATTCTGCAACGTCTTGATTCTCCTCCAGTTGTAACGCTCTGTCTTTTACCCAGCTATGGCTACATCCATCAAAACTTCTACAGTCATATCCAGAGAATTCAATACTCATCTTTCACTGGAAAAGGTCTCCAATATCTATGATGTTGATGCCTACATTCCAAAGCACATACTCTCTCTGAACATAGTATATAGCATGTGTGCTCTGTGGGACATACTGTATTAACTGCTCTCTGATAGAAGTTACCACTATGAAGAGACTCTCGACTCATGAAATATCATCTGGTAATTGTGTCTTCACCAGACCAAATTGATCAAGTTCCATACAGGAAGGGGTGGGGGAGAATGAGATCCAGGAGTCCATGCCGTTGAGAAGGCATAGGCCTGGAGGAGAAAGTGTAGAAATGGCCAAATAGAAAGTCCTTGATAGTGATCGACACTTGTACGTTTCTACCCATTCGGTTATCATAAGTAGGGTATGTTGGTCCAGGAACTGAAAATCGTTGATGGTAGAGGAACTGATCTGTTGTGATGGAAAAGAGTATAGCTTACTCAGAGATCCAGAGGCCTACATTAACATCCCATTCCCTCTACTTTCCAGTTGTGTGAGTCTGGAAAAACTCTGTTCCCTCTCAGATAACCATCCCCGAGATGTGTGAAACAACACCTTGAATATAAGTAGACTGTATGTTTCAATTTTAGTTTAGAGAGTAGTGCTTATTCTAAGTGCTATTCTTATTCTCTCGCTCTCTCCCTTGAACACACACGTGCACATACACACATGTATGTGTGCATGTTAGCAATAGCTTCCCATCATGTTATTGTGAAATATGAAATTAAATTAAGTAGCATCTGGATCTGAAACACAGACTGTGCCCCCAAAAGTCTTATCAGTTGTGTCTGTTAAGGTGCCCCCTCCTCTATCCTGCATCCATGAGGAAAATAATACACATTGGGATGCTAAATGGCCACTGTGAATTTTCCCTTTTATTTCTCTGTTGTAGAACATAGCACAGTACATATTTATTTTTCATGAAACTCACATAGGCCTCAGCTATACCCCTGTAATAGAAAATTAAAAATTTATCCTGAAGAAGAACAAATACTCCACTAAAGAACAAAGACAAGGCATGGTACTGTTTCTAGGAGTAGAAGTGCTACCCCACCTAATCCTAAAGTTTTTGCCATGTCAGTCAAGAAAACTTTCTGAACCATTGAGTCTGCTTTTGGCAAGGATCTTTCCTGACTGGCCTCAACCACTGCCATTCTTATTCTGCTTCTATGGGTAAAGATAGTCTCAAGTACTTAAGTGCTAGCTCTAAGCAGGGTTAGCTAGACTGCCGTTCGATTGCATTGGTGTGCTCTTGTGGATTCAAGTAGAGTTTTCTGTTCTTATATCGTATAGCTTCCTATCCTTTGTTCTTTCTTGACACATGTTTTATTTTCTTTGAACACTGAAAGCAGAATTTCTGTGTAGGGAGTGCCCTTGATATGCCTGGCACTTTACTTCATCAGCTGTGTCCTCAAACCTACCTGTCCTAAGGGTTAGGAAACCCTTAGGACCTTGTGACCATTTTCATAGGTCATATTATCTTAAAAGACCTCAGTGGGACTGAAATTTTAACCAATCTGATCTAAAACTAGCATTTCCTAATATTCATGTGCTTTTAAATTTTAGGCAACTTCACGTCACTGTTCAAACATTTACCCTGTTCTATATGCTATTTACTTAATTTTTCTTTTTACTGAACTGAAAACTTCATGTTTGCATCATTTTAAAGAGTATGCAGTTACACATTTGACAGACCAATTATAGTTTACGTATGTAAGCATCCTGACCAGAGCAAAGGTATTTTGAAGAGAGAAACTGACTCTCCATAAGCTATCAACTCTTGAAACAACGGTCCTGAAGGAATTGGAATTTACACAGAAATCTAATGCTGGTAGAAGGAAGAGGTTGAAGCCTGTTGTCAGTTATAAAAGATTCTATTCCAGGAAGAGAATTAAACAATTTTGGCAACTTGTCCAACCACCTTGCAGAAGAGACTAGAGCAGAGGCATTGATGGGTTGGTGCTGGGCAGGACCATGCATTGACCAGGAATGCTAAGTGATATGTAACTCTTACACATTACTTAGCAAACCTTCTGCTAAGAACCTGAAGATGGAATTGGTGGGTCACTAGATGTTTTTGTTCTTATTTTGTTTTTTATTCAATGTGGCTACACTGAATAAATCTTCTTTTTCTACCTTCCACTATTAACTGTGTCTTGTAACTGGCACACTGAACACTGAAAATGTGACTGAGCTCAGCTTGTTGGGACTGTCAGAACCCAGGTTTTGACTATAAAATTGGAGTATTCAATGTACATTCATGTACCTCATATTATAATAATATGTATCAAAATAAGCAATCATATCTAACATGGAAACAACTGTTCAAGAAACAGCTGACAGAGTGTCTTGTGTCCCTCATAGTTTGGGCATTGTACTCTAAGAAACCCTAGTCAGAAATGGTCCTACTTCTGCAGCAGAGTAAACCAGGCTGTCGCCTAGTACAGCAAACCTTGACATTGTCCCAGATGATACCAGATACAATGGTTTAAGCAAGTCATGCAGCCACCTGGCACCCACTTTTAATCTACAGCCATGACTGATGAGTGTTGTAGGCTTTGACTATTTTTGAAATGGCACATCCCATTCTCTTGTTCCTTCCTGCTGAGTCTTCAGCTGTTCAGAATCTCTTGCTATTAATGGAATTAGGAGACCAAACCAATGACAGAGGTGGCACAGCTGCGCAGATTAGGAGAGCTGGTCATACAGGATAATCAAGTGGCTGCCGTGCTCGGAGAGGTCAGCATCTTGACAGGCATAGTGGACAGATTGTAGAGAGCAGGACACAGCTGGTCTACCTGGGGAATCCTGTGCCAGTTTACAAAAACCTCTCTTTCTGATTGCCTTTTGAATTGGAATTTCTGCTGCAAAATTACATCTATATAATACAGTTTTCAAAGTTCAGTAGCTACCCATAAAGCTGTCACTAACCTGCTGGAGACATAATGTCACGGTTTTGTCGATTTATCTTTAATTTGGACAGCAGTTCCCATACTTAAATCCCTATGTAGCAAACTTCTGTGTGCCTAAAGTGTCAACACATAGAAACCTAACACAGGAGTAGAACAGAGGGCTCAGCTTCAGCCAGTGACAAGTGTCACTGTCTAGCAGAGGCAGATGATGACTCAGCACACCAGTCCCAAATCAGGCAGGTGATCAGGTCTGACCAATTAGGTGGTATCTGTACTTTTATTCTGTGTTCAATATGTCAATGTCAGCTGTTCATACTCCAGCCTATCTCTTTATACTAGACCTGATGATCAAATCTGTGCTGTGGGTTGTGGGTTGTAGCTGGAGGGGCAGGGGAAAGATAAGCTGTCTTAGACAAAGGCAAGTCAAACACAAGGATTTATTTCTTAGTGTCCCATTCAGCTTCCTGATGAAGTCTTTTCCTTTAGCTTGGAGTTTCTTTCTGGGCAGACTCCCCCAGAGTTTCTTAAGCAGGTCGCAGGATCCTTGTTTGCAAAAGCAAACGAGTCAGCATGGTCTGTATATTTCTAAACAGTTCATGAAAACCTCAGGTTACCTTCATAATCAAGTAGCTCCCGGAGAGAAGGAGCCATGCCTCACAGTGCTGGATTGTCCTCAGAGCAAGTACTTAACATTTAGCTTTGATCACAGTAGTTTAAGGCTATAGCATGTGACACATAATGTCACATCGACACACTAAATTCACCACTATTATGAAGATATTTTGTAGGTCTTTGTCACTTCAATTATTAACCAACTTTAAAGTCTGTCCTGTACAGATAGGGGGGTGGTGGCGTCTCAGATGATCAAGTGACGGCCCCAAGAGCAAAAATTGAGGTTACCTGGGAGGAAGAAATGCTGCCTCAATTGCATCACTTGCTTAATTTCCCAACCTATTCTATAAATTATAGACTTGCCAGTTCCCATTAGAGCCAATCCCTTAAATTTTTTTATGTGCACATGTGCACACCCTACACAAAGACAAACTATTGGTTTTGATTTTCCAAAGCACCCAGACACACTTTGCAAATGGAATATGCATTCAGGAAGACAGTCGAGATTGCAAGTTGTCTGAAAACCGGGAGGAACCCTACTTGGTAGCAGGTGTGACAAGCCACTGGAGGTGATATTCCGCTAGAATAGATAGGAAGATGGGAAGTCTAAATGAGACTTCATAGCTGTCTCCATACACTTGAAAGTTTAAATGTGGAAGAATCAAACTTATTCTTGTTGCCCAAGAAAATAAAATAGTGCTCTAAAGGTAGAAATTACAGTGGGCAGATCAGAAATCATCGCAAGCTAAGAGATGGCTAATCCTGAGCACTGAGTTGACTTCCACTCAAAATACTGAGCTCCTATGGACCAGCTTCCAGTAAGAACTGCACTATGAAGTTAGAATAAGGACTCCTTGATTGAATAAGAGAGAGAACAAAACAGAACAAAAACCAAAACATATGGCCTGGAAGTTTCTCCTGAGACCAGCAGAGTCAAAACCACAGTTCCCATTTATTGCGCGTGCTTATGTGCAGAGTACCATGTGCGACATGTTGCACATTTGATTACTCAACCTTCTCCTTCCAAATCCTGAGGTGGTCTTTTACATCCTTGCTTATAAAGAAAAACAAGGCTCCTGAATGCTTGATAGGTGGTCTAACATAATTTAATAAATTGTAGCGCTGGATTTAAAAAAAGGTAAGACCTGTCTAACTCTTCAGGCTCCCTGTAGTTCTTATAATAGAGAGAGAGACCATGCAGTAAAGATCCATTTTCCTATAATAGTAAAATTCAAAATTCAAGCACAATCAACCAGTTTATGCATTTGATCCACAACATAGTTGTCTTTTTTTTTCTTTTCTTTTTTCTTTTTCTTTTTTTTTCTTTTTTTTTTTTTTTTTGATGCAGGGTTTTTCTCTAGCTTTGGAGCCTGTTCTGGAACTATCTCTTGTAGACCAGGCTGGCCTCGAACTCACAGATATCTACCTGCCTCTGCCTCCCGAGTGCTGGGATTAAAGGTGTGTGCCACCACCGCCCAACTTATATTTTTCTTTTTCACTCTTCAGGCTAACACAGAAAATGCATCTGGACAAGGCAAGACCTTGTTTGTCAAAGTATTTAAAGTATAAATTATGGATTCTTCTCTCCAACAAATATGGTTGACTTCAGATCTTGTTATTCTGAAACATAGCTACAGACAGGATAGACATAGTCCCCACCCCAACAAGAAACTTACTCTCAGCTATGAAAACAAATACTAAATTGAAATGTATTCCTATGTATTGAGAGACACATTTTTACCAGTGGAGAGGAAAAGAATAGCACTCCTAGAGTATAATGTCTCTTTATCCCTTCTAGGTTGGAAAAGCCATCTCACAGTAAGTGACTGCAGGGTAAAGGATGCATGGTGTTTAGTAGGGACAGGGTACAACATGGCTCTGAAGTTTTAAGATACTAGAATCCTTGAAGATCTGATCATCAGCAGTCAGCGTGGCTGCTTTATGAAGAAAAGTAGCAGAGGTTCAGAGGCATGAGACGTAGCTGACGAGGGAGATCAAGGCCACTCCAGGAAGTGCCATGGAAAAGGTGTAATCTTTTCAAATGAATGAATGAGAGATGAAGATAACTTGAAGGCTTAGACAGCTCGACTCTAAGTTTGTAGATACAACCATAGCTGGACCTAGACTGTGTATGGAAGGGTTAAACACAGAAGGCCCAATATGGTTATTCTCAGAAAGTTTCTATTATCAAGCCTGGCATCAGAAAACCCAGGCACTTTTAAGTCCCCACCATTTCTGGAATTAGTAAGAGTGTGTGAGGGCCCTCAAACTGTGAAATACTACGGTTTATGCTGAACACCAGCCTGTCCTTCAGGAGTTGGAAATTTGAGATGCCAGGCAGAGGGTGACTACAGATGCACCCCCGAATAAAAATCATGAGGTGATGAGCCTTTCGAAATACTCCCTGATGACACATTACAATAGCTGTTATCTGTTGCTGGAGGGATGAAGACATTCTGGGAACTTGGCTGCATGGGACTTTTGGAAGCTCCTGATGGTTTCTTTGAGTGTCTACCTACTGTGATTTCTACCTTTGCATATTTTACTTTATGCCCTTTCTCTCTAATGAATCTTAGCTATAAACATGACTATATGAGCCCCACTTGTCCTAACAAACTACTTAGTCTTGTGTGAGCATTCTTGGAGACTCTTGGCACAGGAAGAATAGCGGCTACTCTGACTTAGAAGCCCACAGAGACCTTAGAATTCAGGCTTGCTGCTTGATCATAGAAGGACTTAAGGGAAGGGCAAAGGTCATAGAAGGACCTGGGAAATTGGGCCTTCATATTTGCTTTATGACTGTAGGTCTGGAATTTTCTACAGTGACCCACAGCTGGGCAATCAAACTGTAAAGATATCCACCAACCCTCAATGAAGACTCATAATAAATTTTAAAGAGTCAGCTGCAATCCCCAGGTGCCACTGCCCTAGATTTTCCAGGAAAATGCTATATATTACCTTTGGGAGATCCAAAAGTCCATGTCATGGCTCTATACAGTACCAGCCTCTGTCCTTATTAGAATGCAGGATGCACTAATGAGTGTAATAAAGGTGTACTTCAGGGCATTTCAATTTTACACCTCTATATTAAGTCATCCAATCTTATGGTTTAATGTCCTCTTTTGATGGATACAATTTATTATACAGGTCCAAGAAAAACAAGTCATGCCTTTGCATTTTATCTGTTAATTGTAAAAACTACCAATAGAACCATAATAGAAATCCACCGTGAAACACATTTCATGAAATATAGTAGATTTCACCATGGCCAGCAGACCAGTGCTTAGAAGCAATGACTATGCAAATTCAATTGTTTTATTCATTCTTTCCCAAGAAAGAATTAAAGGTTATGAAACATTGGTGAGACAAGACACTGGGATAGAAAATGATCTTGTTTTCTAAAGCAGCAACCGAGCAACACAACTGGTCCTTTTCTGTGGAATCCAGCTGCTTTGTTTCCAATGTCAAAGTTCTGAATTTATAATTTATATCAAAAATTCAAAACTCACCCTCAAATCATAAGCTACCACTTGGGAAAGTCACAAGACTGAGATACCTGACACCTAAGGAGCCTGATACAATGTCCTTACGGGAGAGTTCACCAATAAATATCAACAAAATGTCTTCACCGTTACAGAGTACAAGTAGAACTTTTACAAATATTTACAGGGCGCTGTTTCATACAGTGCTCATCATCTGAAATAGCCTTTGGTTGTTAGGAATGGTCTTATCTAGGTGTATTACAATATTAAAAGGATAAGGCCAACTGTCAAACAACAGATGACATTACTATTATATGGCCGTAAAAGACATAAACCTTTGTGGACTATAAAGTCTGTGGAGAGATCTACAAAGTGTAGGTCCTGGCTGCATTTGATGGTCAGAAGTGGGATAGCATTTCTGATGAGCTGACAGTGAGATAAATGTACATTTAGGAAGGCATGTCTTAACTAGAATGGTTGAGTGGAGAACACAGTCACAGAGGTAATGCAGGGTAGAGCTAGACAGGCTTGCCCTGAGCTGCCCAGGATGTAGTCTATAGCTAATGATGAAAAGTGTGACAATGGATGATCTCTTTGGAGCAGGCATCCTTTGTTTCCAAGGTGACTCTTCTGGAGATATCTACCATAAGGCAGGTGTTGAACAAACCGAGAGCCACTGAAAAAGAGTTCTGGAAAGAGCCTAGACACAAACAGCAACACATGTGCATATTGAAATGATATTAAATTGTACCAGAAATATAGAACAGGAGAAAGAAACATATATGATGCATAACACAGAGGAGAACAGCCAGTCATCACTGGAAACACTGGGTTTTCTAGATAGTCTTAGATTCTACATTTGCTGTAGGAACTCCTTCAGCCAGTAGCCTTTAAGATACCAGCCCACTTGGGTGTGGTCTCTTATACTATAAATGCCAATGTAAAGCTCACACTAGCTCTCGTCTGGCCTCCTGGAATCGGTTCCTATTTCCCGTTTGTGCAGAGGACTGAGATCTGTGAGTCTACCCCTAAATAAATAGCCCTTTATTATACTCAATTCTGAGCTAGTGTGGGATTTTTTGTGTCCATCTTCGTACATTCTCATAATGGACAAAAATTCTGATTTGTAATCTTTATCATAATTATAACAAAGCATTTAGTACTGTTTTTATCACTTTGTTGTTATTTTCTTAACTTCTTAATATTTGAAGGCTGGGATTGTGTTTCAAGTGCTTGTGGTAGGTCCAGAATATTGTAATAATTCAAAAGGTATAATGACTATGTAGGCATGCTAGGAGGAACTCAAGCTACAGAAAGTAGAGAGGAGTGTCTAGCCATAGTTGCTCATATATTACCTCTTAATTTGAAAGTCATGACCTCACATTGGGCTGTGTGATTAAATGGGAGGTGAGAGGTGGCACAAAAATTTTGACAGCAGTAAGAGGTTTCTGAATATGCAATGACCAAAAATTAATTTTAAAACAGATGTATAATGAAATGTGAGGCTTTTCTGGAAGCATTTGCCAGTGTTAATATGGCTCAAGGTTGCCTTGCGTTTGACAACACAATATGTATACTTCATACTGTGCATCACACCAGGTAGTACCAAGGAACTCTGACTAAAAAACCTGGACTCATATGAGAAACCATTGTATACTATGAATCTTAGTGTTTTTATTTGCATGTGACATTTTCTACTCTTATAGAAACATGGTGTTTTAATTATAGAAAACAAAAGACGATTTTAATATTTTGCTACCATCATTCTAAAGTATAAATTAGTATTTGTTTTGAACTGTATTAAATTTTTTTTTTATTTTTAAAATTGTGACTTGAGAGTTAGTGAGGATAAGTGTGATCAAAATGAATTGTAAGCACATGTTACAATGAGACCTATTTTTATGTATAATCACATGTTAATGAAAATATGAAAAAATTACTATTTGACTGGATGACTTGATTTTCACAAAAATTATTAAATAAAAGCTGATTTGTGGCTAACATATAATTCCCACAATTTTTGAAATGTACTTCTACCATGTTGTACCCTTGTACGGCACGTATGGGATGCAGATTTTCAGCAACAGTGATTACAAAATCAAAACATCAATCAATTCTGAAAAAGTTGAAGATGCAAAATTCAATCATGATACAATGATTTAATTATTTTCATAAAAGAAATCAGCATATCTATTGTATTACTATGCCCATTTTTGTAAGGTTGTTGTATATAAATAGTTGTATTATTTTTTTGTACTTACATACCTCAGTCGCATAAAATGTTCTCCAGAAGAAAGAAGTCACAGGTAGAAAAGTTATGGTGCCCTGACTTTTATCACATTGAACTAGAGAGTGAGGTGACAGAGCTTGTAATAAATGGAATAGCAGAGGCTTCTTGATAACTTGTAAGTGGCAAAGGTTCAAATCTCTACATTACATAATGGACTACATTACTGCATTGAGTACAGTTGAAGAGATAACAGTGAATATAATCTCAGGGCTACCGAATGAAGAGACCATGGCCAAGTAAGATTGTGAAGTAGACATGACCTGTGAAACTGATGGACAAGGCCTCTGATCCACATAAGGTTCTTTAAGCATTATAAAAGGCCATGAAGCCATTTCCTCTTGATCTTGAGATTATTTTGCATACAAACACAAAATTGCTCCTCTTTAAATATCTCCTTAATGAGTGAATGAATGAAGATGAAGGAATTAGAGCTAGAAAGCTCTTTGTGTTGCTACGGATTGGCTGCTACTGATTAGCTAAGTAATATATCCAATCCGCATTCTAGAATTCTGTGACTCAGTAACTCATCCCACATTCTAAATAATAGGATGCTAATGTATTCTAAGTCCTCTATGGGCATATAGTTAAGCTAAGTGAACTCATTAAGAAAATGTTGACTATGTCTATCAAGCCTATAGCAAAATGTTACGTAAGTAAAACCATTTACACAATCACCTCTCCTATCTAGAGCCATGCTAGAATGCACATGATGAAAGAAAGAAAAGTGGAATCACGTCTGTGTCCTGCCACTTGTCACCTTTATGTACGTAACACACTCAATTCTTCACAGGGCCCAAGTAGTACATGTTTCTTGTCAGCTCCCAAAAATCCACAGAAGGAGCAAAGTAACGCATTGCGGGGGTGGGGTGGGGGCCGGGCAAATGGACTTTCTCAAGAGTAAGCAATACCATTTAGACGTAGAAGCGTAAGAAAGCAGATTAAAACAATCTAAAAAATGTAAACATGCAAGGTGAACCAACACAGAACACTGGGACTCACTTGGAGTTGACAGTTTTTGTTCATGCTTCCTAAATAATCATGTTTATATAAAACTAATTCATGGCCACCAGAACACCTTTTCCCCAAAAGAGACAGAAAGAACATCATATATGTCCATATGTCTATGTTTAAAATTAGAGAAAATAAACTTCAATCCCTGAAAGTTACATAATTCAGTCTGAAAAACTCGACTAACGTAGGATACATCACAGTCTGGTGACAGTGATATCTAAATAAGACTTCACTTCATGATGTTTATTAGTAAAATATTGAAAAATCCCCAAGGCAGAATTTGATGCTTGGAAATGCCAAGTTTCTTAAGAAACTGAAGTATGATCCCCCTTGGTTTACCAAAAGACCAAATTCTTAGAAAAGGATCCCATGCTGGCTTTCTAAGAAATTGCCTTTAACTTGTTGTAACAAACTCTATAACACAGTTTTTCCCAGCCATAAACAATAGACCCTAAAACATTCTCTAAATGGGGTCTAGGCAGATGGAGCTGAGCATCTTCAAACCATGCCAAAATCATTTTGTAACAGCTTAAAACAGCAGGACATTTTCCAGACTTACATGGAGAACAGTGTTCCATTTATACCACTGTCAAAGACCCAATTAGGAGTTTTGACATATCAAGTCACACGTGAGAAATCATTGTTGACAGGCACCCAAGGCAGCTAAACATTAAACTACACTGAAACAAAAAAAAAAAAAAAAAAAAAAAACAAAAAAAAACCAAAAACAAACTACGATGCAAAACAAGAACTGATCACATCTTTTCTCCAGACCATCTCTTTTATGGTCTCGTTCAAAAGCTTCCCCTTGCCAGGCCTCCAATGCCCTTACCTCTCTTTCAGCTACGCTCACCAAAGTATCCTTTCTTTGATTACCTTTCTATTCCCCAGTCAACATTTATCACCCATTCACTAAGAATCCACATCCTTTTCAAGTTCTGAAAATAAATGTTTGGAGATAACCTGTTTCCTCCAATTTGTAGAAAGCTTAGCATGTGTATCAGCACCCTATTTCAACCCAGGAGAGCACAAAGTAGTTTCTGCGAGGCCCTGATGCCCAGCTTGCATGGAAGCAGTCCAAAGACAGACAAGAGGACCACAGAAGCCTGACACCTGACAGGAAAATATGGATAGAGGTCAATGATTCTTAAATGGTCAGAGGCAGTGAACTTACAGGATTGTTGCAAGATGTATTTTAAATATAATAAGAAAGTGCTTTCCATAAAATATATAAAAAAGAGTCACAAGGAAAAAAGTATGTTTTTTGTTTACAAAAAAAAAAATAGGTAGACTTTGCGGAAAAAAGAAAGACAGAAAAGCTCCAAGAAAAATTAGATTCCTTTATACATGACTCAGCTATGTTTGCAATTGGCATTTTGGCATAGGATCATCTATTCTTTTATCACTGAAAATCTGTCAGTTCCATTTATTCCATCAGGGCCTCGTGCTTAAGCAGGGAAATAAGCAAAGTCAATGTACCTTCCTGCACTATTTCATGAGTATGTGATAAACAAAACCTTTGACCGTCATTCTTTTAGTGCACCTATCATCAGTTTAGAGAAGATAAAGGCAGAGCAGTATAAGGAAGGAGGTGGACTGTAGAGCTGGAAAGCTGGAGTTTGAATCTTGGTTAGCAAATGAGCCTCCTGGCACATTATTTTTCTCATAACTAATACGGGTGATGATATAGTTACGACAATAATAATATTTTGTGGAATGATTATGAGAATCAGGTGGGTTGAAGATAAGACCTTTAAGCTCTTGTTCTGACCCAATCTCTGCTTCTAATCATGTGTGATGACCTTAGTACGTCAATGGATTGTTGCTTAAATCACATCGTCAGGAAAGTGAGGGTATGGTGCTTTGTTAATGGTTCCGAATCATTTGAGATCAGGAATTTTTCTGACATAGCAATTTGCTCATGATCTCAGGGCTTCCAACCTCTGGGATCCTTCTAAGGGCCTGGAGTTAATAATCCCCTATATCATGTCTCTGATGCTTCTTTAATGTCAGACTTTCTGGGCTGTTCAATTCCATGAATGTGGCCCCGTTTTAATGATTTTTGACCTGACTATGGTAGAAACAACAGAAGGGTGAAGGGGATGTTGAGGGAACAACTCTTCCCATGGAAGATTTCCCTGGTTTCCATCTTATTGAACTTCCTAATTAAATTTCTTTCACACACTTTCAACTCTTGATGTACTCAGAATAGGGAATCTAACAGCACTTATTTATATGCTAATTTGCTACAGATAATTGTAGTCTTTCTCAATCCCAAAGGAACAAGAGAAGATGGTCGGTCTCATGCTTAGTTGCGTCTACTGGAACCTGGGACAGTTTGTGCAAAGCCAGAGTGCAAAGAACTGCAGAAAGCAAGCCTGGCCCACAGTGCCACATGGAACAAGCTGACAATGGGATCAGCAATGCTGTTGCTGACTACCCGCCATAACGCAAAGCCAAGACATGTGACGCATGGTCTACTTATTGTTGTGTGTCTTAGAGTGTGGCATCATTGTCCTTAAATCAAATAGGTGGAAGCTCAACATGAAGACTGCTAAGTAGGATTTTCCTGTGCCACCCACTTCAGGAGGCAAAGTTTGAGTTGGGCAACTTGCTTCAAACATACTGAGAATTTATGAGTCTTGAGCTGAAAATCTGCATTTTCAATGGAAGCAAAATATTGTATTGTATCTGAAGTTTGGAATTTCCAGCATTGATAGAGAAGCTCATTCATGCAACGAAAGGATATTTTATTAAAACAATCCAATTCTTGAGAATTTACCATGATTTCTATCATAATGCCATGGCATGATGTAGCATAATAGGCTATGAAAGGCATCATCAGGGAAATGCTGTAACCATTCCAGACATTGGTTTTCTTGGGAAAATCAGAATAGTAATGCTTGTTCCACAGTGGTAGTACAGCGTTAAAGGATCCATTGTGTTGGCTGAATAAACTCTACTATACCCACACAACAGAAAAAGATCTAATCCTATAAAACTATGAGAATGCTGCTTATATTCTCATCAAAAAAATATCTCTCTGGACCTGAGTAAAACAAAGTACTTATCTACCTATATCTTCTTTATATATGACAATAAAATATTTTGTATGAGAAAAGTAAGAGAATAAGAATATACATTTGCATTTCATTTTACATACTTTTTTTTAAAAGTGTGTCTTATAGGGGACCTCTTTGCAAAGACAGAAATGTGTAGGACTTGCGTGATAAAATGAAGTCAAAACTCCAGCTCAGCTTTAGGGTCTTTTCCTAGCACCAGCCTTCTTGGAGCAAGGAAAAGTGTATTTAAAGTCAGCCATCTAATAATTTCCCTTCTAAGCTCTCATCCTTCTGCTTAGTTTGGAATTTAATGAGTGCTGACCATGAAATTATTATATTTCCCTCCAACAGTTGCCAACATTCTTATCACTCGAATCAGCTTGCAAATCCGGGGGGAGCTATCTGGATGAAGTGTTATTATCAAAATGTATCAGTAATTTGTTTCTGAAATGGGAGGAGGAAATGTCTTACATCAGCAGAAAACGAAATTGGAGAAGTCTGCAGCCCGCTGGGGGACCAAATCTTTGCAGCGGGGTTTCTGCATCGATTGTTGGGGATTTGCAGCTCCATTCAGTCATGAATGATGCATGGAGCTACCACACAGTCAGCTAGGCGGTTCTTCATGCTGACTGAAACAGAGCAGACTTTGGGGAAAGCAGAGAAACACGCCCTCACCTCGCTTTTAGCTTTTTCCTGGCTTGTGGAACAAATCCACAGCAATTTCTGTAAGCTTTTTGTTTCTGAAATTCTCTTGGGCCAGATTTCTTATCAGATGCATTTAAAAAGTCAGAACAACAAAACCATAGCAAGGTATTTTGGAAGGACAGTGTGAAACTCTGGGTTACATAACATTCACAGTCATTCTCTACCCATGCAAAGAACATTTCTGCATTTTTCTTTTAATTTATGAGACTTTGAATGAGGATAAGAATAAGAAGAGATATTTAACTGTTAATACTTTGCAGTGCACCAATTGCCTTTTTTTTCTTTTTCTTTTTTGAGACAAGGTTTCATGTAATTCAAGTTGACTTTGTTCTCACTATGTAGCCAAAGCAGGCCTTAGAATCCTGATTCTCCTGTATCCAATTTCCAAATCCATGGCATGTGTCACCATGTCAAGTTTATATGGTTCTGGCAATTGGACCTAGGGTTCTGGGCATGTTAAGCAAGTACCCTACAAACAGCTATGTTCTCAGCGCTTGTTTGCTTTTATAACGGAAGCATCAGTCACAGTGCCTCTCACTGGTCTGAAACAGAAGTCTCATTTTTCTCCACATAGACACAACACATTCAGTCTTAGAGAAGTTCTGGAGACTTATCTTCTCCAACTCCTGGGTTTATAATGTGAAGACTTCTTTATATGCCAAGACCCTAACTGTTGCTCTAAAGGTTTATTTTCTGCACGAAAGGTGATGTCACCCTATGTGAATGACTCTCCAGAAGGAAAAAAAATATACCTAGTGAGTGAGGTCTGCCCTCGTTATAGAGGCTAATGAAATCCGATCATCTTTGATATAAGAAAGTATTAGGAAACTTAGGGTGTCACTAGTTTGTAGAGGATGAGTCAGAAATTGCTGCCTGTCTCTGATCGATGAGGTGGTTGGACCAAAAAGGTGTGAGTGGCTGCAAGGAACCACTTCTGAGTCATCTGCCTGCCTTAGACTCTCAAGGAGAAATGTTTGGAAGATGACAAAATGCCTGCAAGTTCTGGAATATTGCTGGTGAAAGAAATAAACCTCTCCTGTTTCACCAGCAGATACTTTTTTTGGCCTTAACTGATAAAGACAGTTTGATGGAAGAGAGTCTTCTGGGTGTGTAGCTGTGGTGAGCAAGAATAGACAGGGTCTCAAAAATAGAGGACAACAGACTAATACAAGGTTAAAATCATGTGTTAACAATGATAAAATGAATATTAGCCTAGCCATAATAACCTTAAACAATAGAAAATCTGAAACTTACAAGGGGATTTCAAGCCAGATTCTATATCATTGATAGAGATTCCTAGTTGAGCAAGATCAAACTAGTACATTAGAGTCCCCCCTTTGTCCACAGACTCTGTAGTAGGGTCATTAGAGATTCTGAAGAAGATGCTCCTTCCTCATAGAGACCAACTCAGCATACACCTTTAAGGTGTTAGGCAAGTCACAACCTGGAAACCCTGAGGGTGCTAAGATATAAGGTTCACAACCTGCCCATGGCATCAAGATAATGACATTAAGAACTTTTAGAACAGAACCTGGTTCATATAAAGAGAAAGGAATCAACCAATGTCAAGTGTGTCAATCACTTATCTTTTCCTTTGTGGGGAGAGCACAAACAACTTAGTGGCTATTAAGTAGAAAAAAGGGGGCAAGAAGAAGGAGAAGACAATAGAATTAGACATATTTGGTCCTGGGTACTTGATTGTATACTAGGTTGCAAGATTCTATGATTCATAAGAAAAATCTAGAGAATATCTAACTCAGGATGAAATGAAAGCATATCTGTTATGGGATAATGCTTTTGCACACTGTAAAGATTTCCAACTAATATTGGTTTAGTAAAACACTAATTGGCCAGTAGCCAGGCAGGGAGCATAGGTGGGACAACCAGACTAAGAGAATTCTGGGAAGAGGAAAGGCAGAGACACAGTTGTCATCTAGAAGCAGAGGAAGCAAGATGAGAATGCCTCACTGATAAAAGGTACCAAGTGACATGGCTAAACATAAACAAGAATTATGGGTTAATTTGTAATAGCTGGTTAATAATAAACCTGAGCTAATGGGCCAAAACAGTTTATAATTAATATAATCCACTGGGTGTTTCTTTGGGACTGAATGCCTGAGGGACTGGGTAAGACAGAAACGTCTGTGTATACCCATCTCACTTTGTAATGCAAAACATGAATATTTCAGATCTTCTTTGAAACACTTTTATTAAAGGTAACTTTTATACTTTGCTCTTTATTATAGGTGGTCTGTATCAGGACTACCCTTTGCTTATACAGCATAGTTGTGACAATTTTTAAAAGCATAGAGATGCCCTACCATTATTTATATAGTGCATTTTATCTTGTATTCAACTACTTCATTTTCTTTTGAGTAAATTCCTCCATCTGTCCATCTTCCCAGTAGGTAATATTTACTGTATATTTAGTTCACTCTAGATACCTTCTAATGTTCCTCATTTATGCAAATAATTTCAATCCCTACAATCACTTTAAGAGGCAGGCACCACTCTAGATGGGGAAAATGGACAGTCAATGCATTCAGTTATTACTGGTTGGGAGCACACAGCACCTGAGTGGTAAAACCAGGATATGAACCTTGGCAGCGGAGAGCCTGTGAAATTACACTGTTTGTCCAAGAACTCAAAGTGATTTTAAAAACTAAACTCCTATAGGGTATCCTGAACAGAAACTGGAAGAAAAATGCCTATAACTATAAATAGAAATTTAAAAAGGGAAGGTAAGCAATAAGGTTATGAATGAAGGTAGGAGATTAGTCACAAACTACAAGCTTAAGGTGTTATTCTACCTTTGAGTCAAAACCTTACTGCTGAACTTGGCAGTTAAGGTAAATATAGAAAATAGAATATGTGGCATGGTTCTCTCTACACAGGAAATGATCTATGACTGATGTTCAAAGAGAAACTGTGTCCTTTTCGGTCCTTCAATAATTTCTGAGTTCTGAACTTGAGAAGGGACAGAAGTCTCTTCTGTGATTAGCTCTAGACACTATCTAATTGCTTTAATTTCCCCGGCCAGAAATGCAGCTTCTACTACAGCACATCTTCCAAAGTGCCCACTGATATTTTCTCAAATAAGATTTCAAAGGAAGTAATATCTTCCCCCTTTCCACTCCACACATTATCAAGAAACAATAAACCAATTTGGTTAGAAAATTTCATTTCTTCTGTTGCATAATGATGTAACCAAGAGCCTCACTTTTCAAACTGCTGGCTGAAATATGGCATACATTTTATAATCGAAGAATTAAATATTATTTAATAAAAAAAATCCAGAAAATATTGTGAGAGATAAAGCTGAAAAAGGAATGCTGAATTTCACAGCATGGCAGCCTTTCAGATTATTTTGATTTTATTTCCCTAGATAGGAATTTAAGACGTTGAAAAAAACACTAATATAAGGAAAAGAATATGCTTCAATCATATAAGTTATCCTAATTTAAACTTTCACTGCTAGACCATCTTTCATCTGTGTAAAGAATACATTTGGTCCTATTACACTGAGGCTTTTAGATCATGGTGGATAACTTCTGCATATGATTGTGTGGCTGGAGGTACTGAAGGCCGTTACCCACACAATTCAATAGTCTGCCCTTCACTCCATCGT
Organism: Arvicola amphibius; assembly: GCF_903992535.2. Taxonomy (NCBI): domain Eukaryota; kingdom Metazoa; phylum Chordata; class Mammalia; order Rodentia; family Cricetidae; genus Arvicola; species Arvicola amphibius. The sequence goes on along the minus strand of NC_052047.1, from coordinate 163,812,114 downwards.
TGTCACATCCGAACAGGTAAACTCTACGAGGTTAGTGCATGCCATTGCTGTCTAAATAGTCTATGATATCTTTTCTGTATGTGAGGCAAACGGTGAGGGCTGCCCTTCTAGCACCGTTTGCTACTCTCACTGGAATGTGCACAAACTGGTCACAAGGGAGAACATTTCCCAAGATTCTCATCTCCTTCTACTCACAAAACATTCTTGTTACCAAGACGGTGTGGCTTTTGTTTCCATGATCAGCTTTTGAGGAATCACGAGTCTAGGGACGTCTTAGCCTCTTTGATTAGCGGTGAATACCAGCAGTGGACTCAACATTAGAAACTGTGCATCTCTCTACTAGCAAATTCCTCATTGTCTCCCATTTTGCTTGCCTCATATCTGGGAGAACAAGGGGATTCTACCTCACAGAGTGTAAGATGGCAAGGGATGACACCTATATATCCCTCAGTCACAGTAGAATTCCACAGAGCAATTTCCCAGTTATTGTTGGCATTATCTAAAGAGGGAGAATCATTTCTAGGTTCTACCTCTTGTATCTCAAGCTAAATATCTTATGTTAGAGCCTTACAATGCACGTTTCCAGTTTCCAGCACTACAAAACACAGGCTGTCCGAAAGACCAGCAAGGGATTAGCAAACTCAGGTTCCCCGGGTCAGTTTGCTCATAAGTACCAGAAAAATTTACTGTCTATTTGAACTCAAAATTTTTCTTTTCTAAATCTTCCCTTTCTACCTTATGAAAAACTCTCATCCATTGTTATGAATATCACACACACACACACACACACACACACACACACACACACACATACACACACACGTTTGAAAGGACAAACAAGTAGAAATACTAGGGAGGCATTGACTACGGTAGCCTCTTGGGGGAAAAAAGAGCACATCACCTTCATAGGCTCTCCATCGTCCTCCATCTAGGCATCACCAACTGCAGGGGTTGACTGTAACCAATTACATGCACTGTTTCTGTTTTATTACCTGCTTTTTCCATGCTGCTGTTGTCTTCTTTAAGAGAAGCAGTTTTCCTGCGGGTAATACATTTTTATGTAATGTCTTAAGAACAATTATATTGGGAGAGGTACTTTCAGCTCCAAAAGTGGCTCAATGTTTAGAATTCACCCTGTTGCTCTACCAGAAAGAGCTAACATACCACTTTTCCTTGAAATTCACAGAAATCAAGTAAGATATCTGAGGGACAAAAAGGTAGCATAAACATTCTGTCTTCCCTAATGCCACTGCAGTTAAGAGAACTTCCCACCTGGACTTGACTGTGTTTAGCTGCAATTCCACCCACAATGGAATCTACATTGTCAACTTCTAGTAAGAAAGGGAGTTTATAAAAGAGATTACTTCATAAGAAATAGGATTCAAAATTAATTGTTGGTGATGAAATGTTATAATATTGCTCACGGAATGCTTTATTGTATCTTTACTTTTTTGCTATGTTGTGTTATTCTTTAATAGATGTTAAATAACTTAAGAAATCGCTAGATCAAAGAGTTTCAAAGAGTTTAGCTTTATGCCCATCCATATAGATACAGTTCAAAATGTTATTAAATAAGCATCTCCAACATTAAGAGGGTCATCAAATGCACTTTCTGCTAATTATCTGGTTTCTATTAACACTATAACAGTGTCTCTATAGGGAATATGTAATAGGGAAATCTATAGTTAGAGAATAAACCTAGGATTTCAGCTAAGCTCATTGCCACTGTCATTTCAACTTAAAGCATAGTAGATACAGAAGAAATCCAGAAGAAATGCCTAAGCTCTGACAAAGTAAATAGGCGCCACAGCTGTCACCTTTTTCATTTGCCCTGGGACCCCAGGGAACGCAAGGCCTGCTTTCCCACTGAGCCTGAATGCAAGATCAGAATCTTTCTCCATCACCCACTGCTGGCTGAGACAGAGCATCACCTTCCCTGGTGGACCTAAGCTGTGTGCCTTAGACCTGCCTGGAATTCCCAAGGAGACAGAGGCAGAAAGCTACCACCAAAGGCTCGGTATCTGAGCCAAATGTCTTAAAGAGAAAGAGATGTGGAACTATTAGAGGAGGTGATTGGAGATGGACAAACTACCAGAAAAAAAGAAAAAAAAAACACTGCATGAAGAAGGCAGAGCATATTCACTGGGTGGGAGAGGACAACTATTTGGCCTGAGAGCATGGGCAAATTTTGATTTGGGGTAAGGGAAGAGAGTAAGGGTGCCATTTCTTACTGTACCCTCTCATTGGTTTTTGTTCCCAGGAATCTGAGCCAGCCTCCAAAGGAGAGGGTGCTGTATGGTAAAAACCAGGCCATGTGAGGATGGTATCTCTTAAGGGTGTGACCTCAAGTAAGTTAATACCCCCCTAGAAGCTCCATTTTCTGTTTGGCAAAGTGTCTGGGTGAGAAGGGGTGATTTCTAAAGTCCCAGACAGCTTGCCCATCCAGAACTGTACCCTTTGGAGATAAGCTGAAAGTAAATAGTCCTCTATTAAACATGCATGGGAGTCTTCCCAATGGCATGCAGAGCCTGCTTATGCAAGTGGCTTCCATCTGCTCCCTCTCTGGCTTGCTGAAGAGTCAGCAACATTCATCAGTGAATCCCCAGAAGAGTGATGGGAGTCCTTTATGGGTTTGACGCTGCTGCTGTGGAGTCTGAGACAGTCTCGGATGACTTTCTATACTTCACAGACTGCCCCCAGTGCTCCCCATCCATCTCTGGTCATCTTCTAAGGACAGGAAGGAGACATTGTGCTCTCTACGATTCCAATCTTGTCACAAGAAAGACTCAAACATGATGTCAAAGGAAGCTATCATTCTAATGGGGGAGGGGTGAGTCAGAGGAGCTGCAGCTATACTTCCTAGCAGCTCTGCAACCCCTAAGCCAAATCAAAGCAGTATAGGCAAACGACCTGTTGTCCTGGGTATGTCACAAGTCTAGCTACCAGACCCCATCCCTCATAAGGGAAGACCTTCTCTTGAAATCAGATCATGTAAACTTGCTAGCTTGACATATACTTATTAATTTTATTTTGGATGTATATTCTATAACTGCTGTCCAGTGGGACAGTAGTGTAAATGTCAGAGATAGGACCCAGGTTCAATGCAGGCCCATCTCCCATTACCTTTCTATGACACATATGTTGTCACCCCAATCCAACCTTCCCTAGCACCCTGCCACTCTCAGACTCCCTCTCATTGGGGATCTAAGTGTATTTGCCTAGTGATTATCTCCATGCTTGAGTGGACTCAATATTAGTTAGAAAGTTTTAATAAGCATGGGTATTCAAGGGAAAGACTAAGCAAAGGAAAGTAAAATGTGTTTTCCTTCTTTCTGAAGAAGGGCTGGTGAATTTTTATTTTGTGCTAGTCTTGGAAAATTGTGTAGCTGGTTATGTATGTGTACAGTAGGCATGGGAGATTCCAAGTCCATCTCTCTCTGGTATTGCTTATGGTAATCCCCTCTGCATCCACATTCTGGCATCAGCTATACCCCTGACAAGAATGTAACCAAAGAGCTGGAGAAATGGAGGCAGGGAATGAAAACACTAGGTTACTGAGGCTGAGTGCCCCTGCCAGCACTGACCCAGTCAAGTCCAAAGACATTCTCACCCAATTCAGCTTTCAGCACATGAAGCTAAACAAATCTTTATCAAATCCATTTACTCTGCTTTCAAGGGGACAGAGAGGAATTTTAGCCACAACGCATTAACAAGCTTTCTGGGAAGCTATGAAGGAAGGTTAATGGTCAACTCATGAGGCATTCTGTGGAAGTAACTAGAGAGAAGCACCTTCATCATAGTTTGCCTGCATTCAACCTGCGGCTCTTCACTCACTGGGTGATTATGTCTAAGTGGAACCCTGTCTTAAGAGTTCTCCTCTTTAAAACTGAGATAGTATGAGTGGCTGAGAAATACATAGGATGGTGTCAAAGAGAGAGTCCCTCACTTAAAATATTACTTTGTTAGCATTTTAACAAGGCAACTAAGAACCTAATTCTGGTACAAAGAGCCTAGGCCATTGCCTGAGTATTGCCACACATGCATGCACACATGGGAACATTTAAAATATGAGACTTGGCTGAACTGGATGACTACAGTGCTGCTTCTGAAATGATTATCATTGGTTTTGTCCATGTTTAGTCTGTTCCAGTAGGGAGTGGTTCAGTGAGAGTGTGCAAACATCTGTCCTACATCTGTCTCCTTCCTTAGCTACAGAAACCCACTGGACTTATGACTTAGGGTGATTCCAAAAATGGCCAAAGCCACATCTACATACCCACCCATGTTCTAACTTTCCCTAGCATAGCCTTATGTCCCTGCACAGACATGAATATGTCAACTGCTGCTGGAAAACTATGGGGAAGGGGATGTTGAGGATGCACATTTTTCTGTTCATGTTTCCATGTAACAGGGCAAGTTTTTTTTTAAAAAAAATACCAGCTTAGTTAAATCACATACTATCAACTGACCCTCAGTAAAGTCTTTAACATTATGGAAACATAGTGAATGGGTTATAAACATTGATGATAATTTGTCTGCTTTAAATTTCATTTGTATTCTGGAGTGAAGGTTTAATCCCTACAACAATATGCATCCATAAACAAATCGAGGAATCCAGTGAAATGCTCCCTGCTTCCCTGGTACTCATGGAATGGTATCTAATTAACAGTACTGTATAACTTCACTGGCCTATTCTTTCTTCTCACTTAACACATATAAACATGGAGGGTAAAGAAAGGATGTCCCTCAGGTACATTAGAGATGTGTTCTGATTTTGCTCTAGGTGAATAAAAGTAATCTATATTTGGTGTTAAGATCATAAGTCACAGATCCTATTGAACGATAGCTCACAAGAACTTGTATCTATTACCCTAGTGGGTGAGGATTTAGACAAGCCAAAGCTTCTTTCTACCAGCTCTCGTGTATAGGGAAGGAAGTATCCTCTAAAGTAGCAACTGGATATCTTATGAAAGTCTTCAAGCTCTAATACACTGTGATCCTATTGTTAGGGGATTAACTGATCTCATGTGGCCTGGTCTTCTGTCAAACTAATGAAAAGGGAACGGAATGTTACTGTGGTTAAAGTGATCTTTGTCAAAGAAAATAAATCACAAGGTTAATAATATATCAATCAACATTGGCCTTTTTAGGAAGAGTGCTTCTTGGTGGTTGAAGCAAAAGGGGTAATAGAAATACAGTAAGCCCTAGAATTGCATTTCTATTGTAAGAGATTAGGGAATAGAACAGAAGAAATAGCACGTAAGAAAACGTGACAATTTACTATGGAGATTTCAACCTTGTTTCACGCAGTGAAGCCTTAAATCCTTCTCTGTGTGTGAAGAAACTGTTTTTATTTATACAATACTATATGACAAATAATTTATTTCACAGAATACATCGAGTGCTTAGGGAGAAATGTTTCTGAATTCTGAGTCAATCAAACGGAAGATACAGGATCAAAGCATCAAGTGGTCCTGTGAGGTGGAAACGATCTATAAAATGCAACCAGCATCAGTTTGATAATTACTATGTGTTAAGTGCATCACATGCTTTAGGAACCACATCAGGTAGCTGTGACCATCGTCTCATAGAACGCTTACCACAGCACATTGGAGAAATTTAATACTCAGAAGACCAAGCAAGCTGGCCAAGATTATAGGTGTAAATGGGGAGTTTGGACCGAAGTCTGATTGACTGATTCAAAGCATCACCTCTTTCCCGCCTTGTGCTGTCTCTCTGTGTCTGTCTCATGTGTCAGTCTTAAGAGGTGCTTTTCCTGAAACTGGGAACTCTAGTAGTCTGATAGCAGACTGAGATTTTCTAGGTGGATGAGAAAATATGATTGAAGGACAGGGATGAATGGAGTTCTTATCTTAATAACCATTTCTTTTTAAAAGATGTTTTAATTTTTATTTAACTGGTGTGTGTGTGTGTGTGTGTTTGTGTGTATGTGTGTGTATGAATGCAGATAACTGTGGGGGCCATAAATGGGTATCAGACTTACTAGAGCTCGAGTTACAGGCAGTTGTGAGCCACCGATGTAAGTTCTGGGAACTGAACTGGTATCCTCTGGAAGAGTTTACACATTTTTTAAAACACCTTAGTCATCTCTCCAGTCCTTTAATGACTGTTTCTTAATGTGTTGCTTGTTGTTGTAACAAGCAGTCTATACACTAAGGACATTTAATTTTATCCAGTGTAGGTCCAAATATTATTACTACTGATTCTATCTTAATACTATATAAAACTTATGTATACATAAGCAATGTAGTGTGTAGCTGCGGGCCTGCTTTTCATCCTGCCCGGCTCCCGCATGGTTAGCTTTTCACCCGAAATAACAACACACAAATTGTATTCTTTTAAACACTGCCTGACCCATTAGTTTCAGCCTCCTACTAGCTAATTCTCACATCTCTTGCTTTAACCCATATCTAATAATCTGTGTAACACCACAAGTGGTGTCTTACCAGGAAAGATTCAGCATGTCTGACCTGGCGGCTGACTTCATCACATCTGTCTCCCTGAGGAGAGGCACGGCAGTCTGGTCAGAGAGCAGAGGCATGGCGATTGCCTGAGGCATCTGCCTCACTTCCTTCTTCCTGTTTTGTCTACTCCACCCACCTAAGGGCTGGCCAAGGCAGTTTCTTTATTAAAACAGAAGACCCTCCCACATCAAAGCAATGCATACATTATACAAGAAAACATGTAATTTTAACTAATCCTTCTAAGACGTGGTAAAAATTAAAACATGTAAAGTGAGTGCAAACCAAACACTGAAGTAATAATTATAATTATCTAAGCATTGGGACCCTTAGATGAGATGAATTGGTAGGGACCCAGTCTATGAAAGGAAGAAGGATTCTATAGACTCCTCCTTGAGAGACAGGAAGAGTTGCCACACTTTGATATCTTGGTCAACACTGTGTCAGTGCTGTGCCGAGCAGTCTCTGGGCCTCTCTAATTCTCCTAGCAACCTGAGAAATAGGATGATTGACAACACGATGTTATTGGTCTGGTGTTCATATCTTATGTGTGCTAATTTTATTGTTTCTTTTGAGGAGGCAGGGTTTCTATACATAGTGCTGGTTGTCTTGAAACTCACTATGGAGACCAATCTGGCATAGAGATCTACCTGACTCTGCCTGCTGAGTGTCAGGATTAAAAGGATGTGCCACAAGTTAATGCACACTAATTTCACCAATTTATAAAATAAAACCTGTGCCAAAAAGTTCTTATTGTTCCTGATTTTAGGAAGACTGATAACAGGATCTGGGCCAGGAATATACAAAAGAAACCAATTCTTGGTTTTGTGAAAAAGAAATTCATTCAAAATTGTTTTTCCTCTGCTTCCCAGAAACCTTTGAAATAAAGGACCTTAAAGGACCACAGACACAAACCTTCTGCTCAGAGTTAGATGCTCCTTCACCAATCACCTAAGCATGTCCTATGCTCTAATTAGGCACAACACTCACTGAAAGAGGATAGAGAACTTGAGATAATATACACATTATAGGTAAGTGCCTGTTGCTGGCCAAAGAGCAGTAAAGTCTCCTCCCCCTCCTCTTCCTGCTTCTTCCTCCTTCTCCCCCAGTTCTGGGGATACAGAGATCAAACCCAAGGCTTTATGCACTCTAAGCAAGCATTCTACCATTGAACCACCTAGTCCTTAAGTCTTTCTTTTTATTCCAAAACTGGGTCTCTGTTCTATCTCACTGAAGGACAAGCCATCCATAAAAATGAGTTTGCTCCTCTATCTGCTAAAAAATAGTGATTCTACCTAGAAATTTTTGAACCCTGCACCTGACTATACACTGGTAAGGAGATGGGGGATACAATAAATATCTTTCAAGGGGATGCTTACAATATTTTATACAGACCCTGACCAAGAAAATGTCTTTGAGATACCATGTTGTAGAATATTACTTTAACTATGTAAAAGTGTGTTGCATTTGTTTATGCTGCATTTGAGATGTGCTGCTATTTCACCTTCTTTGCCTAATGTACCAGGTTGGTCTAGTAGAGAACAGTATGGTCAATAGCTAGGGAAAAGATGATAAGTGGGGTGGGTGGGCAGAGAGAATAAATTGGAGAAGGAATTTAGACTCAAGAGAGAATGAGGGAGAAAGAAAGGGAGACAGCAGGAGCCAGACATGAAGGGAGCATAAAAGTAGCACATACAGAATGAAAGAAAAGTAAAAATGCCCTGAGACAAAATTTAGATGACGAGAAATAAGTTAAAGTAAGTTGTAAAAGCTAGTGGAACAAGCCTAATCAAGATCAAGCATTCATAATTAGTAATGAGTCTCTATGTCATGATTTGGGGGCTGGCAGTCCCAGAAAGCCTGCTACAGTTATCCTTTGTTTCACTTCAAGGGCTCTGATAATGAACACCTTCTGATATATATGTGAGGCACTTTACCTTTGTCTGCAGTTGAGAAGCTGGAGACTGTATGTGAGCAACCAGTCACTACAACATTACCAAATTCCTACTTCTTATTATCTCTGTCTCTGTTGACTGAATTCCCTGACTCTTGAAAGCATTTGAATGCTAGGACTATCTTTTCTTTGCCCAATCTCTGTCATAGCCCCACGTTGGGGACTTTCTGTTACGTACCACATTGGGGTGACATCTGTCAGGGTCCAGCATCAATGGGTTTATATGTTGCAGGGTAGGAGCATGTGGATTAGAAATGTTAGGCAGATGAACAGAGATACAAAAGAAATACAGAGACCTATGTCAAGAGGTCAATTCAGTGAATACTGAATCTGCCGGTGTGTATTTCTTATGATCTTTAAATATCCCAATACAAAAAGGAAGAAAAAAGAAAAGAACTTTTTTTAAATCATGATACAAGGAACAAACAAAGTGATTACCATCTTAATACCCAGGAAACCAAGTAACCACATCCTAGGTCAAGATATCCTGTTAGTAGCCACACCTTAAGACAAATTTCTTGTCAATAACCTTGAAGGAGCAAGAATAGGCCTGAATTCTCTGACCTTTAGTCAAGGTGAAATGGATATACTTTTGTGGGTTCCTACATATGCCTCCCTTTTAAATTTATTTATTGTCTGTGTTTTTCCACAGGAGGAGAATGAAATCCAGAATGTCTGGTCCACTGTGTGTAGAAGAAGGATGCTGGCCCTGTTGACACTGTAGCCACCAGTGCACCCACAGAAAAGTCAGAGTGAGACTGCCGAACCTGCATTCTGACCCTCATAGTCTGAGAAAGGGAGGAAGATCATGGAGATGATTCGTGATTCCCAGCTTCCTGATAGACACACTGCACAAATTTATAGACCAAAATCATCCTATTTACTTTAAAGTCAGCCTATTTACTTTAAAGAATGCTGACTAAATATTTGACAGTTTATCCATACTATATCTTGGGACACAGAACTCATTTTTGCCAGTATGGTGTTCAGTCTGGTGCTGAAATAAAGGACCTAAAAACTGAGACCTCAGAAAATTTCCCCTCTGGGAGAAAGAGACTTGTTAAAGCAATGGAACACTATTGTGGAAGCAAAGAATGACTGAAGCCCCTTTTCAGAGATGAGGAAGAATGGCATAAAAGATTTTGTTGCTACTCAGGGACTGGGACAGTTTGAACTTATCTTTGAAAGTTAAAAGCAGCAATGCAATTGGTCTAGGAGAGGAAAAAGACTCATAGCTCACCCATCACGAAAACCTTTTCTCGTCCTTTGATTAGGATGGATTTAAGAGAATTATGATTTGGCAAATTGTGTGTTATTCTATATTTTCATACCAGAATTATGGTATTGACTTATTAAAGTTTATAACTGCTTTAGGTCACCATGAAGTTGTTATTGATTAGAAAAAAGTTTAGGGCTTGGCTGAGAAAAATTTGACATAATGCCAGCAAGTCTTTAAATTTGATATGTTTAATAGAACCAATTTTGATTTTGATGCAGTTAAAAATTAAAAATTAAACTATTAAAGACATCCTATACCAATTCAAAAAGTTCATCCCATCTTGGTCTTTCTCCACTTTTTTGTTAGGAGATATTGCAGCCGTAGGATCACATATATTGCAAAGCATTAATCTGCTTGCACATGATTATCTACTTGTCCATGAACTATCTCAATGGAAAGTTGTCTCAGAGGTACATAGCACCTAGCTGTGTATCCTTCCTTATCTCTCTATTTACAAAGGCTCATCATCAATGACAGGTAAGATCTTTTTCCCTCCATGCAACCTAATACAAGACATGAATGATGAAATGTATGTACCAATGATGGGTAAGTCCATAAAGAAGAAGAAGACGGCCCAAGGCAGGCATGATAGTCTGTCCTGTAGCAGAAGCACAGGCTTTTAAAATAAATTTAGAAGGGAGGAATATGTGAGGGCCCACAGAAGTGGGTCTGTTCCCTTTGAATAAAGGTTAGAGAGTATAAGCCTATTCATGCTCCTTTAAGGTTATTGACAGAAAATTTGACTTACGGTATGGCTACTAACAAAGATATCTTGACCTAGAATGTGGTTACTTGGTGTTTTGGATATTAAGATGGTAATCGCTTTGTTTATTCCTTGTATCATTATAAAAAAGGCTGTTGCCTTTTTTTCTCCATTTTTTATTGGGGTATTTAAAGATCATAAGAAATAAACACGGTCAGATTCAGTATTCACTGGATTGCCCTCCCGGTACTATCCTATGCCTCTGTATTTCTTTTGTATCTCTGTTTATCAGCCTAACATTTCTGATCCATATGCCCCTATCCTGGAATATATGGACCTTTTGATACTGGGCCCCAACAGATATCACTTCAGTGTGAGACATGATAAATCTCAAGTTTTCACATCTCTCTAGAGTCTTGCTTTTCTCCAAGAACTTTTAATACAAATCTTCCTGCCACTGCTATGACTTGGGCCTGGAAAGCTTGCAAAGACTCATGTGTTAAAGACTTGTTCTTTGCCTTGGTACAATTGAGAGGAAGGTAGGAGGAACCTCTAAAATGTATGGTCTGCTGGCAGATGGTAGGTCCCTGGAAGTGTTCCCTTAGAGGGAGTTGTGGGCCCAGAGTCTCTTTTTCACTCTTTGCTTTTAAGCTTCTAATTGTTGGCTGACTTGTCCTACTGTATATTCCTGTCATGATATGCTGCCTTATCACAGGCCCAATAGAAACAAGCCAACCAAATAGGACCTGAAACACCCATTAATTGTGAGACCAAACAAAATTACCTTTTTAAAAATTCTCTCCAGTTATTTGCTACAGGCATAGAAAGGTGACAGGGTAGACATACCTTATGTCCTGTGACTATTTATATGCCCTCTCCAGGCCAACTCAGCTTCAATCCCTGAGCCCAAATCGTAATCTGTTCTCAGAAGTTTTCTTTTCTTTTCTCCCCACACTCTGTATTTCTAATGTTATATATGTCACAGCATAATGCAGGTGCCAGTTCTTAGAAAAATAGCTTTCATAGTCCACCAGAAATGAATGCTTTCCTTCCATTCCCTCCCCTGTTCCTCGTTCACAATATTGTGAGTGTGCATATCTCAGTATGCCTTTTATTTTTTTTTTTTAAAAAAAACCAAGTTATTTGCATTTATAACTGTTCCAGATTTGCATTTTGGATGTGTCTTTGTAGAGCACAGCAGTAAGATTGCCTGGTGGTCCCTCATGTATTTGCACCTCACTGCTTGCCTAGGTGTGTTCTTTAGAAATGCGAAATGCACTTGGGTTAATTTGCTTTCAGGGAGGAGGGGGAGAGAGAGGTAGGTGAAGAGCGCCCACCAGTGAGCCAGTGCACACAAATGGAAGCTAATTTCCTTCTTTCAATGAGCAAAGGACATTTTAAACATAGGCTATTGCACATTGAGGCCAATTCTACTGAGCAAAAAGACAAGAAAAACACTTATAACTAATAAATGACTTTAGCATGGGTCCATGGTATAATTGTCGTTTGAAAATTACAATCTGTACAAGCACAAAGCAAACAAGTATTAGAAAGGCAAATATTTAAGAACTTTTCAAAAGAATGGCCACAGTGTTCTTTGGCTTTAAATGTTGACAGAAAGAGACTACACCTGTAACAGTCCATCTGCCTCATTCCTTGTCCTGTTACTGGTTCTTTCGTTGGGTTCTATTGTGTCCATTGTTCTTGATGCTGGTCTGGACACTAAAAATACAATGAAGAAAAACTCCCTATGCTTTAATGAACTTTTGTGCATAGTGGCCATCAGTCACACATGCCAGGGTGCAGCAACTCCAGAGCCAACTGTGGAAGGAAAGTCACTTGAGACAAGCTCTGGGAAAGAGGATTGTTTAAGTACCCAAAGTGCAAAAAAGACAGAACATTTAATTATACCTAAAAAGAGAAAATGGATTTCAAGATGGAAGAAACTCATTATAAGTGGAACGTCTCCAGATGGCAGAGGAGGAACTTCATTTTCTGAAGTGGGAACAGTACAGAAATGTAAACAACGGCCCGGATCAGCTCAATGTATCCTCAAACCTTGTATATCATGTTCTCAAAGACTGATAGACAATATCTCTGAAAGGCAGCATAGTCTATAGATAATAATTATATATCTTATTAAACAAACTCAACTGTAGTTGTTTAGTTACCAAAATACTTCCAAATAACAAACACTCTCTGTGCTAGCTCTAGATTCAAGAGACTTCTCTTAATTTTATAAAGTCCAAAAGTGCCTGTGTGGCCCCAGTTTGATGGAGGAGAGTTATCTGTCTATGTTTCTTTCATTGGTTAATTAATAAAGAAAACTGCCTTGGCCCTTTAAGAGAACAGAAAATTAGGTAAGCGGAATAGACAGAACAGAATTCTGGGAGAGTTGGGGAGATGCTTCAGGCAGTCGCCATAGTGAGTCTCCATGCTTCTCCTCTCCGAGATGGATGCAGGTTAAGATCTCTCCTGGTAAGCCACACCTCGTGGTGCTACCCAGATTACTAAATATGGGTTAAAGAAAGATGTGAGAATTAGCCAATAAGAGGCTGAAACTATGGGCCAGGCAGTGTTTTAAAAGAATACAGTTTCCGTGTAATTATTTTGGGTAAAGCTAGCCGGGTGGCGGGACACAGCCCCGCCGCTTTCTCACTACACCAGTTGTAGGCTGGCATTTCTAAGTAGAAGCAGTAGAGTTTCAAAGGTGTAATGAAGTTTCCTAACTCTAACTACCCCAAGGTAGAATAATTACTATGTGGGTGGAAGAGAAGTCATTCCCAGATCTGAAACACTCACCCCGTCTTCCTCTTTGGAGACTCTTCATGCATCTCTGACTTTGGAAGTTACTCTTAGGACTGTGGTCTGCTGTGAGGAACAAGAGTTCTACACTGATAAAGGTATTGTAGGAGTCACAGAGTTCTTAGAGTCTGTGACCTGGGAGTTACTAAAAGGCCATGCCTAGCTTGGTGTCAGTGGTGAAGGGCATCAAGGAAGGAATCATGGAGCAAGCTGCATTTCAATTTTGAGGGACAGGTTGAAGAGCTAGCAGAGACGTCCTCTGAGCAGAAGAAATGGCAGCTAGAGACAATTACTAAGAAGCCTTTGCTTAGCTGCATGTTATGTCCCTGAAATAGCTAGCAACCATTCTTCATACAATAAACTTAATACCCTTTCTATAAGCAATTTCTCTCACAAGTAGGTGAAGTTTTTGTGTGCCTTTTCTTTGATGTGGTCCTTCACATACACTCATACAATGGGCTATAGATCCAGAACTATCTTAACTTCTTAGCTGTTCCTTACTCTGAACCTTCATTTTATCAAGGGTTCCTCTAAGATGGTTACCCTACCATTCTTATTTGCCTTGAGATCTCTCTCTCTCTCTCTCTCTCTCTCTCTCTCTCTCTCTCTAAATATATATATTTATATATATATACATATATATGTATATATTTATATATATACATATATATGTATATATATGTATTTATATATGTATATATAAAATATATATACATATATATATTTAGAGAGAGAGAGATAGCTGATTTTCTTGTTTTAAATTATATCTGTTATTGGAGGAGCATAATAGCAAAGGATAAATCGCTGTCTCTCAGACTTGTCTCTTGGACTTAAGCTTGTATTCAACTCTAGCACTTGTTCACATTATGATCTTAGACAACTTTTTGAGCTTTTATTATGCTTCAGTATTAAGTGACACTAATAGATACCTAGCTCACAAGGTTACCCTGATCTTTAGCCTAGTGTTGCGTGATGGTTAATTGTAGTTGTCAACTTGAAACATAAGAGAAAAGGGAAACTCAATTGGGAAATTGCCTCCAGTAGACCATCCTATGGGCATGTCTGTGTGTCTTTAAGGTTATTTTCCTGATTGTTAATTGATGTGGAATGGAGGACTCATCCATCTGTAGGTGGCGCTGATCCTGTCTTTTGACTCTGATCCAATAAGGAACAACTTGGGCTATCAAACCTTGAAAATAGAAAGCTTACCATTCTCTTACAAATGAAATAATTCATTCTTGGAAATGCTGGCAACTTTCACTATAAAAGTTGGTTTCTGGGTAAGCAAGGACGATTTCTCATTTTAGTCTCCGTGGTTTTCTTTCTGCTGTCTCTATGCTCAGTATTCCTCTCACACTTCTGGTAACTGAGCTCCAGTCTTCTAGGAGCCACCACACTCTCCACTGCTTGGCTGAAAAATCCACCTGAGTTAGGGCGGAACACATCACCTTCAGCCCACTGGAGCATGGCCTTTCCCTGTGAGACCTCCTGATAAGGATTTGTTATAGGATTGTGACCAAAAACTTGAAAATATGAACTTGTATATCAGGAGTTGCTGCAGACACCTTGAATAGCAAGAGGAGATCCTGACTGAGAATCAATATGACCAGAGGAAGAATAATAACCAGGATTGTTGTAAAAGGAGCGCAGAGCCCTTTTGTTCTGTCCCGCCTGGCTAACTTACACCAGAAATAATCACACAGAAATTGTATTAATTAAATTCCTGCCTGGCCCATTAGCTCTAGCCTCTTATTGGCTAACTCTCACATCTTGATCAACCCATTTCTATTAAATCTGTGTATTACCACGTGACTGTGGCTTACCGGAAAGATTCGAAACTATGTCTGTCTCAGGCCAGAGATTCATGGCATCTGCCACACTGCCTTCTTCCAGAAATCTGCTCTATCTTCCCTGCCTACCTGAGTTCCGCCCTATCAACTAGGACGAGGCAGTTTCTTTAATAACCAATGAAAGCAACACAAATACAGAAGGACCTCCTACACCACAGGATCAAGCAAAACACTGTGTACCGGAAGCCTGGCAGTTCCTGGGTTTCTAACTCCATGAACCAATAAGCTTCTTGTGTGCTGTAATTTGGTTGAGACTGAGTTTGTTATCATTGTCAGCAATCCCCAGTCACATGCATTGTTAAAGACAGTCGGGATTCTTGCCCAGAAAAGTCCAGTCTCCAAGTGTATCACAGTTACTCAAAGGCCATGGAAACAGCCCAATCTACAATGAAAGGCAAGAGTGTATAAGACTAATAATGAATTTTGTTTGGGTGACTCCAATTTAAAATGGCAGAACCACCTTGTATTTCAGCAATGGGAACACATTCATTGACATACATTTATATCTCTATAGGATTTTTGTGCCTGTATCACCTGGTCATCAAATCATCTGTCTGATGGATAAAGCATCTACTTCCAGAATCATGCCTCACTCAGTTACAGCCTTCTTGTCCAATGTCTGACATAGTTATTCAACAAATGCTAAAACAAAACCAATTTTCCCTTCAATATAAACAAAAGAACATGTTTTCAAACAGAAATCCATGCCTCTGGGCTCAATAATCTACATAAAAGAAGATGGCGGCACTGGTATAATGGAGTGGGAAGACTTCGTTTACATAACCTCCCGTTATGTGAATGATGTCCTCTAGCTCTGGACAGTGAGAAATCAAGGCATCCTTTCTAAACTATGGAAAAGGAAATGACACCAATTATCTGGAATTTAAATGTGATTGCTCCCAATTTTGTTTTCTTAAAAGCAGTAAGACTGAAGTTTTCAGTTTACCAAGTACAATTTTTCCAACTTTCCTTCTTAATAAATAATAAATTATAAAGCATTCTCAATTTGAAATTTCAGCACTTAATTATAGATGGGTATCTTAGAATTTTACTACTGACTCAAGAATAACAAAGACAAATTAGGTATTTAATATCTTTCTCAAATGTGATTCTAAATTTCTAAATATTTATGACCAGTATAGCATTCATTTGAATTGAGGAAAT
Source organism: Arvicola amphibius (assembly GCF_903992535.2). Classification (NCBI taxonomy): domain Eukaryota; kingdom Metazoa; phylum Chordata; class Mammalia; order Rodentia; family Cricetidae; genus Arvicola; species Arvicola amphibius. The sequence continues at coordinate 163,795,877 of NC_052047.1, read as the reverse complement.
AAATATCCATCATCATTATTATAGTGTAGACTTTTTATTAAACACTGTAGGATGCTTCTGCCTATAGTTATCTGTAGACATTTGTTTGTTTAGGTATTTTTGGCCAGTTCCATTTGCTGATCACAGGGTTGGTACTAAGAATATGAGACAGAATAGAACAGATGCAGATATCTCACAGAGATTATTTCTGATATATTTAAAACTAAAAAAATTGATTCTTCTGAAATTTTTTACTTCATGAGCTTGACTGTTTCTCTATGTCCTTTCCATTTCCAAGTGCTGTGTTCTCTCCCACAGAATCCATATTATTCCTTGAGCCATAAGAGTTTAGCAAGAGGAATACACTGGAGGAAACCAAGGGTTAGGATGAAAAGAAGATCAACCATGGATCTATAATCCAGCAGCAGTGAAATATATAACTAATTAAGCTTAGCTTTCTTGTAGGCATTAGAAAGGATCATCTTAACCGGGCTGATGGTAGAAAAGAATGTATTAAATGCCTGAAAAGTATTAAATGCAGTCCTTGATACAGAGTGATCATTCTGTGCCACATGGGACAGATTTATAAATGAGTACCAAAGATCAGATTGTGTAGTATTGAGGGAAAACTCCATTCTCATAATAAAATATCGACAGCCAAGTCAGCAAGCAGCATTGATCTCCCTTCTCGTGGCTCAGTGATCTATACTCAAGGCTCAGCAAGGAAAAGGACAAGGACCCCAGGCTCCAGCAAGATCTTAAGTTCACTTATCGTGCTCCATTCAAAACAGCCACTCAATACTCATATCGTCCACACAGATGACTATCTACCAAATGGACTGTAATCCAAGCCCTGGGAAAGTCCTGGGCTTTTGCCTAGAGTAAGGCTCAAAGGGCGCAAAACTAGATCCCCTCTGCTTCTAAGACTTCTGAGTTTCTGATTGCATTTGGCCATTAGAACGAATGTGAACAAAACCCCTTTTGTTTTCACCAACAAAGGATTCCCTTAAGTGAATACAGAGCAGGTTTGCTAAGCCTTTTGTCATATATAAGAGATAAAACTATTGTCCTGATTATTTTTTTTCTCAATGAAAAAAATTGGGTTTGAGAGCAAGGTGAGGGCCCAGTAGCGCTCCTTTTTTTTTTTCTTTTTTAAAGTCTTGAACAGTTTTCATGCCATCTTGAATGCTAACTTATGTAGCTGAGAAACACAATTCTCCCATCCAAGGTAACATGTGAGAGTTTTCCATGCCAGTGTATTTATCTTCCAACAGCCACCGCGGTCTTTTCTATTGCTCGCCCAGATGACTACCAGAGATACGAACTCAATAATGGAGATTTGCATCACGGTGATTTCTCATTGCATTACAGTTCCCTTCTTTGTGATCAGAGAGATCAATGATTTCTAAAAAGTGAAGTGCATTTTTATTCTTTTCTTAACAACAACAACAAGGTTTTTTCCAGTTAAGACTTAAAGCTAAGTATTTATTCAAGCAAGATAATTTTTCAAGATTGGCTTTCTTGCTTCTAGAGGACAGAACTTAAATTTGAGTGAAGTTAACGTTTCAAAAATTAGTTCATTTACTTCCATTTCAATAAAAACAAGTGATCAGGGAGAAATGTTAAGTTCAAAACAATGTTGCAAATGCTGCTCTTACGTCAGAACAACACACACTCACACCCTTTTTGAGTGAGTTTGCTCACTACTTGTCTCTAAGTGCTGCAGCTATTTTCTCGGACTTGAATGAAGATGGTAAGCACGCCCATGCTCACACTTTTCACTGGAAGCCATAGGATGCAAGTAAAATGGGACGGAAAGCTAATTGTATTTTGAGTTTCAGCTCTATCACAATTCCCCCCCCCCCCGTGTGTGTGTATGTGTGTGTGATAAGTCCATAAAAATATAATTTCTACTGAAAGTGGAAAACCGCAATCAGAGCTCCATGACTGTAGAATGGCCATTTTTAACTTTGTAGAAGTTCACTGAGATGCATAGCGTTTGTGAGGGGGCAAGTGTTTGTGTGAGTGGCTACGTTAATCTCAGTGTGCAATGTATTGATTGGTGAGTTCATTACAATAAAGTGGTTATAAAAAGAATAAAAGAAAGCATGCCCCTGGAACCCTGAGAGAAAACACAGAGCCCATCTATGCTCACTGTTTGTGAGTGCTATGCACTTCTTGAGAGAGACTGTTGGAGAGCCCATCCATGCATATGGACATACATGTGGACACATGAGTACACACACTCAAATAAATGATGAAGGTGATACTAGAACTTGGAATGACAGCATGGTTTTTCTTCATCTAGAGTGGTACAGTCGTCTCCACAGACAAATTCTTCTACTATTGTATGTTAACTTCCAGATTGGCTAGAGTCCACTGAATTTATATTTTTGTAATTTCTGTGAGAAGAGAGAGAGAGAGAGGCTATTTAGCATTTCAAAAGAAATAGAAATTGAGAATTCAAGGATCAGATTTTGCCTCCAGCCCATCTCACAGCACATCAGTCATTTCATGGTCCCTTACACTATTCTGGCCCAGAACAGCTCTTTCTTTGGAGAAGAAAGTGAGGGAGAAACGAGATCCTGTGGCCTATTTGGCCACATCCCAGGAAACAATGGCCATTTCCTGTGTCCTTCCTGATTCTGGCAGGTTTGTTGTGATTTCATGGTTTGCTGTGAAAGAGACTGGAGGGTAGACCTGCTTTCAAACATTTGTCCCTATTAATAAAAACACTGCATAATCTGTTGAAATAAAAAAAGAAGAAAACTAAGAGAATGTCTGAGAAGACACTGTTCACAACACTCTGGGTTCTATGTGTGCATCATACACAAAGCTTGCCATCATTGAATGTAAAAATACACCTAATGTATATGTTGGACAAGTTAGTCATATGCTATGCAGTGTTTATTTATAATTAATATTGTGAACTTTTAAAGCATACACATATATTTTCTTTACGTATTATTCTAAACTTCTATGAGCTTGGAATCAACCACTCAGAACTTATTGGTACCACTGACTTTCTCCTACAACCAAATATATTCCCCATAGGAAAAAAAGTAAAGCTGCATCCCAGTCATTCAGCTTATGAGTCCCTGAATGTTAGGAGCTAAAAATAGAAGAAATGGAAGTTCTAAGAAGCCAGCAAGTACACTCCAGACGGGATTCATGGGTGACAAAATAACAAATCAGTGGTTGCGAAGGGCATTTCCAACAGAGCATTTTCAGATTCATCTCATCCAAAAGACTGGAGGTCTTGGATTTAACAAGCAGCCAAATATCACAGACGACTTCGTAGTGGAGACATGTGGCAATGGAAGGACAGCTCTGGGAAGAAATCTCTGAGCCATCTAGGATTCCCAAGAACATCTTGCCATAGCGAAAGGGGAATGCTATAAATATACACCCAATACCTGCAGGCTTTTTGTTTGTTTTTGCCGTTGTTGCTTGTTCGGTTGGTTGGCTTTTGGTTTTACACCCTCTTGTCAGCCGAACTTCATAGAGCAGAGGTGACTCTACAGTCAAAAGCAGGGCCTGTGCAGTATGTCTACTCACCTACGATTAGCCCCTGATTACACCTGGGGCCCTCTCTACAAACTCAACCTCAATCAGACTATAATGAATTAAAATGAAAAACTAAGAAGAAGCTGTAGACATCAGCAATTCACAGTGGGAGCTCAGTGGCATCCTAACATTAATTTGTGTGGTGTATGGGAATTGAAGAAACATGATTTGCAATATCAGCTAGACAGAATTTTTTTTTTTCGAGACAGGGTTTCCCTGTAGTTTCTAGAGCCTATCCTGGAACTAGCTCTTGTAGACCAGGCTGGCCTCGAACTCAGAGATCCGCCTGCCTCTGCCTCTCGAGTGTTGGGATTAAAGGCGTGCGCCAGCACCGCCTGGCTTAGACAGAAATCTTTAAAGAAAGACAAAGGAATAGATATGTTCAGGCAAGTCAGCTTGTTGAACATTTACACCGTGTTTCCTGGTTTAAACGCAATTACTTCCATCTACTCTCCAGTCACTGTTTCTACTGCTGGTCAGCAACGGCCATATGCAATGCTGAGTTCTTGGCAACACTGAAAGTAAATATACACACTTAAGTGTATGTAGTAACATTGGCCACATGTTTGTATAGTATTTCTGACACCCAAACTTTGTTAACATGTGATCCTGCTCACTCCTCTACACTCAGAATAAGAAAGAAATGGGGTCAGATATCTAATTACATTCTTTCCAGGTTTAAAATTGTAGACACCACCATTTCTCAGATCACTTGTCTAGAAGTTTTAAAAAAATGACTTATTGTGGCACAATTCTCTAAATATATGGATCTGTGGGTACATTTAGATGGATATACATATATAGATAATCTCCATATGGACACATATGTATAAATTTATATGTATATAATTCAAGCATATATTTATCTGTATATGCATACATGAATATGTACTTGCAGCCACAGACACATGTGAGTACATGTAGACGGATCTAGATGTACATATTCTGCCTATAAATAGATATATCATCAAGAGAAAATAAGATACCCCTAGACAAAAAGAAATAAGGGATTCTCCAAGACCAGCCCCATTTCTTCATTGTCAGGAAGTTTTGGTTTCTGGAGGCAGAGGTCAAGTTCAAATTTCAGCTTGGTCATATAGTTTCCTGATCAACCAAGAGTTTCCTATTCTAAATAATCTCATTGTCTTAAATATCAACATCAAAAATATTATTCCCTACTATTTCTTGTAAATTTAGAGTAAGGACTTAGTGAAATAATGTAAATCTATAATATACAATTGACATAAAACATTTCTTCAATGTCAACTGCAATTATCTTAACTGATTAAAATTTCCTTTTCTTTCTCAACAAAATTTTGCAGATTTAGCTAGTCTTTTTCTCTTAGAAGATTAAAAAAATTCCTTATTAACGTAGTCAACAGATGTTTATTGTATGTCCATCATGTGTAAATCTCTTGCCTTTGGCACAATAAATGTTCACTAAATACTAGTTACTGTTATTTGACACTGATGGTGTGAAAGGGAACTTGGAGTCATCACACAATTGTAGCAGAGATCTTAGGTTGAGCCTAAGTTACATTTTGTATCCTAGCATGTTCTATAACTCATTCTTTCTTCTTACCAAATTATACATGAATTTTAAGTTTCCTTTTGGCTCCTGGCTTTCTGCTATATGTCTAAAACCTAAATGTGCCTCTCTTCCAGTCATGAATCTACCTGAAGCTTATCTGCTATGTTCTTTTCTTTTGCTTTTCCTCTTAATATACTATACTCATCCCCTCTTCTTCCTGCTATTTCAATTAATGAGGCATCTGGTGCCTCAAGTATACGTGTAAGGGAATGAACCATGGATTAGACATGATCCTTGCTCTTGGGATGACTTGCTAGTGGTTTTAATTTATTCACGTGTCCCCACCACATTATTCCTCAATCAACTAAACTTGACCATGGAAATTGCTCATCTTGTATTGGCCAACATTCGTTTTCTCACTCTATCTATACTGACATGAAAAAAAAATAGTCAAAAGTAGTTAGAGAGATTATATTGACTAGAGAGAAATCTGAATTTCTTTTATATGTATAACTGAAGACTGAGATATAAGAGTGAAGTATAGAATGTAGTTGGGTGGGCTAAGTAATTCCCAAGGAATCTGATTCATACTCAGCCAAGGAACCCTAAACTTTGGAACACGGTTCAATTGTGGAGGGTGAACCTCCAAAAACAGCTCTCCTACAATGGGCCCAGGAATTTTACCTAATTTCTTCAAGGTAACAAACACCCCAGCACCACTTTCCTCAAGGAAGAGTGCAGTCATAGGGCTCTTTGTAAGCCTTTTGTCCCAGTTTCAGGACTAGTTTAATATTCAAAGGGCAAATGTGTCCTCTTCACTTTGGAAAGGTTGGCGTTTAAATACAATTTGGGTCATTGGCTCCTGTGACAGCATTTCCCTAGTGAGGAAGCTGCATTTAAGCCTCTTCCTTTGTATTATTGATAACAAAACTGGTAAAGGCCCGAGAAAGCCAACAGCTTTCTCTCAGGGCAGTTCAGAAGAAGCAATTAAATCTAAACTCTATTCCATTTTCCCTTTTTAGGGGAATATGCCTGTGCTCTGAACACCAAATCTGTGAAAGCAGAGTGCCAGCATGAATTTTTCTTTTCAAATATGTTTCCAGCTTCCACTCCACAACAATGGCATGATGGACACATTAAATTTTGGTTAGCAACATAATTATTTCTGTCATGGTGGAAAATGGATTATTTTCTTCACAAAGCAAACAAATCCATCCTTTATGCTTCTAATTCCCCTGAGTTGAGCAACTCAACGTGCCCTTGAGGTACCATTGTTTCTCTTCATGTCTAACTCCCCTTGAGATTCTGAGAGCTGGAGTTCGGGTTCCTTTATTACTGTGTGCCCATGCCTAGTCCAGACTGTGCCACATGAATGATCTCTGTAAATATTTGTTGAACACATTTTCCCTAAAGAGTATTTCAAAATGTTTAAAAAATGCAAAATGTAAGCTACTGAGCAATGTACACAAAACCCTTCCCCACTTCCCTCCCAGCTTCTGCCACAATGTCAACTTCCTCAGCTACAGGAACATCTGGAAGCCATCCAGTGGGCCACCCATTCATACTACAATACCTCTGTACAAAACTTTTGTTTCTACCTACAATGATTTCCCCCTGTCTTTTAAGATTTGGACAAATCAGGGCTTGGGTGTATCTCAGTATAGTAGAGCACTAACTTAGACTGTGTGAGACATTGCCTTAAATATCTACAAATGTAGAAAGAACAGCAGAGTAGATATGACGGCACATACCTGTAATCCCAGAACTTGGGACTCAGAGGCAAGAAGATTAGTATGATATCAGACTGGTCTGTATAGTAAAACTCTGTTTTAGAAAATACAACTGAGCATAAAAATTATTTGTCTAACACCTGGACAGGCCCTTAATGGGAACTGTTTTTCTCAGGGAAAATGAGCTGTTTTACAACCGGCTGTCTCACAGCGCCTGGTGTCTTGGCATGTTTTTTTCTGTTATTTTTTGTTAGAAATGCTATGATTAATTCTTTCTGTACTTACACCATGAGTTTTCGAGTCCTAGACTTTAGAGATTACGACATTTTCATCTTCATGTTACTGATGCACGTGGGTCTCGGTTCATCGGAGATCCTCACAACTATGTAGTGAATTAATAAGATTCTAGTTTTGAGACGGGCACAGATGCTGCTCTTGCCTGATAAACCTGTGCAGTTAACTTCTCATGTCTGTACCTTCTCATCTATGAACTCCACTACCTAAAAAGAGTCAGGGGGGAAAATTCCTGTCTTTCCTTACTAAATACAGACTGTTTTTCTGGCAGTGAATCTCTCAATAATGTGGAATGGCAACCCTTCACACAGTGCTTGCCATGCATCAGGTATTCTGAGTCAGAGATGACTTAGGGTGTATGGGAGGGATGGGAAGCTTATGTGAGCACACTAGCCAGTCTTATAGAAATGACTTGACTGGCCTGAAACCAATCCTTCATAGACTATGAGGGGATGACATCACAAGCTTCCTTCCTTACAGCATTTATATTTAACAGAATTTATAGGCGCACTTTTAAAAGTTTAACCCAGGAGTTTATTTTTAGTTTTACGTAAAAACATCACCTCAAATCCTCTTTGGCATAAGATAAACGTGAGTAAGATGGGTAACAGCTGTGGTCACTTTTAAACATCCACCTCTAAACTCAGGCTGAATCTTCTCAAATACTACTTTTTTTTTTCACCTGAATCCTGATTACAATCAAAGTAAATGCCCCTAATAATTTTTCTTTGATAAAATGAACATTATTAAAAATGTGGCGGTGTCTTCTCCCCCATTAACCCAGCATCCCGAGGAAACTAAGCTTCCAACACGGCGGAGGCCAGAACACAGCTATCCGCTTAAGAAGACTGTCAAATACAGATTGTGACTTCAGACGCATGCATTGAGGAATCAGTGGTCAAATACTGACACAGTAGTGACTGGTGGTGTTTGAAATTTATTTATAGTGGGCTTAAAAACAAAAGCCTGGCTCAAGCACAAAAATCCTTCTAATTACACGGACCTCAAACAAATATGGAGGAAGAAAAGGATACACTAAGTCTTCAGCATCACTCTGGTGGTCCAACCATAACAGCTTAAATGAGTAGATGTAACAAAGATGAGCAGATACAGCATGCTCCCAAAGATGAAGCCGGCTATAATTATTTTAGTAGTATTTATTTCTGGTAGACAGCATAGTATGTCCTGCATAAGATATTCCTGGTAAGGTCAGTGTTAAGTAGATCTCTGACCATTAATTAACAACAGCCTATGCTCTCTGCATTAGTTACTTTTCTTGTTGTGACAAGATACCTGGGAACAGCGAAGTGAGCAACTGAAGAAAAAAAGGGGTTATGTTGGCTCATTTTGGGGCAGGAAAGTCAGGTCGGCAGGAGTATGAGATGCCTTTCATGACCCCAAACCAGTGCCACAGGGATAACATCATCAATTTCTGCTGCCAGTTTGAGATGCTGCCTGAATCCCTTGGCTCACACTTGTAATGGTCTTCATGTGTCTTCTACGTTGACCGGGAAGCAACACTTCCCTAGATGTTTATTTTTAAGCAGGGAATTCCTGTGGTTAGATTCTAAGTTTATGTCCTCTGTTTGCAAATGGATTTGCATTTGCATTTGCAAAAGTTAGAACCTTAAAGCAAGCTTTCAATTTTAGGAGTAGGGGAGCAAAGGAAAATGTATTCCTTTAAGCTGGAGGCCAGCCTGGTCTACATAGTGACTTTCAGTCTAGACAAGGCTACATAATAAGACTCTGCCTCAAACAAGCAAGCAAAAACAACAGAAATGTTGAAGCCTTTTATTAGGAGAGTCTTGCCCTCAATGTGTCTTTCTTGCTGACCCAGAGAAAAGCATAAGCTTCCTCTTTAACAATTGCACTCTGCTTGTCCTCAAATGTTAACCTTGCTGCCACTATTTTCAACATTCACAGTTTTCAAATCTTTCAGCATGTCTTACTGTTCTCCCTCCCTTACTGTAGACCTGGATAACAGCCACAAACAGCAGCCACACTACCATCTGAATGCTGTAGGCAGAGACTGGTTTTTCTTTGTTTCCCAGCCGCTCAGATACAAATATTCATACAGAAACTATATTAATTACAACACTGTTTGGCCAATAGCTTATGCATATTTCTAGCTAACTCTTACATCTTAAACTAACCCATTTCTATTAGTCTGTGAATCACCATGAGGCTGCAGCCTACTGGCAGGGTTCTAACTGAGGGTTAGTATCTTTCTCCTTCAGCAGCTACATGGCATCTCCTCGACTCTAGGGCTTTCATGGCACCTACTTTCTCTCTATATCTCTGTTTGGATTTCCCACCTCGCTTTACACTACTAAGTCGAAACAGCTTCTTTAATAACCAATGGTAATAAAACATATTCATAGCATACAGAGGGGAATCCCACATCAGAATGCTATGCTGTCAGTAAGTCCATAACTTTTAAATTAAACTTCAGCTGAGTTTTCGGGACATGCTCAGAACACAGTCAGACTCTCTTCTAGAAATAGCAACGATTCTAATTCTCAGCTGAGTCCTTGTATTCTCCTCTGAAGACATTTTTCTTGATATTTGTTCTTTGAAGCCCTTTCCAAGATGCTTAGATATTTCTAAAGCTTCTCTAGCCCCATAAACTCTTCTACATTCTTCCTATGAACCAGTGCCAAAGGACTAGGAACCACATGCTCAGATTTATCACCAGAATAGCCCACTAATGGGCACTAATGTCTGAACCACTTTTCTCACTTCTGTGACAAAATATCTGACAAAAGTCATGTCAGGGAGGGTTTATTTTGGTTCAGTGGGACAGTGCAGTCTCTCATTGTAGGGAAGCCAACAGGTCATATTGCACCCAGGCTCAGAAAGTAGAGATGAATGTTGCTATTCTGTTTGTCTACTTCTTTGTATTCATCCAAGGCTCTGACTCATGTATCTATGTTTAGGATGGGCCTTCTCAACTCATTTAAATCATCCTAGGAGTATCCCCAACAAGTACCAGATATATATTTCCTAGGTAATTCTCTATCTGTCAAGTACACAAGCAGGATTAACCATCACACTTTCTAAAATGGGAACCCTTTTCACCAAAATCTACCTTCATAATTTTTTTTCTAGGAACTATCAGACTCATTTGGTTACACTTTATAGGGAAGCCTGTTATCCTACTCGCTTAGGTACAGATAAATTTTGTAAAATTTCCTGGTGTGAAATTCAGGCTTTCCTTAAAAGAATCAACAGTGCTCCTTTATTTATAATTTATAGCATTATTTCAAAACAGCAGACCAATATGGAATACTTTTTCTCATGTACCAGATGCTTTTCCCAAAACTTCACATGTCCTCCTCTGTTTTTCATGGATTTCTCCTGATCACAATGCCAAGAAATTCATATTCTTACACCACTATATCATTTTAGCCCCTCTCAGCCTCACATTCCTTGTCTAAAAACTGATATAGTAAAACTTTATTACAAGGATGAAATAAAATGTATATGATGTCTTGGTGTTTAGTCACAATAATTAAGCAAATGTTCATTTTTCTCTCCTTTCCGTAGTCAAACCCATAAAGTTTTCTAGCTGTTGTTTCTTTTAAAAATTAGCATAAGAAGATCACTATATTAGCCATTAGTGAATTATAAATTATAACCTCTGAGAGGTGTGACTGAATGGAGTGAATAGATAGATAAATTTATTCATATTTATATGAGTGTACAGCAATCTCATTATGAGAATGTAAAATATTATTATTATTGTTATTGAAGACTTATCAGTTGTTTTTACTAATGTCAAATATTTATACCCTATAACTACAATCACATCCCTAAAGTCACCAAGGCAAATGAATGCGTATGTCCACAAGTATGTCCACAGCAACTACCACTATGGGACCCATAAAGAGAAATAAAACAAATGCCCATTTATAGACAATTGAGAGACCTTGTATGGTATACTCATGTATCTTAGAATGAAAAGAAAAACAAAATGAATGAATTTCAGAAATATTGAGTGGAAGACGCCTGAGGCAAAATATGATTGGTAAAACTCGATTTAATACAAAATTGAAGACAAAGTAAATCTGACGAAGAGAGTGCCTTGGATTGAAGATCCATGTGATGACAAGGACCAGGAACAGTCACGGAGAGGCTCAAGAAAAGAGAAAGCACCTGCGAGACACAAAGCCACTTGAAAAAGAAAATTCAAAACAGGAACGAGTGATCAGGAGGAAGAAGACTTGGCGAAAAGGAGGTTTAGGCCCTCACTGCTCAGCATCCTGGAAATGGGAGGTAATTACTTTGGGACTGGCTAGTTTGTGTACTGCCACGGGGATCTGTGCTATAGGGACGAGCCCTAATTTCCTGCTACTGGGCCAAGGTTTGGTTAAGAGAGAGAAATAATGCATTCTGGGGACAAGTTCAGAGAGAGATACTCTAGAATACTTGTATATTAAAGGCCACTTCCTGCTGAGCCATTGTTATCTAGAAGAATTGACTGTCCCTGAGAGGTGGCAGATCCTACAAGCAAGAAATAATTTAAGATGTTAGAACAAAATAACACAAAATATTTTTATTTTAAAAATAAAAAATGTTTAAAATGCAGGTGCCTCTATATGCACACCCTCACAAGAACATTAGAAGTCTAACAGTGGTTACCGTCGGCCCACAGCATTGATGGAGAGCCAGCATTAACCGGAAAGGGAGCCCTTGCAAATTAATGTGCTTTGGCAAGAGTGGTCACACAGTGGCTGCAGCTGTGAAAATTATTACGGTTATGGTAAAAATTCATAAATGATGCACAGTGTAAGTTATATCTTATGTCAGAAAGTTGTCCTCATGATGCTCCAGTAACACCTTTATGGGCTACCTGTTGGATGCATTCAGATGTTACCGGAGGTTGTCCATCCCAGAGAATCAGTTCAGAACTCAAGAACCGCAAGGTATGGAATACACCTGCTTGTTGACAGATGACCCATGTGAAGACACACCTCCCTTCTTCCTCCATGACAAAAACTAAGCATACCCATTCTTCCCTTTGCCTCACATCTTAGAGAGTTCCAGAGAAAAAGAAAGGTATTCTTGCCATGATGCTTGTTGACTGTAATTCTCTGAAGGTCATTATCATCCTGGACAAGGCACTTTAGAATGATAGATACAACAAGATTCTTACTTCTTCAGGAAGTGGTTTGGCAAAGTCGTTTGGATATGGAAAATGAGTTTGCCAGGGGCACAAAAATAAAAATTAAAGAAGAAAAAAAGAAAAGAAAAAAAAAGAAAGCTCAGTGAAGTCTCCCTCCCACAGTGTAACCATCTCAAGAGCATCCCGCGGCTGCTGAACGGTTCCCACATTAAATGACTAATGAATTTGGGTTCGCCCCTGCATTTGCACAGCTGGGGGAAGCGGCGCTATCTACAAAGCTTTGAGGCAGAGGGTGAGGAGGTGGCAGCATTGCACTTCAACTGAGCAGCCTAAACTAGGCAGTCTGCTGAGTGAGTACGAGCTGTACAGCCCAACTAATGCACATCCAATACCCTCTGCAGAAGCAGCCCCCAGTTTCCTGTGGCTCCCTCCCTGCAAGACAGCCCTCAACAGTTACATGCATGCCTGCTTCTCTTCTGAAGGTGCCTCCCTGTGGGGCACACCGTCCTGGACAATGCCCCCTGTCTTACTACTTTTTATGAAACTCTATTTGCCCACAGTGTCTTTTCTACCCCATCTTCCCACATCTGTCATTTTTCCACCAGATGTTGCCTTCCCTAAAATGGCCTGCCTACCTTTCTTGGCTGTGTTTGGTGTCTGCATCTGTCCTCCGTGTCCTTCTCTGTCTCCCTAATGCCATCATTAGCTATTCTTTATCAAAGGATTAGTGCTTTTTATCTTAGAACTTCTAATACAAGCACAATTTCTGACACAATGCAGGAGATTATTGTAGAATAAACAGTGTGGAAGGAATACCAAAGTGATTGGGGAGAAAAGCCAGTTTCATAGACTTTGTGTAAATCAGTGTGTGAAAACAAAAACAATATACACATTGAATATTAAATTTGCATGAACTTTGGGCCTTCAGAACATTGTCAGTGAACTCAGGTCAATTTTGATTAAAATATTAATAACCTATTGTATACTGAACAACTTTTTGCATGCTAATTTGGTATTAATTAAAATGTCATAGAATCTTATTTGTATTCAGTTGACTATCATATGACTTCTAAACAATGAGTCATAAACAAAATAATCGGTTGTACACTTTATTTCTTCAAGAATACAGATTTGGGATGGTAAATTTTAGTCAACTGGAAGATCACAGTGAGATTCCTCCAGAGGAGTAACCGAGTAGCCAGATCAAGGAATGGAACTCCAAGATCACTTAGAATGTGGTACCTTAGTAAGTTTTAGTGGATTGGAGAGGAAGAGAAAAAAATTAGGCTCCAAAGGAAAACAGAGATGAATGAGGAGAAGCAGAACTGGGAGCCTATGGGCCCCATCCAAGAAGGCGACACACTTCTGAAGTTAGGCAGCACTTCCTTTCAAGTTACTGGATATGCTAAAGCTTAATTATTGAAGAAAATTTTCATTTACATTAGCATGAGTAATTAACAGTGACCTATATGATGGTTAATATGTGTCAGCCCATCTGGGCCATGGTGTTCAGGTATTTGGATTTGCTCAAACATTCTGGATATTTCTATGAGAGTGCTTTTAGATGTGGTCTACACTTAAATCATGAGGTTTTGAGTAAGACATATTACACTCCCTAATGTGGAGTTGAGGGCCAGATGTCAAAAGTGGGCCAATCTCCTCTAAGTCAGGAAGAATCCCTCTTCATGGCTTCTGAAGCACCAGCTCTTCCCAGTTCCACAGCAACTCTAGCTTGGCGTCTCCTGAGTCTCTACTTGCTGGCTTCCCCAAACCTGAAATTCTAAAGGTTTCAGACTTGCCAGCCTCTGAGAGCGAAGGAGCCAATATTTACAAATGATGCATTCTCCCTCTAACTCATGTGCACTTACAGTCACACACATGTGTAGACATAAATAAGCATATATGTGTTCACCATTATGGTATATTTCTCTGGGCAACACTAACACAATATACCGAGACTAACTGTGAAAAACAAGTTCCACACAAATGACGTGGATTCCACAAGTACAAAATTATCCAACAGACATGTTCAATATGGTTCATTCTCATTGCGCCATTTCTACTTTATTAGGCTGAAAGGAATAATTTGTATTTACTGAATAGAGATCATGGTCTATACCAACACTATAAGTATTAATTTTAGAACTATTCAACCCCTCACTTTAATTTATAACAATGGAAGACTTATAATTTGTTTCTGGCCCATGATCATTTTGAGAATATGCCTAAATGATTTCTGTGTTTCCACTATAGGTTCACGAGAGAACTCTTACATGCTATTTAGACCTTAGATAAAGGAAAGGAGTCAGAGGGGCTATAGGTAAGATCCAGAAGAGCACAAAGAACCAGAGAAGCCCACTAACATGAGGCTGAGCTTCGCTAACCCATAACATTCTCATCCAAAAAGAGAAGTGAACAGACCTACTGTAGTTGTTCACAAGATTATGCCCAATGTTCTGTGAAGTGCATTTCATTTTTTATATAGCAAAATACACAGCAAACTGAAAAGAACTTTTGAAACGTTGAATTGTTAATATTTTACCTTCAGTTCTTGGACATTTCAATATAATCTGAAAAATGACATCCGTGGATGAACTGAGAGTATTTAATTTAAAGAGAAAGAACAAGTGTTTTGTCCATCATGAGACAGTTATTCCACAACCTACTGACCCCAATAAGCATATAACCGTGACGGTGGACAAATGGACTCCTCTCAGCTTCTTTACAAATGAGGGAATGCTATGATATCCTTGTCATCCTTCTGTAATGAAAACACATTAGAGCAGGGATTTTGTTTGGTGTAAACCTAGGCAGACCTGGTGCATGCTGGCGCAGTCTCTGTGAGTCTCTGTCCCCCAGTTCTGTTGTGTTTAGAAGACATTATTTCCCTGGAGTCATCTATCACTTCTGCCATTTACCATATTTCCCACTCCACTGCTGTATAGACCCCCTCTGCCTCGTATTCACTTTCTGCACATTGTCCAGTCATGGGTCATTGTGTAAAGGGGAAGTAGACACAAAGTCCCACCCTAGCCAAAAAGCTATTTACGATTGATACCTCTTGGGAAAGGGAAAATCAGTTTCTGCACTCGAGTGGCACTGGGTATAAGCCCCACTCCAGAGCAAGCCCCGTGCCCAGTAGTTGGCCAACACAAAACAAACTTCGAGGTTGTGTGTGGAGGGGATGGGAGATGCTGGTTGGGGTTGTTTCATTTTGGCAACTTTTTGTTCTATTGGTTTTTTGTTTGTGGTTTTTTTTTTTTTTACATTTTTGAGAGATAGAATATGAGGTTGGGTAGGAAGGTGGGGAGTCTGGAAAGAGCTGGGGGCAGGGAAAACAGGATCAAAATATATTATATGAAAATATTAAATTAAAAAGAAGCATCCAATTTAAAATGTTAGAGCAAGAAGTGACCTTATGTCATGGATGACAAACTGTGGTCTACAGACATGTCCTACTTAACCATCTGTCTGCAACTGGTAAGCCAAAAATACTTCATTTTTGCATTTAAAATGCTTATAAATAATAGCAATAGGTAATGTTGGATAGCCTTTGAGAGTAGACGAAATGTAAATTTCTGTGCTCATGAATGGTTTACTGGAACACATCTCCTCTCGTTTGTTATGTCCCATCTCATGGCTGATGCTGGGTCACAGTGTAAGAGAGTGGCTTGTCACAATACAGAGTTGATTTCACCAGAGACTATCTGACCCACAAAGCCTAAAATATTGACATATTTCATATTTTCATAGAAAAAAAATTCACTGGCTCTGATGTAACCCAAACTTCTCACTACAGGCGAAAACTGAGACACCAAAGGTAAAACTGTTCTTGACAACTCAACTCTAGTTTTAATTGACTTCTCTAATTTGGTTTAATGTCTGTTTATCATGCTGAAGTTAATGACCAAAACTTAGCTCTAGTTATAGCAATCTTTAAGTTAAACTAGATAGATGCCCATGTAACTCCCTCATTAATCTCATATCCTTGCTCCCGTGACCTAATGCCATGCAAAAAAAATCATATTGATGTAGGATGCCCTCATGTAGTTATTGCAATGAATTTTGTGCTGCATTTTCTTTGACGGTTCTAAGTAGATGCTATTATAGGACAAAACAATGATACAATTTACATATTTTGCTGGACACATCAGTCAAACTGACACATACGCTCTGATTTTATTTTGTAAAGTAACACTATGGAATGCTTACTTTCTCAGAAATTGGCCACATTCTCTTTTCTTTACAAGATGTGGTTGACAATAAGATGAGGGGACGATTTTAGTGTTTCCATATTTGGCAAATAGGACTTGACCAGTTAATCCTCCCAACATGAGCTGAATTTCAGACTTTCGTAAAGCAGGAAAGCACACCCAAAGTCGGAGCATCCCCTTCCCAACTCTGGCAAATCCCTCTCGAGTGTCTAGAAAAATCAAATGACCTAACTGAGACTTAAGAGACCTGTCTTCAAAATGGCGCTTGTACAGAAGCTATTGTCACCTTGGAATGATGTTTCATTTCAAATTTATTTGTCAATGTGTGGGGACATTTTCAATGGGCACTGTGAAGGCCCTCGTTTGTACACATGGTGCATGGAAACCAAAGGCACCGCGACAAGTCTCACGGCACAGAGGACTGCTAGCTCAGGACATCAATAGTGCTGAGGTTGTAAGGACATGCTCAAAGCATTCAACACTTCTGCAAGTGTAACTGCCAGATCCCACACAGTCCAGCCATCATTCAAGCCACTGTAGAGCAAGTACTTATCTGACAGCTCCATTTCCATTCAACAGGAAGACAGAAAGAGATAATGCCATAGATAATTGCATACCGTTCATCGAGTCCCATGTGCTACTGACTTTAACTAACAACAGTGGGATTATTTCCTAAGGATTTTAATCTCTTCCATGAAGTAGTTATTTTCATCTATTTTTTCCTTTATTGTAATCATATAAACCTAGATTTCTACTTGACATTGACTATATAATAATTCATGTAGTAAAATAGCCCAATGCAATCAGAAAAGTAAATTCAAAATCACATGTACATTTAAATGCCCAAACATTTCAACAGGACAGCACCAATGTTGTTATCTCTAGATATTTGCCAGACGCACAGTTAAAGGTAAATCAGCAGTGGTCACAACAGGGTTGACAGTGTTCTTCTCCTTCTAATATTAGTTTCTTTAGCTCACAGTGTAACCCGGCCAAGAGCATTATTAAAGGAACTAAGTTCTAATAGCTTACTAAATGAAGGACCACAGTTACTCTAACACAATCAATAAATGAGGTAATTTCATTTCTCACTTTTCTTTCCATAAATATTTTTAAAACAGGCACCTCGTCTGAACTACTTAGTGTCTTCTTGAGTTCACAGTCAATTAAAAGTAATTTTGCATTGCTTTTACTAAGCACTGGACTGATTGCTGATTTAATTATTTAATCTTCCAATGTATGGGGACACATAAAGTAAACAACTCCAAGTTCAAAATATTCTTTAATTGTCCAAAATAGTAAGGTACTGTAATGCCATTTCATCTTCTAAGTTGTAGCATCATATGCCTGAATCCAGTACATGACTTCATTTCCTCCAACTGTTACTTATGCAAGCATAGCTCATTTCACACCTACTATGTCCCGGGTTCTCTCCTAAATGTTCCTGTACCAAACTGAAAGAAATAGGATTCCTGACTTCAAGACAAATTCCAGTGTTGGCTTGGGTGGGGAGAAGGAACAGTATTAATTTTATAAACATACAAAGGAGAGCTGCATCTTGCTTCCTTGGAGACCCAGGAGATGGGTTTCTGAACTCATTCTGCTCTGCTAAGTTGAGGATTAAGAATGGACAGAGTGGGCAAGGAGAAGGTGTGGTTCAGATTTTCCAGGTATGGAAATCACCGGTGCAAAAAGACCAACTTTAAAGAACTCTACAATTGGAGCAACATATAAAGTCAGAAAAGATGAAGAGGCCAGGTCATGGGATGACCTTACTTACTGGGTCAAGAAGTTCAGATTTTATTCTATAGGACATGGAGAACCGTCAAAGAACATCAGATACAGACACAACCCAGCCTTAGCTCACTTGCTTTTCAAGTGGTCCATTCTGGAGGGTGTGGGAAGGAATGATTTCAGGTAAACAAGACTGGAGACGGTTATAGTATTTTGGGCCTAAGGAACAGAGAGGCCAAATTTGGGAACTAGGAATAGACAGAAGGGGGCGGATTGGAGACAGGAGAAAATCTGGCAGGACTAATTGTCAGATTATGTAAGGATAAAACAAAGCAAGGCATAAAAGGCATCAACCTTGGTTTTCTAGTTGGGGTGATCTGGTTAATGAGTGACTCTACCAAGCAGGAGGAAACCCAAGACACAGAAGGTTCTGGAAGACTCGTGTAATTCAGCAAGGGCCATGGGAAGAGGCAGAAGTCACAGAGCTAGGATACTTTCTTTAAGTATTTCTCTGTCGTCCTCCATGAGAGCCTATAGCATCTCAAGTAAGAGTAATTCGATTAAAGTGCTGTCATCTCTTCTAACTCTGGATGCCATTAATGGATTATACCCTTCCTCTCAGCATGCAAATTAGGTTTTCTGCATGATCCCTTAAGAAACAAGTGTAAAAGTCCTTCAGTGCTCTGTGAGCGCAAGAAATTACAAGATGTGGATGAAGGATGAGCCTACATGGATGTATAGAAATATGGTAAGCGCTCAGGTTTTAATGATAATCGGATACGGAGGTGCAGTCCTGCCAGAGGCATAATTTAATGAGCCAATGTCTCTTCACTGACATGTCATACTTCAAAAGGGAAGAGTTTCAAATTTTATTATGCACAAAATTGCGAGTGAAATGTAAATTCAAATTCTCAAGGTCCTCCCCCAGCATTGTAACCTGGGCAGAATATTTAGAACTGTATCTCTCACAGACAGTCTTGGGCCTCATTGAGAAATATCCCTTCAAGAGCTCATTGTGTGGGATGAACAGCCTCCTCCCTCTTTTCTGCCTGTTTCCCCTTCCTTCCCTGCTTCCTCTCATCTTCCCTACCTTCCTTCCCTTCCCTTTCTTTCCTTTCTTCCTGCCTTAACTCATCCAGGATCTATTTATAGATAATGTATCTACAGTTACATCAAATCTGGAAATAACTTTATTTCTAGGAAAAGGAATAGAGTAGCTCAATACTGTCCCCAAACTACGTTTCCTAGGTCTATGTGTCTGAAAATGAAGTAGAGCAGAGCCAACAGCTGGAACAGAATCCGCAAATGCACTTAAACACATATTTCATGTGTTACAAAACTTAAAGTTCTCCCTTGAATGACCAGAGTCAAATAAGGTGCTCAGGAACAAAAAGACAGTCTTGCTCTACTCTCTACTCTCTAGCTCTACTCTCCCATATAAAATATTTAATACAAGGCATCACTTAAAAGTTCCATGTATGGATTTAATTTTAAATCGGAATATGCCTTTTCAAGCAGAAGTGTGGAGTGTTCTCTTCTGCCCCAAGCCTGTCTAGAATCCCTGGATGGTTTGGTGACTGTCATGTGGATCAAGTAGAACACTGAAGCCTCTTGCATTGTGCAAATCAGTTATGGCTGCCCTTCTGGGGTGCTATCAAATACAATTTCATTCTAAGGGGCCTATAGAATGTGCATGGCAACCCTCAAATCCTATAGGAATTAGCAGAACCCCAATTACTAATACTGTCTTTGGGAGCTCTGCTCATGATCGTATCTCAAATAAACTCAAGAAAACATAAAGTGTAAACTGACTTACATGACTCAACCATACAAAAGAGAGGAGAGAAAAAATGATGGCATAAATAAGCAGAAAATTAAAGGAGCGAGGACAAACGTCTCCAGATTACAGTGCTGCATTATCTACAACCCAAAGCAGGGCAGCTGAGCTCAATTTATTTCTCTCTGTACATGGTATTTCATGATTACATTTTGAAAGCCTGTGAACTGTTTACTTCAAACCCTCTGCTTCCACTGTTGACTAACACAAAATCTGTTCAGCCCAGATGCCAGCACATGACAGGCCACTAAAGGAATCTTCCCTCCAGCTCTGCTTCCCTCAATGTGGGCTCCATTCTTAGAAGAGTTGTGGGCACCAGGCTCCCTGGGAGAGCTGGTTAAAATGTAGATTACTGGGCCCAGAACTGGGTAAACTGTAAATTCTGGATCTCTGCCTAGTTACTAAATCAATAACTCTGAGATGAGGCTGAGAAACCAGATAATGGTTAATAGTCTTAAGGCTTCATGTATCTTTCACCGTTGATTCATTTTTCTGATTATTCAACACACATTTATTGACTATTTAGGATTAAAAGACTTATTCATATCAGATGATGGAACAGAAAGATGTAATCTAGCTGTCTGCCATTCTGGGGCCAGCTGAGGTTACACCAACAGCCAGGAGAGGTAGGCCTGGAAGCCCCACTGCAGAGGCAGGAAGTCACCACAAAAGGCAGAGACAGAGCTTGGCAGGAACGCTGCTGTGACCCCATGCTTCCCTGAGTGAGGTGGCCCTGGACTTGGACATCTCAACTATTTCCTCCCTTATCCCCATGACCACACATTTTCATTCTTCTGTCCACAATAGAGGAGACAGAACTTTCCAGAGCAACAAGATTTCTTCTGGCCTCAGAAATTCTCCTCAGGCTGTCTGGGAACACTTCACAGAAAGCCAAGTCACATGGTGTAGGGTGCAGCCTGAGTGGAGGCTGCAGTCCGAAGCACATCAGACAGTTTCCAGAGCTTTCAGTCTGGCCACAGTCTTCTGCCTCACTTTTTTCTTAAAGGAATTGGAAGCTGATACTCCATGAAATGGAAACACACAGGTTTCTTTGTGTGTAGCATTAAATTTCTGTTTAATATCACACCTTATTTTCCTAAAAATAGTTATTCTTTATGTTTCCTATCTTTAAGCCTCTTAGAGGCCTTGATCCACAGCCAGATCCCTGAACTCACTAGCCGTAATTTGCATCAGGTATAGATTAACGAATAGTGGTGTGTTTCATTACTGGTTTGAAGTTAACAGCTGATAGGTATTATGGTTTAGTTGTGACCTGCCCTTACTAACCAAAAACCTGGGGTTTGCTTCTTATGCTACTTCTCATAGAAAGGTTTGAGTTGTATTTGGGATTGGAAGACTTTTGGAAGTCATCCACTTAAAATACCAATGGAAAGTTGGGTCTGGTGGCTCATGCCTGTCACCCTAGCATGTCGAAGGTAAAGGTAGGATGATTGCCCCATGTCTGAGTCCAGTGTCAGAGTGAGATCTCCTTTCAAAAACATATAAATAAAAGGAATTAATCTCCACGTAACTGTTGAGAACTTGAGAGCACTAAGGAGCAGTTATTTTCTGGAAGGACCATTGACTGTACAGTATACTGTAAATCTTCGTTCAGTGAGATCTTGCTTTGTCTCAGGAACAGTATGATGAGCATAGGATAATTTTATAAGGAAATACAGGACATAAAACTTCAGCCCTTATCTCCTAGCGGAATCACTGCTCTTCCAGGTAATTCCCTTTAGCTATCTAGGTAATATTAATTAATTCTAATACATAAAAGTCAGAAAGGAGAGAAAAATAGAACAAGTATTAGCTGAAGTCCAAGAGACTAGGCTGCAAGGCGGGGGCATTAATTGATGAAATAATACATAGTTTAATGAGATTGGTGACATTATATTATAGTTAATAACATGGACATAATGCCACTATAAGAGTGTATCATTTATTTCAAAGTTCTCTGGATCAGTGGAACCCACACTCAGTGAGATGAGTGTGACAAAGAAGCACAGTGCTGACTTCTGTCCTAACTAGAGGTGACTTATCTTTCTAGCTCATTAAGAGGATCTAAGGTAGCTCCACCCTTCATTCTTAGAACCTTTGTTCTTAGGTCCTGGGGACTTCCATTCAATTAGATATCAAAGATAGAAACTCTTGACTAAAAGATTATTCTAGGTTCTTCCTGAAGACATGAATAATCAATACAACATGCCCCTATTTCATTTAGTTCTATTGCTTTGGTCCTAGCCCAGGTTCTTAGAAATTCTCCAGGTCTCTAATCTAACCATTCATCTTTTACTTAACCACATCTTACCATGGCTAGATCCTACAGCCAGAGCTAGTGTACAATACTGAATCTGGAAGTCACTTCACTACAAATATTAACTATACCCATCTGTTTTGGGATAATAGTCTAAAGCATTTTCTTAGTAGACAAAACTTTTATCTGCCTTGAGTCTCACTATTTATTGTTTCATTTCTGTTTTCAGTTAGAATATCCAATCCTTTGAGCCCATATATAGTGTGCTCTTCCATTCCCATGGAGCATGTAGGCCTCTCCATAGGGAGTTACCACGGGACCTATTCAAGACTGGAATCCTTCATTTTAAAAAGAACTCCATGTTACAAGGAAACTCAAGGTCACAGAGCTGGTTAGAAAGAAAATGTAAATTGGAAGAAGTGTTTAGACTTACCTTTCCCAAATATAATTTAAGCCAGAAATGATACTGCATGCCTTTCATCCCATCTCTTGGGAGGGAGGCTGAGGCAGGAGGATCTCTGTGACTTTGAGGTCAGCCAGGGTGACAAGTGAGTTCCAGGACAGCTAGGGTTAGCCCTGTCTCAAAAAATAAAAGAGAAAGAGAGAGTTTTTATTTCCGTGTGTGTGTGTGTGTGCGCGCGCGTGTGTGTGTATGCACGTGTATGTGTGTGAGTATTTGTTTGTGTGTGTGTGTGTGTGTGTGTGTGTGTGTGTGTGTGTGATATATCTATGGGTGCTCATAGATGCCAAAAGAAGGCATTGGATCCTTAGGGTCTGGAGTTGGAGGCATTTGTAAGACTACCAACAAGAGTGTTGGGAACCAAACTCTGACCCTCTGGAATAGCAGCAAGTACTCCTAACTACACTGATCCCTCCTTATATCCAATTTTGACACTGCTCACTCAAATCATACCGTTGTTCAATATAAAGTATCCAAAGTCCTTAAGGTCATACTGATCAGATGCTTTTGATTATCAAATTGACATAAATGTGTTTATTCAAAGTGTGTTACAAAGCTCTTCCTTTCGCTCCAATGCAACCCATTTTTCAGAAGCCTTCCCTTCAAAAAGTCTGCCAAGGCTTCACTTCTAAGAAAATTCTTTGTCCTAAAAATATTCTTCAAACTCAACACAAGTTACCAAAATGAAATCTCCTAAATAAAACAATGGCAGAGATAGGCCTGATGATGAATATGAAATATGCTAAGAACATTCTGTCACTGAAACAAAATTCACATTTTGGGTGTGTGATTAATGGTAGGATGAAGTCTTGAACCACATAAGAATGAAGCCCACTACAGCAGAGGAGAAGTCGCCTGAGAAGGGTCCCATCTAAAAGGCAACCATTTCAAAGCAGGCTCTGTCTTTTGACTATCATCGCCCTGTGCCTGACCAGACATTCATTTCCAAGTGCTATTTCCAAATGAAGCTCCAAATGCACAGTGAGGGTCAGTTGACACATTCAAAATTTGCTTTGGGGTGGACAGAACAAAGAATGAAATGTTTTCAGGAGGAATTACAAGTACATTCCAACACTTGCTGGTTTTAATTCATGTTTCAAGACAGTCTTCTCCCCCTGATTCCTTAGCACCCCATTTCTACCAGGACAAGGGAAATTAGAAAGAAATTATACATGAAGCCAATTCTGACTGTCCAGATGGCACTGAAGTTAGCAAAGACATACATACATACATACATACATACATACATACATGCACACACACATACATACATACTCAATATATTTTCATGGGAAAGAATGAGAAGGGAAGTCAGCTTGAACCCAGATTGTCAGAACTGGTGACTGATCTGATTTAACTAAATCTAATCAGGCCCTCATGCCCCACACTGTATTTGCTGACAAGTCTCAGGGCATCAAAGAGGGCAAAGCACATCAGAGCAGTGGGAGGAGAAACCAAAATTACCTGTTGAATGGGAGAATTGGCTGTTAGCTAAGGGTTTCAATAACTCTGGATGTTCAGAGAGTCCATCCATCAAACTAGCATGATGGTGGCAGAATGGGGGAGGGGGAGTAGAGTCTGAGGCGAAAGGATGGCAGAGAGTAGAAAGTAAGCAAGGGCCTGGGAGAAAAACCATTACTGAATATTTAATGCTTAGCCTGAAACAAGAAGAACATTTAACAAGGACGCAAATTATTATTCACGAGCTTTCAGTTTTTCCACAGAAGATAAAAGGAGTGGAAGAATGCATAGGTGCTAAGCAGCAAAAATGGGGCAACCGCAACCCAGAGGGGGAAACACACACCATAGTGTTCATATGGATGATTCGTTTGCTCATATTCCAAAGCAGCTGGACGGTCTAGTGGTGAGCATAGCTGCCTTCCAAAAGAAGTTGGTATTTCTGCCTAAATGTTGCTGAGAGGATGTGGCATCGTTTTATTTTCCTCGCAGGATTTTGAAATGTGCTTACTCTCTCAAGTCTCATGGGGTAGCTATACTCTCAAACGCACAGATGTCTTTGCAAGCGAAAGCTCTCTAATAAAATGCATCCCCTCCTTCAGATGCTGCAATCAGTGGAAGGAAGCTCACTAATGCCCTTTATTAGATGAAGTGTCATCAAGCACCACATTAATAAATGGAATAAATGGAAGGGTGGGGCGGGATGAAATGCAAGCACTGGTCTCCTGGCTGTGGTGTGTATGTGTGCGTGTGTGTTTGTGTATGTGTAATTTTTAAAGATGACAGAGTTCTTCTAAAAATAAGTAATCTATCTCAAATACTAACTTCTTTCCTGGCTTTTGTGATGAGTATATTAATAACAGTTTCCATTTTAAAAATGAACACTAATGAATAATACATTGAGAATTCATTAATAATATATACATATATCTGTTAAGACGAGTTAAAAAGCATCACTTTGGGTTCAAGCCAGTGAATGGCTTTCACTGAAAAAGGTAGTTCTTTTTCATGTGCACATGGGACCACAGAACTTCACTTTCTCAGTCATAGTTAATTTGTCAAAACATTCTTTTTCCTGGCCTTGGTTGACTACTAAATCTGGAGGGAAATTCACATTCATTTGTTAATTCTCTGGCCTCATTCTTTTTCATGCCCTATTACACAAGTTGCTCCAATACAGCAAAAGCATGCATAAGTGTAGAAATCTCTCCCACTCCCTATGCCCCCAAATGCTCTTCCTTCCAAAAATTCCTTGGAAAGCAAGTCATTGCTATGACAACCATAAGATGGGGTTTGAAGGGCACTTTGGGGCACGCCTAGTGAAAGTTAATACCAGTTTGTGTTTAACAGGGTCAGGGAAACTGAGCCAATGGGTCATATTTGGCAACGAGGCACCGCTTAGCTATTTAGAATTATCTAATGTCTGCACCATACCTAGCTGGAAAAAAAATCAGAGCGGTTTATTTAGGGCTGATCCATCATTCCTCCATTGTAGCAAATTCCCTCTGTGCTCACAAGTAATTAAACAAAAAGATCATATATAATAGGAAAAGGAGAATTAAGGATTTGCCTTGCCTGACAAACTTTGATGTGAAGCATTCAGCTGTGCTCAACCCACCCCCAAAGGGTTAACATGTTTCCTTTCCTAAGCAATACTTTTCTTCTGCACTTTCACACTTCATGCCCTTCCCTGTCATGCTGGTGATGAAGGTAGATTCCTAACGACTTGTGAGGACTTTTTCCGTGTCTTTAATACGTTTGCTTCCAGAAACAGGGACACTGTGGGCACAACTAGCAACTGCAGCTCAGGTGTAGTAGGAATCTTTTGTGTAACTCGGAGCTCGAGACTGCTCCCTTCAAATGCATGCGAAACAATACTTTCTCACACCGACTCCAGTCCAAAGACCAAGAGATAGAAATGATCATGCCTTTAAAAAGTCACTATGTGAGAAGGTGAATTCTTTCTTTGTCTATACCTGACTGACCACCTAGCCAGGGAGCTTTTAAAAGGAGGAGGAGAATCCTTTGTTCTCTCAGGTTCCATTTAAGGAAAAGTGGGTCGAAGGGCTTCCCCAGGGAAAGAAAACGAGCTCTGGAGCCAAACGCGGACTAGGAAGAGATTTCATGCCCACTATTATTCTCACCCTCCCCCACCCCCCGCAAAGAAGTGAATTAATTCTTTGGCAGACTAATGGTTAAGAAAGGTGGGGGTGCACACAGGTAGCCCCTTTCCTGAGACCATATCTAATTCCCTAGTGTAGCTCAGGCCATCCTCCAGGCTGGGTGGGGGTGGGGTAGGGGTGATGGAAACTCTCTCCAGCCATGGGTAGCACAGGCAGAACTGCATGCATTCGCACGCCCCAAAACTGGCGTCCCAGCCCAAGTGCGAAGTTGGGCGTTTAGACCTGAAAAGCACAGTAAGGGACATTCAAAGCAGCAAGTTACGGTACCTTGAGAAGTCTGACAGATGGGAGAAAGGCTGCGTGGCATAGCTTCCGGATGGTCCAATTTAGGGGTCGAGAAGCATCAGTCTGATTCATGACCCCTTCCAAATTCCACCGGGAAGACCAGAGACTGCAAATCTGGGCAATGCCTAGAAAATAAACGGCCCTCCACGTCCCTGGCATCCCATGGTCATCTCCACACCTGCGAATTCCATTAGGGCAGAGGCTTCCTGGAACTTGGGAGTCTAGTCAAGTGGCGTTTCCTGAGCCCCTGAACCTTCTTAAGAAAGCCACCTCCCCTCTCCCTGCAGCCGTGCTCATGCATACCAAATGTGGCCGAATGGAGGCACACTGCTTTCTGCTTCGGGGAGGGGATGCTTGATTTCGAAGGAGAGGGACAGCCTGCACAAAACAGCCTGTGGTCGGAGTCAGAGCAGCCTGCTCCAGAATGCGCGCTCCCTCTCCTGCTCTCCTCCCAGCAAACGCAGGTCAGGCGTTGTGGGGGGGGACCCGGGCCATTTGCTTTGCTCTCTTGCTTTGGGGGGGAGCCAGGAGGAAAGCAAAAAGGAACAAAAATGAAGCCAGAAGAACTTGTACTTTCTTGCACAAAGCATCTTTGAGGGGCTAGAAACTGGCGCAGGGGGAGGGGCTGGGGCACTGGGAGGGAGAAAGGATGCCTCTGAATGATAAGATAAATGCTTCTTTTTTGATTTGCGTGACATAATAAATTGAGAGCTATCGCAAAATGGATCTATAGTAAAAAGAGATCCCTGCTGTGTTCTTTTTTTTTTTTTATTAACTGTGATTGACAGTCATCACCCTGAGACAAGCACCATATAGATGATAAATGTGTCGAGGCTAAGTCAAACTTGCATTTACACACGCTGGGGACAAGGAGTTATTCCTGTCGTAGAAAGCTGTGCAGAAGAATGCTTTTGTGGCTTACCTTTTTAGCAATAGTAGTTTCTAAATTGGGGGATATCCCCACAAGACAGACTTCTCTTGCAACAAAGTTTAACCCTTAAAGTGCTGTGTAGAACACTGTCCACAAAAGGTGATTTCCTCCAGTGCATGTTTCCCTTCTTCCCAATAATTTTTGAAGGGGGTTTTAAGAGACTGTAGCTGCATTTGGGGTACGTAATTTGTAAAGCTCCCATGGTGAAAGGGAATAAAAGAGGACTTTTCCATTTAAAGGAAGACAATGGCCAATTTCACTTAGAGAAGGGGACCTTAGAAGGGCTGGGAGGGGAGGGCATGTCTGGATTACCCACTCCCCCCCAGGCATTAAACTTTTGCAGTTCCGTTGACCGAAGAATCTGCCCAGGAGATTCCCACACCTGCACTCTTCAAGTGTTGCCAGGGAAATTAACACTTTCCACCTTACTTCCCTCCCAGTGCCTGTAGAGAGTCTCCATTTTTAATTAACCAGAAGAAATAGGTAACCCCATTCACACACACACACACACACACACACACACACACACACACACACACACACACACACACACAGACTCCCATGACGCCTGTGCATTCTGGGACAAAATCCAGAGGGGTTGGAGCAGATGTGATGGTGACACAAGGCCACGTTTTAGGATCAAGAACAAAGAACTTATCAAAAACCTGGAGCCTGCACCACTGCACCATTTCCTAAAGTGTCCCAGAGGCGGAGATACAGAGAATTACAGAGCCACTGACTGGAACATAAAAATCCAGGCATCAGATTATTTTCGATTAAAGCAGTACCAATTTAACAGAACTCACACACGGTTCATTTTCTGTCACCATCCTATTTCCACAATGGGGTAAAGGACGTTCTAGAGTACCATGCAAGCTCACACCAATGGCAGCCCTCTAGGGCAGATGCTGTCATGTCCCCATTTCACAGATTAAGCAAATAAAGCCCAAAGAAATTAGCCTGCATCAGAGTCATTTTACTGAGCCGCAAAGATATACTTTCAGTTCTGCTTCTTTCATAGTTGGAGACAACAATAACTCCTTTACTTAGGTTTTCTGGTCTGTAATCTGATGTAAGAATCGCAATAAAAGATGGGATAAAAGCTCAGTATGTCCCTCACACAGTGCTGTGAGGTTTGCTTTGCCTCCTGAATTCTAAAAATCAGACTTCAGAGTTCACAGTGGAATTCTGACCTTGGCCTTGGGCAATTTTCTCATCTCCTGTGTGCATTGGAATCTTTTATCTCTGGAATGGAGGCAATCATACAGCTACACACCCAGAGTTCTTGGAAACCAAATGAGCTAGGGCCAGTGGCGCACCAAGTCCAGTGTTTGGCATCTCTCAAGCCCCTTCTACCACAATTCATCTTCTAGGCAGCATGCCCTATCCTGCAATAGGGACCCACTGACATTTTTCATTAAGGATACTTTGTGTGTATGTTTGCAGTACCAGGTAATGAAACCAAGCAAGACAAACTCAACCTGGATGCTTTCTATGAGCGTCGAAGAGTTCAGTAAATGGCATAAAGAAGAAGGCAAAGACTGAAAGGGCAGTGGGACTTCCCTCAGCCTTTTCTTTACAGAAGCCTAGTCATCAGATTGCAAAGTGTCACCTTCAGTGAGCCTACCAGGAACTGGCATTTCTTCGCTACTAAAGGCCCCTTAAGTGGTTTCTTCATAGTTTTGAAAAGTCAGTTCTGGGGAAAGGCAAGGCCATTCCAGTTGCCCTCCCTGCTTCTCCTCACTGTCCCAAAGTGTTAAGAACACAGAAGTGAAAGCACAGTCTTTGATCCTCTTAGTGTCCTTAATTTTTAAGAATAACTTTGGTTAGAAACATAGTTAGGGTTATATGAAATGAGAAGCAGGAGGTGTCACATCCTCTCTAGCGGCAATTAGAGGGATGAGCACAAAACCTTCAGGGAATGGAGTTAGAGACTACACAGCAAAGGAGATGAAGATCAAAAGAATGAACGGTTTAAGGGGGCGTCTTCCTGTCATTGGAGTAATTTGTGCCAGGATTATTTGCTGTCAAGTATCTAAAGAGGGACTCTCAGGACCCTCCTCGCTTAGAACAAATGGTATTTTTCACATATGAGTTTCCCCATGCTTTTAGAGAGAACCCTAAGAGGAAAACCAGAGAAGAGGAGGTGTGGCTGAGGCAGGTAATGTCTCATACATCTCAAATGCTCATTTTCAATGCTATGGTTCTGAGTGTTTACAAATCTAAATGATCAGATTACTTTTCAATATTCCTAAAAGTAGCAAGTGTGGTTTTTTTTGCATTTTAAAGTGTGCCTTTCAACATATTTCCAGTCTCTTTTATGGTATGCAAGCCCCTTTCCCATCGGTTACTTTTCAGTTCAGTCTCAGGCAGTTACTAAGTCATAACTAGGCTAGCCTTTATTTTATCCTTCAACGGCATGTTCCCTCTCGGGAAAAGTCAAAACACTTTGATGGAACATTGGCTCATACTTAGTCTTCATGATATCCCTCTAATATAGAGGGGCTAATTTGAAAACTAAGGCCATAAGGGGATGCATAATGACCAGGTAGATCAGAATATCCAAACCCTTCCGATAAAGTGTTTTATACAAACCATGCTGTCCTAGTTGGCTTTCTATTGCTATGAAAATAACCATGACCAAAGTAGCTTGGGGAGGAAAGGGTCATATTTGGCTTATAGCTTATAGTCCTCCATTCAGGGAAGACAAAGCGGGAACTCAAGGCAGTAACCTGGATTCTGGACCTGAAGCAGAGACCACAGAGGAACTCTGCTTATTGACTTGTTTTCCATGGCTTGCTCAGCCTGCTTTTCTATATAAATCAGGACCATCTTCTCAGGGTAGCAAAGCATTTGCGTGTCGTAAGCAGGGCTTAAGTGGTGGTGTTAGTTGGAGGTTGGAGGAAGATAAACTCTTCTTCTATAACGTGCCTTGGTCATGTTGTAAGTTGTAAGCAAAGTAAGAAAACACACATCCAGACACAAAATGCTCCAAAGTACGTTTGTAAATTTTGTTATTATACCATTGAAATATTTGGGTATTTGGACTTTAATTGTATGTGTACTTCAGGAGCTTATTTTTGGACATGATCTGCATAGGGTAGATGCTATTCTGGCACCCAGGAGATGTATTAAAACCAGACAATGGTTACCTCTGTATATATCTTCCTCCACTTCAAAATTCTTTAGTAGTCTTAACCTTCTGCTTACTTATAACTGACTTCAATCTATAGTTGTCTTTTTTCTTTTTTAAAGGTATATTTTTATTTATGTGAATGTGTGTGTGTGTGTGTGTGAGAGAGAGAGAGAGAGAGAGAGAGAGAGAGAGAGAGAGAGGGAGGGAGGGAGGGAGGGAGAGAGAGAGAGAGAGAGAGAGAGAGAGAGAGAGAGAGAGAGAGAGAGAGAGAGAGAGCGCTCAGAGAGTGTCCAGAGAGGCCATAAGACAACAGTAAATAGACCCCCTGGAGTTGGTGGTTCTGAGCTGCCTAGTATGCATGCTAGAACTAAACTCTGGTCCTCTGGAAGATCAGTAAGCACGGCTGGCTGCTGAGCCATTTCTCCAGCCCTCAACTCACAGCTTTCTGGTGTCCTGCCAGCTCAATAATTTGGTCAAAAGGATCATTTTTTTTTCTTGTGAACATCATGGTAATTTACACTTTGTGTCTGGAAACCATTTTATTTTTTTAATGTATCTTTTCCTTTTTGACTGTTCTCAGAGCTATAAAAATTTTAGGACTTCTCTGATGTTTCTATAATATTCTTTAAAATATGAAATTTTATTATAGGCCCCACTGATCTACAATACTGTTATTTATTATTTCCAAATATGTTGTTCAAATAAATTACATGATTTTTTTTCTCCAGTTAAAGTATTTTCCCCTTTAGCATTCTTTTATGGATAATAGATTCTGAAACAGATTAAACTATATTAAAATGAATTACTCACTTTTTAACTAGCCTTTAGTAGCATTTGTTTCATACCTCAGAACGAGAACAATCATTTTTTTCTCCAGCACCGGCTTGTTTACCCTGTCTGTTCCCCACCCTCTGCATAAATGCCCCCAGTGACATGGACTAGGTGAGGTTGTGAGGCAGCTCATTCCATGGTTGGGCAGTTTCCATTGACAGGAAATTCTTCCTAAGGCTTGGTGAAATGTACCTCCTTGTGACGTCTTACATCAAGTTGTCTTCCCAAGTCGAGTTTCTGGACTGTGCTCGAACAGACCCACGAAGTCCTCCTTTTCTCCACTGTGGACAATCCTTCTTCGCACCATGGCATGCAGTTCTTAGCAGGAATCCTTCCGCAGGGTTATAAAAATTCAGCCTCTTCAGGGGCTACATTCAATATTGTGTCACAGGGGTACTCAAAACGTAGTAATGTTTTAATCCTCTTAAATCCTTTGAAATACTTCTCACAAAAGTTCTTTAAGGAGCTTGAAAGAAATTGACTAATAATCTAGCCTCTTCTGAAATTTTCGTCAGTAAGCCTCTGCAATGTTGACTTTAAGCAATAGCAGCCCATACACGCAGAAGACAGACATTCTATCTCTTATACACACATAGAGAGAAGGGGTAGGGAGAGAGGGAGGGGGAGAAGGAAAGAAAGAGAGACAGAGAGAACCAACCTGAACTGATAAGTATAGATTCCTCTTTTGAAAACTCTGGACCTGGCTTGTAAGGGAGGTAGGTTGTAATGGGCTAATGGGAATTCTACACTGATGGTAGGAAAGTAGCCTTCGCATGTTTTTGTCTGATGGCTTTGAAGTTAGACTCCAGTTTGTCTGCCTTTGATTCACAGTTAGACCTGAACCAGCTACATCTGCTGTCAAAGCCTAGTTTCTCGCTCCAGAAACAGGGTCCACTATACTGTCCAAATTCAAAGTTTGGAAAAAATGGAAGCAATTATAATAACACTAATCTAATGAAAACCACATAAGGTTGTCATTGTTATTTACATTATTGACACGAATCACCACATGAGTGGCTCTGCTGGTAGTTTATCCCAGTGGTTAAGATCAAAGACTGGTACCCAATGGCCTGGATTTATAACCCAGTGTTACCATTTATAAGATGATTTGAGAATGTCATTTAATCTTTTGGCACTTTGGTGTCTTATCTGCATACTGGGGATAATAATGCTATCCACGTTAAAAGAATAGACATCTACAGAGGCCACAGAAGATGACTCCACCTGTTACCAAGGGTCAAAATGTTAGCAGTCACCAGGCGATGGTGGCATATGCCTTTAATCCCAGCACTCGGGAGGCAGAGGCAGAGGCAGGCAGATCTCTGTGAGTTTGAGGCCAGCCTGGTTCACAAGAGCTAGTTCCAGGATAGGCACCAAAGCTACACAGAGAAACCCTGTCTTGAAAAGCCAAAAAAAAAAATGTTAGCAGTCTGTGATTATCCTTGCTAAAGTCACAGGAGCTGCCCAGCCCATTGCTACTGCTCTAAGGAAGTAAAGTTAACACTACAGGAGGAAATTCCATTTAGATCATGCATGGGGAAGATCCAACGAAAAAAATATTTTAAAACAATTGAAATGCAAAATATCT
Organism: Arvicola amphibius; assembly: GCF_903992535.2. Taxonomy (NCBI): domain Eukaryota; kingdom Metazoa; phylum Chordata; class Mammalia; order Rodentia; family Cricetidae; genus Arvicola; species Arvicola amphibius. The sequence goes on along the minus strand of NC_052047.1, from coordinate 163,762,737 downwards.
TCACCTCTCCCTTTCTCTCATTTACGTAGGAGGAGCCACTTCAGAGACCCCGAGGATAAAGATACACCCCCGACTTCCCTGACAGTTTCTCACTCTGCAACTAAAAGGCAGCCACACACTTACAAATAAAATATGAAACTAATAGGTAAATATGTGTTACTCTGGGAAATTAAAAGGTATGTAAACAGCTTGTATCTCACTGAAAATAAAAACCACATGTGTCAAATGGAGCATATATATCACACGCCCTTCTCTCAAGGCTCGGGGATCTTGTAGGAAAGAAGGTGGAAAGAGTGTACGGGAGTGAGGCACAGGCAAGCATTGTCTTTAGAACATAGGGCAGCTGCACATACGAGCGCACAGCAGCTGTGACAGCATGAACCAGACCTATGCATAGCCAAGGGCACAGAGAGGGAAGCTGGGCATGAAGTCCTTACCTAGTGGAGGACTATGGGCAACTGGTAGCTGCTGGATGATGAGCCAGTCTTCTTTAACAGTAAGACTCTGGTTAAGTTAATTATACTCTAACAGAAGGCCACACAATCAAGACTATTTGGGCAATATAAGTTGTCTTGATGGGTTAAAAAAAGAAGACACAAAATTGCGTGTGTAGGGATGGGGAGTTGGTCTGTGAAAAACCAAAGAAAGGAGGGAAATAAGACCAGAACCATGTGTGAAATTCTCATATAACTACTAATAAAACACTTTAAAAATCACACTCACACACATAAAGTGGCCAGCAAATTTTAATAGCCAGGGGCTAAAATACATTCTCATTTAGCTCTGAAATCCTATTGCTTCTATTCACAACAGGGATGAGTCTTTCAATGATTCTAAAATTTTAATGAGTCCATAGGGCCTTGTTAAAAATATAAGAATTTGAGGTGTTCATTTTAAATTACTTTATAGTCTGTTTCCTGATATTTGTGATGCTGTTTGTTACTCCAACCCTTCTCTCCAACTAAGCTTAGATATGTGCAACACATGTGTGTACAGTCACACCTCTGTTAATAGAATACCTTACACAAATTTATTATGAAATTCGTCAATCTTACCATGTTGGTAATGAACTTACGAGGTAATACCTGTGGGGCAAGGAGACTTAAGCAATCAGTCACTAATTCCCGCTTGAAAAAAATGGATCAGTTGAAGGGAATGGCAGAAATTCATTGCTAGCAGGAGGCTTAAGAAAGGTATTGGTGAGACTCAAATATGTCCATGTTCAAGCTCGAACATTACGCATACCCTGCAAAGGTCCTCTGACTCTCACCAACCCGAACTGGGAGCTTCTGCCAGCACACAATGTGTCCTGTGCATCTTGAGCCTCTGATGCTGATGGCCGGCACCACATTAGAACATAAGGTCCGCTCACCTGGGAAACTGAGACATGCTGTGATCTGGAAAACCTTCAAAGTGGTGGCGCTGCCTGGGAGAGGATTTTCATGATGAAAGCTAATGAAAATTGTACTTATTGTGCTTGCCATTTTGTGTTTGTCACTCTTCCAGAAAACATGACACTGTATTTATCATGCTACCTTATTTTCAACAACTATGGGTCTTAGTCATAGAAGCCGAGGAATTAGATGATTTTAGTCAGTTGGCCAGTTTTGTATTTTGGGTTTTATTTTGTTCTTCTTGTGAAGGGGATTAAAATCAAGGCGAACTACATGACTTTTGAAGTCAAGGTGGACTGGATTTGAGATCCTGTTATGTTATCTGACAATTAACATAACTTGATAAAACATAATCTTTAAAACAGACAGGGCTATAATGCCAAAGTGGTGGACAACTTGTTGAGTGACTAGGAAGCGTGTGATGTGCCAAAAGAAGATCCCATTACGGACAAAAGAAGTCTCCCGTCGGGCAGTGGTGGCGCACACCTTTAATCCCAGCACTCGGGAGGCAGAGGCAGGCGGATCTCTGTGAGTTCGAGGCCAGCCTGGTCTACAAGAGCTAGTTCCAGGACAGGTACCAAAGCTTCAGAGAAACCCTGTCCTGAAAAACAAAAACAAAACAAACAAACAAACAAACAAAAAACAGTCTCCCAAGTCATTATAACTTCAGGAGGTCACATGAGGCAAGGTAGACTTAAATCTAGATCCATCTTATTCTATAATTCATACTTCTACCTATTACAAGATACTGATGGCGATTAGAAAGGAAAGGATGTTAGTAAAGTTCTTCTGTCTCTCCAGAAAGAAACCAGCATTTGAGCTGTTGAACCTGAACAGAGACTGAGCAATGTTCGAGAATTCACCTTGACACCAGACACTTCACAGCACAGCCAGGCCATGCGTCATTCAGTGGCTGTGGCTTTTGCTTTCACTGCTGACTCCTACACCCCTTCCCACTTCCTAGTTCCAGGGTGTGAACCTCCACAGTGAGATAACGACTGTTCATACTCATTTCGCATTTCCAGTACTTATTTATCAGCTCTCTTCCAACATGGCGTTTATTAAATAGAAAATGATATTCCTACAGGATTTATAGGGTAGGTTCAATTTGTCCTACACATATAAAATTGTTTAATTTTTCCTTACTACTGTCCACTTTTTATTTCCACCCACATTTTCTAGATGAGGAAACCAAAGCTTAAATTAAAAGTTAAATATGTGCCAGGCGATGGTGGCGCACGCCTTTAATCCCAGCACTCGGGAGGCAGAGGCAGGCGGATCTCTGTGAGTTCGAGGCCAGCCTGGTCTACAAGAGCTAGCTCCAGGACAGGCTCTAAAGCCACAGAGAAACCCTGTCTCGAAAAACCAAAAAAAAAAAAAAAAAAAAAAGTTAAATATGTATACAAGTTTACCCCGCAAAGTTCAGAGCCATGGTTTTTATATATTTTGTGAGGTTTAATTGTGTATTTATAAAAACCTACTTTTAAGGCAACTGAAATAGTTTCAAATATCAAGTGAGATATGCCATTCTAGATACTTAAAATAGCAACAGGTTTCAGGTGCACGCAATGATGCACTTGGACCAAAACTGTATTCCTGTAACAATCAATAAAAGTCAAAAGTGTCTGAACCCAACTATGAAAATTATTCAAGCTTACTTGATTTTTATGTAAGGAATTATAATAGAAAAAGACGAATAATGTTCCTGGGAGCAGGGACCTTGTGTGATAGTTGTTTTGGTAAATAATATATAAAATTGAATCACTTACATTAAGATTCAGGGAATATGAAAAAGGAGGCAGAAGGATTTTAAGAGCCCGAGGATCAGGACACCTTGCCAGACACTGCTCTAAATAGGACTGGGACATTGCACTATGGCATCTCAACAATATGGTTGATTAAATAAGACTTGAAAGAATAATGACAACACCAGGTGACACGACAATGTGGACAGGGGCATTTTATAGGGTCCCATCCCTAGAAAAAGAGCTATAGTAAAATCAATAGCTACTTAGAGAGGGAAAGTAAACTTTATTCAGGGGGGACTCCCTGTATAGTTTCTCCAATCCAACGTGATCAATCCTAATGTGTGTGTGTGTGTATTTATATACATAATGCTAAATGTGTCAATCCTAATAAATACATTATATATTATATATCATTAATATTTATTAGTATATAATGCTAAATGGACTCAATAGGAATACATGTATATCTATAAAATATTCGTACATATATGTATGACGTCTTGAATTTGAGTGAAAGTTCAGGGAAGGACACTGGAGGAGTTGGAAGAGAGAGATGTAGAGGTAGAAGTGATATAAACACAGTACTCATACATGAAATTTTGAATAAATAAATACAAAAAGGTAAGATTATAAATCACATGCCTTTTCTTGTCCCTTAATTACATCATATGAAGTAAATGCATGGCTACAGTTCAAATGGAAGAATGATTAAGTCCATTTTATAAAACTACCCAAGATTTTAAAAGATCAAGTCAAGTCACTGTCATGAGCAAAACCATCTCTCCTCTTTTGGGGGTTGGGAGGCATCTGCTCCTGATCTTGGCTTTCATTATTGTGACTCGCTGATTCTTCTCATCTCTCCAGCTTTAACGCTGGACCATTATCACCATCGATCATACTTTAATAGCCCTTATTAGCTTAGCTTCTGAGTTTCTTGTCCCCGGACTCTTGTGTGTCCTCTTCTCTGTTCTTCCAGCACTCCTCCTGCTGGCTCCTCTTGAGGGTGGCTCTTTCACATGGCGGAGAGCTCAGCTTGAGTGTGATCTTTGGGAGCCCTTCCAGCACAGCCGCAGAGCTCCTCAGCATTTATTGCAGCTCTCTTTGTAAATTCTTTTCTACTTTTTAGACCTTATAACCGTTTAAATGATTGATTTACTTCTTTCTGGTACCCAGCTCCTACTTGAATGTCATTTCTTTGGGACAGTCATCAACAGTATACTAGATCCCAGCAGAGTCCCTGGAACAAGGTGTGAAGTCAAATCAGAGTCCGTTGGTTCCAGAATGAACAAGTAAGAATAAATGGACTAGGCATATTGATTATAACCATTGCCTTTAAGTTATTTAGGAGAGTCTCATGCTGCATAGTGTTTATTAACAAACTGAATTTTTCTTCAGGCACTTTTGGCTTAAAAGTCTAAGAACTGCTACTAAAAATTAATGAAAGGAAGAACCTACAGGCTCTTGCTTCAACTACAGAACAAGCTCTAAGTACAGAGGTTCTTGGGAAAGAGAAGCAAAACAAGCAACAGAGAACTCTAAGAATAAGCAATGAAATCTAAAGTAACTCATGTGAAGGAATTAGCTACCATTCATCGTAACATAGCAGTTTCAGACATCCCCTGTAATGACAATTCAGAAAGAGCCAAACTACAGAATATATCTTTATGAAGGAGAGTCTGTATTTTATATAAAGACAAATGTCTAGTCAAAAGTTTAGGAATAGTCATCCACACATCAATGAACCAGATCCACAATGAATGATAATAATTATTATTATAAATAATATAATAAATAAATAATACTAATTATAAATAATGTGATATTGATTCCTCACAAGAATATTATAGTTCCTTACCCATAATGATGCTGACATGCTGGTAAGGAAGATGTGATTACTAACTTAGTTTTATAGATGGACAAACAGGCTCGTTGAGCCTGACTTGATTTACACTGTTATCTCTAACTTTACTGCGTCGTGTGCGCTTCATGAGGCTCTGTGCCCTCTTCATGGTTAGTCTATTAGAGTGAGCCACATGCTGGGTATTCTTTCTAAATATAATCTTCAGAAAAAATTAATGGTATACACAGTAGCATGAATACATCTCAAAATCATGAAATTCTAGAAAAGACAAACTGAGAGTGACAGCAAAGACAGTCACGGTTGCCAGCAATTGTTAGGGGGGCTATCTGTCAATAACAAGGACAGGAAGACTTCTCAGGGTAGTGGAAACATTCTATTTTCAACTCAGTGGCAGATGTTCAACTTCAGCCGTTGCTAGAATGCATTGAACTATATACTCAAAGTCGATGGATTTTTTTTATGTAATGATCTAGAGAAAATATATTTATTTCTCCTCTTTTATAATACTCAGTTTTTATTGTTGAAAATTAAGGGAAATTTAAATATTTATGCTACAGTTTACATATGTAATGGCACCAGAAGTCTGTGCAAGCAATAATAGTTATTCCTTAGAGTAGCCTTATGTAAGGAATGATGAGACTGTTTGGAGGTGGATACTAAGTGGGGTCTTTTGGTCACTGAGGGCATGTCTCAAAGGAGAAATCAAGAATCCAACTCTCTCCTCTCTCTCTTACCACAGTTATGTGATAAGTGACTTTGGTCTGCCATAAACTCCTACCATTATATTTTTCCAAAGCAGACATCAACCAGTCAAGAACTAATGCCCACACACCTGTAAGCCACAAGAAAGCATTTCTTGCTATAAGTTGTTTACCTTAGGTATTTGTGATTATAACAGAAAACAGACTAAAAGAACTTTACAATTCCTGATATGGATTTTGGATATGTGATCAAGTATTTTAGATATCATAATTTACATACAACTTACTATGATTGTATTCCTAATTAATACGTAAATTTTTGAATGCTCCAAAAGCATGTTAAATGCTTACATTTGAATTTTTCATGTTCCTTAGTAGACAATAATCAGCTTGCTTCCATTTCAATGCTATAAATTCTTCTGTAATGGATGGGTGATCACACATTTGTGTGTACATCTTTTTGATTTCATTTTAAAGACATAACTTAGAGTGAGAAATGGCTACCCTTTTGATAGATATTTTCACACTATCATCTAGGTATGGACCATTTCAATACCTTTCAGCAGCAAGTAAGAATGACTTATTAGTAAATTATTCATAAAACTAGAAATCTAAATTTTATTTCTGGCCAAGTTTATAACAGAAAACCAAATATATTTCTTTCTATTTTGCAACTTATAAGGCTCCATTTTCTTATGACCATTTGAAATTCTATCAAATGATTTTTTCCTATTAGAATTTATTTTTTTCCATTAATTCTTGAATGCTGTTTTTATATTATGGATATTATCTCTTATCACATTAGTCACTAACAGATTTCCATTCTTCTTTCATCTTTTATATTTTTATATTGAAAACAAATTTTAGCATTTACATACTTAGTCTATATTTTTTGAAGAACTACCATTCCAGCTCAATTCAGATAAAAAGCATAAATATGTGTGTGTTCTTTTTAATCTCTATCATTGGGTTTTAAACATTAGATTTTTTTCTGAGACAGAGTTTCTCTGTAGCTTTGGTGCCTGTCCTGGAACTAGCTCTTGTAGACCAGGCTGACCTCGAACTAACAGAGATCCGCCTGCGTCTGCCTCCCGAGTGCTGGGATTAAAGGCGAACACCACCACTGCCTGGCTTAAGCCTTAGATTTTCTTGCTTGTACTTGACCAAGCAACAGCCCATATTTTTATTCTTTATTGCAGGTTCATAAAAGCATTGTTGTGAAAATTTTCCAATTTCCAACTCTGAATATTAAGATTTCCTATTCAATGATCTATCCACAACAGTCACTGCTTCATGCTGCCAGATGTTATTAAGAGTATTTTCTCATTCATAAATACTATTTCCATAAATAAAAGAATCCTCGGGTCTTAAAACACTTTCATCTTGACCTAGGTAAATCTAATCTACTATTGCTCCATGTATCAATCATCTTGACCACAGGATTGACTGGCAAAAGTGAGTAGAATGCTGTTGCTGAATAAACGTAACTTAAATACCTGAACTTGCCAGACTATCAGCAACTAGAGACTTTGAAGATCAGCGCCAACGCTGAGTCCTTTGGATGGAAAGCCAAGAAACCGAGAACTTACATTTCTAGAGCTGTCAGCTTGGCACAAAACCAGCTGAGGACAGCTCCAGTTTGAGAACTCACACACAGCCCTCAACAGAAAAAATAAATAAAATGGGCAAAAGTTTCACAGATAAAGAACTCAAGAGCAATTCCTACAAATACAGTCTTTTCAAGAATGAAACTACCCAAATTTCTAGATCATCAATTATGAACATTTTCAACATACCTAAATTGTTATATTACTGCTTCCTCAAGCACTCGCTTGGAACTAAAATTTGTCTGGCTCTTAAAGGACAGGAATCCCCGTAAAGGGCATTTTTGTTGGCACATTGCCTGTCACACATTCTTGGTTGTCCTTGAACTTCCAAGTTTCCTTAATTTTACACAACTTCTTCCATGTCTTACTTTCAATTTTATGTGTGGGGACAGAGGAGAAAGTGAGAAATGAAGCCAGGAAGACATAATTGCATAGTGTAGACCACTCTGACAACCAAAGCAACTGAATTCTTGAGACTATCCCAAGGACCAGCAGATTAAATATGGAGCTGCTTCAGTCTACTCCTCTAGGACTTGGGATAGCATCACAAAACTAAGTGTGGTCTTGAGTAAATAACAAAGCTAACATTGTTTTAAAAATTTAACATCAGTTCCATATATGCTTCTATCCATTTCAAGTTTTCCACAAATAAAGCATTTTCAGCATTACTTTTTAAAAAAATATTAAGTGACTACTGTCAGATACTTAGTAGAGAATCAGTGAAGGAAGACAGCTAACTCACCCAGAGCACTGCCAGATCACAGACAGAAGGGGAGTTCCGCAGTGCTATGGGAGTTTACTCTGGGAGAAGGCATCTAAGACCAAATATACCTGAGCACAAACATACTTTCAGGCAAAAGGAAAATAACAGAAAATTAGTATGTCTTTTATTCTCTCAATAGAATAAAATAGTCGCATTGGCAATGCTATTCATTGTTAGTACAAATAAAATTGGTTGAATAACAACAGAAATGTATCTTAAGGTATGAGGCTTTGATCTTCCATTCTTACAGCATGACCACATATTTAATATTTTATCAAATTTATGAGGACACTATTCAAATATGATTAGATTTGCATTGACTATTCCATATAGATAAATGTGTTGATCCAGCTAACTTCTGAGTGCTTACTATGTGTCTAGCATCAAGCCAAAAACCAATACTACAGAGATTAATACACAATGCCCATAAGGATGAAACATCCAAGTAATCTCATTGAGAGGACAGGAAACTGGCACATCATAGAAAATCAAAAATCAAAACCTGACAACACAGTCAACTCTCTAGAGGTAAGAGCAAAAAATCTTTAGCTACTGACTCAAGAAGGCTTAATGCCTTAAACCTCACTTTGGAGAGGACTGAGGAACAAGAAGGCGAAGCTCAACCTGTACTCTATTTCTCTAAGTCCCTAAGACTGGAGAGCACACAGGACTCAGCATCTGCTGAAGTAGAACGCGACAGGTGACTTGCCCATCTTCCTGAGAAACAGATATGACTAATACCGTGTGATTGGAATTCAGATCCTCAGTATCGATACTTTTCATGTCTATTTACTTTCCAATGAACTCTTCCCATGTCCATACCTTAATCTCCTGGTAAGGAATTCTAGCATGTCCAATATTATAAAGATTTTCTGGTAGTATTGCAGTTTTTCAAGAAAATTTAGCTACTTATTTTTTTCTATTTCCATCTTGCTGTCATGCTAAAAAATCAACTTAGGGAAGGAAAGGGTTTATTGGCTTGTACTTCCAAGTTATAATCCATCACTAAGGGCAGGGACTGAAGGCAGGAATTCCGGACAGCAACCATGGGGAAACACTGCTGGCTGACTCATGTGTAGGATCTTGCACACACACACACACACACACACACACACACACACACACACACACACATATAAACTAAGACTCCTTTTACCTGGGGATGGTACCAAACATAGTGTGCTATCTAGTCCTTCTTACACCAATTAAAGATGGAGACAATCCTGAGACAGAAGTGCTGTAGTCCATGCTGACCTAGGCAGTTCCTTAGTTGAGGCTTTTTTCTCAGATGACTCCAGGCCAGTGGTTCTCAACTTGTGGATTATGATCCCTCTGGTTAACTTCTATCTCTAAAAATACTTACATTACAATTCCTAACAGTATCAAATTACAATTATGAAGTTGCAACAAAAACAATTTGATGGTTGCAGGGGGAGTGGTCATTACAACATGAGGCAACTGTTTAAAGGGTCTCGGTATTAGGAAGATGGAGAACCATTTCTCCATGCTATATGAAGCTGACAATTGGAGTTAAGTAAGATGCCAGTTGGATCAGCACGCATGGTCCTTCTCTTAGGTGAACTCTTTGATCCCATGTAGGTAGAGATACTCTGAGACCTGGGAGCATAGGAGGAACAACTGGAAGATGTGAGATTTCTAAGCCATTGCATGAAGCTCAAGAATACAGAAAATTTAGACATAGATTGTGGAGATGCTAGAATAGGACCAGGAAAGCCAATGAAGTAAAAGGATCCAGAAACATGTTGAGTCCAAAAGGTAGTTATGTTTGACAAAGTGTAGACAGGATTGGGTGCTCATGATGTTTGAACTAGACAACTGAAAAAAATGCCATTGAGGTTTTTAAGAACTGGAATTAAATGTAACCAGGAATGGAACAGAAATGACCTCAGTGATCTGGGTATAGCTAATGAACAGAGCTCTTGCCTAGCAACACCAAGACCCTAAATTCCATCCAAAGAAAACAAGAAAAATGAAATGCTTTTAGAAACAAATTGGAACTGACAAGACTACCAGGAGGAAACAAACCTTACCAACTGGAAAATAAATAAACATGAGATCTTCGGTGTTAACTAAACCTATAGACTGGGAATAGGACTTTTCTAGTAGAGTTGAGGTTTCCATCATGCCGAATGTGCTATGGAATTCAAGAGTTAATTTTGCGGTGTAGCTTTTCCTTAAAGCTAACTTTTACAAAAGGATTGGGATTCACACAGTAACAAAGCAGAAAAGGATACTATTTCAGAGAAATCGGGGTTAAAAGGAACCATTTTTTCCTGACCTTTTACAGACAAAAGCTACTCCTTCTGATAGAGTTTCTCTTGTAGAGAGAAGGTCAAATAAAAGTCTGGTGTTCTAATAAGGAGCAAGTGAACAGATTAACTTTTAACTTAAGCACTTAAATAAATATCCAAGACAAGTGCCCCTGAGAAAAGCAGTAACATGGAGAAAAGAGTCCTGATAATGGAGTTTTAAGGACTCATTAGAGGGCTTATAGACAATAAATCTAGCAATTATGCCAACCTTGACTCTGCTAAACCAGCTAAGCAATTACAACTATCTTATCTGTTTCCTTGAATAAAATGTAGTCATTCTCTTATTTCTCTTTAATTTTTCAAATTCAACACTGGGCTTTGAAATTGAATCCATACCTCTTTTTCATTCTGATGTGCCACCCGAGGTCTTCATATGGAAATGACTTCAAATTTCTGCCAAGTGTCCAAAAGGAAGCGCTAGGTTTGTTTGGTGTGTTTTAAGTATTCTTGGAACTAATATTTTACTCTGTTTAAAATGTTTTAAATATATGCTGAAGGAACTTTTACAACTAAAAGGAGAAAATGATACTTGGCAGAGAGAAAGGATTGGAAATCTTGAAAAAAAAAAGAAGCCTAGATATAAGCCCTCCCTCAAGCTTGCACACGTAGCCCACACTGAAGGCCTCTTGGCTTCTCTTCTTCTACTCCCTCCACTCAACCCCTGCCTAGGTTCCTACTAGCTCCTGGGTATGTCAGGAGAAAAGCTGACACTTTCCTACTCCCAAGTAGAGGCGATCATTGGCATATTCTGTGGTTGCTGTTGTCTGAATTTAGGACACCGAAATGAACAGAATAAAAAAATACTAATTTGATCTGGGCTATTAGATAAAAACCCTGTTTGGTGATTATGTGAATATCTATCTAATGAGAAATCTATCCACCTCTTCCTTTCTTAAACAAAACTCTCAATAGTGGTTGGTTAGCTTAACATTAGTAGGTCCAATAATAAAATTTTATTTTTTATTCATTTGTGTATATATGGGCAGTTTGCCTATACATATGTCTATGTACCAGGTTTGTCCCTAGTGTCTGCCAAAGCCAGCATGGGGCATCAGAAAAATCCTGGCACTTCAGTTACACACAGCTGTGAGCTGCCATGTGACTGCTGGGAACTGAACACAGGGCCTCTGAAAGAGAAGCCGGTGCTGTTAAACACTGAACCACCTCTCTAGCCTTCAATAATGGAGTTATATATTTCAAACAGGTGAGCTTTATTGTACATGCATTCCATTTTAAGGCAAGTGATTTTAAAAAACAAAACAAATAATATTCAGTGAATGGTAGGTTTGAATTGAATCCAATTTCACAACATTGCAATCAGCAATTAAGGCAAAATTTATGTCAGGATTCCTCAGGGAGTTTTTGTGTCTCTGTTTACCCATTGTTCCCCCCAGAATATTGATTGCATACATCTCAAGTAATCATGTACATTTCTGATTGCCCTCATACTTAAATAAATTCTTCAAAGTTATTATTTGATTTTCTACATACGAACATGAAAAAGGTTTTTTTTGTTTGTTTTATGGCTAAAGGTTGTTGACACTGCAAGACCCTGTGCATATTTCAAAAGAGGTCTCATGAACAGAAATATTGTAAGAGCCAGAGAATAAGGAGGTCTGTGGTGAGACTATGCCTCTAGCTAGGACAGGGAAGCTACATTCACAAAATCTTAACAACATGGTTGCCTAAATAAAACCAGAATGATTTCAACATTGGTGAGCATCCCAGTGGAAACAGTGATGATCTCACCATGAGACCCCCCCCCCCGCCCCGATCATTCCTGAGCTGCTTATCTAACATGAGGTAGTCAGCCCTAGAAACATACATGTAGGCAAGTGAATGGTCTCAGAAGATTGTATTTATATATTGATTCATTTGTATATATTTGTAACAATAATGATTAACGAATAGGGGTTCATGAATTTGGGAGGGAGAGGTGGTGAGACATAGAAGGGGTGGGGAAAGGACAGGGAGGGAAGAAATGATACAATTATATTTTTAATATAATAATTGTTTTCACACTGCTGAAGCTTCTTTCATTTCTAGAATTGCCTTTGCATCCTTTGAAAATAAAATCACGGATAACCAAGCTACAATCCATAATCCTATAGAAGCTAAGTAAAAAGGGAACCATAAGAGACACATGTGAAGGGCCCCAGGAAGGAAACTAGTTAAGTTCTCCTGGGCAAACTGGGATGAGGTTGAAGGGAAGGGATGGGAAATAGGAACCTGAGGGATCAAGAAGACCGAACTGGGGGAGCACAAAAGGGGGAGAGCAATGAAAGAGATATCTTGATAGATGGAGCCATTATGGGGTTAGGGAGAAACCTGGTATTAGAGAAATTCTCAGTAATCCACAAAGATGACCCCAGCTAAGACTCCTAGCAATAGTGGAGAGGGTGTCTGAAAGGGCCTTCCCCTTTAATCAGATTAGTGACTACCCTAATTGTCATCATAGAACCTACATCCGGGAACTGATGGAAGCAGATGCAGTGACCTACAGCCAACCAACTGAGCTGAGCTCCCGAAGTTCAGTAGAAGAGATGGAGGAGGGATCATATAAACAAGGGAGGTGGGGGAATCAAGAGCATGTGGTTTACAGAGACAGTTGACCCGAGCTAGCGGGAGCTCATGGACTATGGAATGACAGCTGGGGAACCTGCATGGGACGGGACTAGACTCTCATCTGAATGTGAGTGACAACTTTGTGACTTGATCTGGTGTGTGTGTGTGTGTGTGTGTGGAGGTGTGTGTGTGTGGAGGTGTGGCTCCTGGCAGTGTCACCAGGACTTATCCTAGGTACATGAAATGGTTTTTTGGAGCCCATTCCCTTGCTCAGCCTTGATGGGTAGGGGTGGGGGTGGAGGTTTTTGTCCTGCCTCAAGTTGGTATGACAGATCTTGTTGACTCCCCAAGGAAGGCCTTACTCCCTCTGAGGGGTGGATGGAGGATGAGAAGGGGTGGTGAGTGTGGGAGGGAAGGGTTTTTTTAAATAAAAAAATTAAATGAAAAGAAAATGAAATCACCATGTAAATTTCTGTATTTGCTCTTCCATTTTGCTTGGTTCTATGCCCATGTCCTATGGTCTCAATAAGAATCATTTTGCAATATATTTTGATTTGAAACAAGCTACAGGAGGCCTTTCAGTTTTATAGTTTAATGGGCTGAGTTGTAGACTTTTTAGTTTTACTCTTTTTTGATCTCCAGAAGGATTCTTTCATTTTTATTGGTTTTATTTATTTCTTTGATTTCCTTACTTGATTCCTTGAGACCATACTATCTTTTATCCCCCTTTGTGTTTCTTTCTCACCATAATTCATGCTCTAAGGGAAATAAGCAGTGTCCGCAAAGATTAAATTGATGGGAAGAATATATTAGATGATGAGATTTCCTGTTAGCTAGAGGTACATTGAAATGGGTGAGCAGCAAGGTATTATCTCAAGAGGTTTGCTGCAATGAAAATTTCATAATGTACGAAGCTCTAAGGAACAATACAACCTCAACTCTTGAGGCTATATTAAAAATAATCGAAACAAATCCTTGCTCATTTTAATTGATATTTTTAGGAAAACCACTGTAATATTTTTCAGTCCCCCAAACAGGAACAAACTACTTTTCGGAAATTTGCGCAAAGCACAGAGGAGGTAGAGATAAAAGAAAGACCGGAAAGATTAGCAGTAACAGTAATGCATGAAATTACAAACCATCTGTAAACATGCGTTAGTTGGGAGGAACTGGTCCGCTATCCCATAGGAAGCATTAACATATATTAGAGTGATTTTCTTTACTGTAGCCTAGAGCAGTGAATCATAAAAGTAACAATTAAATATTTTTGCTGTGCCAAGCACAATGCTAGTAATAATATGCCCCACCCAACAGTTGGCACACACTTAGGCTGGCTACTCAACTGCCATCTCACCTTCTTTTGTTATTTATGCTGGCAGGGAGGCTAGAAAAATTAGATGTTAGCTTCCAGGGTTCCATTATATCTTGTTTTAGTCAATAAGCAGGAAAATCATGTTGGTAGTATGGGAGGAATCTTTCTCTTAAAAAGAGAAAATCCCCAATCTTTGTGGCCATTACTATGCCCCTCACCACCCCTCATTCCTGCCCTGCCTATGGGGCTATGCTACCTCAAGATGTAGCACTTGAAGCTGGAGCAAGTGTCTTGATACCAGGAAGGGGGAGTCAAGAGTCAGATAGAAACCACTCAGCCTATTGGTACCACATGCAGTGTGAAGCCAAGTACAATCATTTCGTCACAAGGTTTTTTGGCTGTCTCAGGTCATCAAACATTTAATTTAAGCCATAGCCAGTTTTGTTACCAGTAGTGGAGTGTGTCAATAAAAAAAAAAACTCTATGAAATGAATTGTGGGTGAGATTAACATTACTTTCTAAGATGTCCCACTGGGAAATGACAGAGACACATTTGGACCCAGACAGCCATGTATTAGTATTTCAGTCCCTACAGGCAACACTTTGTCTTTTTGTTCTCAAAGGAAATGTCATGAGGTTTGAAGAGTTCATCTTTCTTCCCTCCATCATCCTCATAATTTGTTGTAATCCTAGCCTTTCTCATAACTTCCCTTCCTTTAGTGTAACATCCTGGCATCACCCCAAATTTGAGAGTTCATATCACTCAACAATGTTTGAAAATATTTTAATGGCACAATATCTTTTTTTTTGTTTTTGCTTTGCTTGTTTGTTTGTTTTTTCAAGACAGGGTTTCTCTGTAGCTTTGGAGCCTGTCCTGAAACTAGCTCTTGTAGACTAGGCTGGCCCCAAACTCACAGGGGTCTGCCTGCTTCTGCCTCTCAAGTGCTGGGATTAAAGGCATACACCACCACCACCCAGCTGGCACAATATCTTTTAAGCCAGTAGAAACAAAGCAGTCCTCAGTGGTTGCTTCAAGATGACTCTTTTTTTCTTTTCCCCTTCCTCAGTCCTTTCCTCCAATTCTTTAACTACAGAGCACCTACTGTGCCAGGCATTGTAGATGCAACTATAAGGCAATAAGACTAGAGCCAGACAGTCTAGCCAAAGATATTCCAGAAATATCTATATTCGTAGACTGCATGAATGCACTACAGTGCAAGGCACAAAAGTTTAATGTGAGAAAGCTATGACTTTAGAAAAAAGAAAGAAGCAGTTGGCTGTGCCTGAGAGAATACTGGGGTTCCCAAAGAGGTTGTTCAGCTCAGATATCATCATAATCAAATCAAACCAGTCTCTATGGCCAGGTGATTTTGACATCTAGTTCATCTGTCATGTTAAAAATATGAAAATTATCCTGTATCTCATATTTTTATATTTTTATTCCTATGAGTATTCAAATCCAGATCACTGAAAAGAAGTATCTGTCTTGTAAATACAAAATTCCTCAACAAACTGAGTGAGCTAGACTGTTGTCATGGTCTTTGTTCTTTGGTGTTTTTTTTTTTTTTTGGTTCTTTGTCTAATAACTTCAATAACTTAGTAGGTATATTGACATTAAAACTGAATTCTGGAACTGGAAAAATGTCTCAGCAGCTAAGAGTTCTTGCTAAATGGCCACGAGTATCATGAGTTGGGATACCAGTACCCAGATGACAAACCAAGAATCTTGCAAATATCAGTAACTCCAGCTCCTCAGGATCCCATGCCCTCTTATGGCCTCCTTGCTTGTATATACAGATATACTCTCACACACACAGCTACATGCACGTAAATAAATAAAATTCATCTTTAAAGCTAATTAATAACAATCACCAATGTGCTCAGTTTTAGAGAAACCTTTATAGGTCATATGTAGCTGGTTGAGGGGCTGGTGTCCCCATAGAACTTAAAAACATTAGGAGCATATAAGACAAAGACAAAACTACTGAATTCATTATATATATATATTCATATATATATGTATATATTCATATATATGATGAATTTTGATAGTTACAAACAAAACCTAACTCAAAATGGTTGTAAGAAGCCAGACCTTTTTAGTATTTAACTGAAAGATGAACATGACTCTTCTGTCCACTGGACTCTGTTCTTTTACTGATAATTTCAAAGTAGAATATTCTTAGAAAACTCTTAGTCCCAATTATCACATTTCCTTGTTTCATTTTGTAGGCTAAAGGGGTTTTAAAAACAGGAATATCCTGAGCGAGGGTGGTAATATGTACAAGAAGGAAATGTCTAAATCTGGGATAAAATAAGACACCAATGAAAGCAGATCTCATAGTCCCTGAACAAATGAAAGTACTACTCATTAACACATTTATTATATCTCATACATAGACTAAACTATGTTTTCCAGAGGCAGCGTTCATTCATGCCTACAGTTCCACTAGCTGCCTTGTTTCAATACCTCACACACTTTGGTCTCAGCTTTTGGTTTTCTGTGAAATTAACCTGTTTCTTCCACATGACCGCTTTCAATATTTTATCCCTGTACTTGATATGTTTTGACTGTTTCTGAAATTTCATTCATTTGGTCTCTAATGTGTGCAGAGGATATCTGAATGCCTTTACAATCAAAGTGAGGTTTGTCAAAATGGTAGTGTTTCAATTTTTTTCTTTTCTTTTTAAAAAAAACTACCTTCTCATTTTACATACCAATCCCAGTTTCCACTCTTTCCCCCTGATATTTCCTCTTCCTCCCCCAACCCCCACCGCCACTCCACCCCTGATCCACTCCTCAGAGAGGGCAAGGCTTCCCATAGGGAGTCAACAAAGCCTACCACATTGTTTTGAGGCAGGACCAAGGCCCTCCCCTCTATATCTAGGCTGAGCAAGTTATCCATCCAAAGAGAATGGGTTCCAAAAAGCCAATGTTATCAGTAGGGATAAATCCTACTGCCAGTGGCCCCACAGTCTGCTCCAGTCTTATAACTGTCAACCACAATCAGAGGGCCTGCTTTAGTCCTATGCTGGTGCCTTCCCTGTTAGGCTGGAGTTGGTGGGCTCCCATTAGCTCAGGTAAGCTTGTGCAAAATTGTACAACCACTCTGGAAATCAGTATGGCGGTTTCTCGGAAAACTGGGAATCAACCTTCCTAAAGACCCAGAAGTATCATTCTTGGGCATCAACCCAAAGGATGCTCAATCATACCACAAGGACATTTGTTGAACTATGTTCATAGTGTTTCAGTTTTAACCTTCATGTTATGCATGGGATGTTGAGTATAATGAAGCACATAGATGTGCAGTAAAGAAAGCAGAGCTCTTTTTCCACTCCTTCTGTTGTTGACTATGAAGTAGCCTTTCTGGATTCCTGATCTCCTACTGCTCAAGTAAATGGCTTTGTCTAGACAGCATCCCACAGCCTCCTGTGCAGATGACCAGATTCTCTACAATTGACTTTCTCATGTTTTATTCTCCTCAGGCAAACCTTAAAGCAAGGGTTTGCACACCAGTAGCACTTGGGAGTTGTTTCAGGAAGCACAGCAAGCAAGTGATGGGTTGAGACTGGAAAAGAGAGAGAGGCAAGGGAGTATGTTCTGAGTGTACCATCACGGCCGTTCTGGATGGCAGTTCCCAGTGGAACTGGGAGTTCTCACTGGTGTGTTGCTACTTTGGGACAGGATGCTCAGCTTTCTCCCCAGAGTTATCTCAAGACCAATCAGGTGATGGTGATTTCTATGTCAATGCCCATCAGTGATTGGTTGTGAGCTGCTGTGACAGAATCAGGGGGTGTCAGGACCTCAAATTCACCTATATCTGCAGCCTGCCACATAGTGTCCTCGCGCTAGAAGATGCTCTGAAATATAGATGAAGCTGGGAGGAGGTATAAAATGGCACAAGTGTGCCAAGGTGCCTGAAGATATAAATGGCTCGCTGATGCTTCAGTTAGTATTCCATCATCCCGCTAATTTATGTGGCAGTTACATGACACAGTTAATGCCCCAGATTAGCTGGCGTGGCACATCCTCTGGGCATCTTCCCCAATGTCTGAGCTGTGTGGTGGCATTTTCATACAGTACTAACCACAGGGCTTACACACCTCCTACCACACTCTAAGTTCTTTTTATCTCTAGCCTATAGTCCACTTTCCTCTGTTTGATAGAGGCGGTTGAATAAGCTTGTGGTTCTTTTGGAGAAACTCGAATAAAAGCTAGGTTTGATTTCTCTAAGGAAGCAGAATGCATAAATTACTGAAGTGTTTATGCCAAATAGCTATCCTTGTCTCTGACTCTTAAACAACTTAGAGGTCTAAAACGGTAAAGTAACTGATGCTGACATTTTAACGTTACTATAAAATTCATAATAGCAAAATCTCCATGAACCATGATGTTTAAAAATTCATTTGTCCATAGCGACTTTAACAGGAATATCACTGGATGCTCAAGTTCTACGAAGTTCTGTGTGGCACAGCATTCTTCTCCACGATGCTTTATGTTTTCACTCACATGGTTAAACACACATACATATATACGCATACACATTTCTTTTTTTGTGATACATTTTAAAAAACTGAGCTTCCATATCACATAGTCCTTACTTTGTGGTCAACCCAATGAATAGGAAAAGGGAAGCAAGAAAGTCCCAAATTACTCAGTCTGTGATTCCGAACCTCTGTGTCATTCAGGCTTGATATTGTGGACCCAGAACCACCACACTCCTTACAAAAGGTATTCTAAGGAGCTCTGTTCCATCACGATGACCTCATATTACTTAGTCTGATCTACTCAAAACAAAATTGCTTTCTAATTCCTTCCATACAACTCTTTGCTCATGAGTTTCCTGACTTAGGTCTGGTTCTGCACATACATCCGTTACAGTCTCTTCTCTTTGCTTCTTAGGGATCAGTAACGCTGTGCTTCTAGTCCTCTGTTAAAAATGGGTGCACTGCTCTTAAGATAGGCAGAATACCATTATTCTTGGAGATTTTTTGGGGGGCAGGGCTAAGATTTTACTTTATTCTTCAATTGGGTCATTTAGCTTCATACGAGCTCCCTCATGGATTGTTCTAACTCTAACGCATTTTAATGAGCATCATTTTCAGGTTATAAATAAGCCTCCTTTGGCGTATCTGCAGGAAGGAGGACTAGCAAAAGTCAGCCCAGACTGCTGATCAGTCATTCTGACATACAGTTTAAACTGTGCCCTTTGGCGAAAAAAAAAAAAAAGAGTGAAGAAAGCATTAAAAGAAAAAAATTACTAGCAATAGTCTTAACAACCCTAGTAGAAGTGAAATAAACACCGTAAGAGTGTTTGCTTAAGCTATATGACATTCCAGAAATAAATAGTAAGTTTTTTTATAATAATTTGATGAAGTGAAATTCTGTATGCATGTATCCATGGTAACCCAGGTTTATATTTTTGAGCTACAAACATTTGTGCCACCAGAAATATGTAAATCATATGAACAGATATAATAAGATAAAATTATGTTTCCATAAATATCTGTTGGGTAATAGTTCAAAAAAACTTGACAGCAGATCATAAATATGAAGTGTTTTAAGTATTATTTTTAGCGAAACTAGAAAAATTGTTTATCGATGCAATTTTAGTGAAGAGAGAGGAGTGTCAAGGGTCACCTTGCCCTCTCTTCTAGAGTAAGGCCGAACGGAAAGTGAAAGTGGGGGTAAACACGCAGCGCCTCAAATATCAAATGGAATCCATCAGGAGGTCTAAGAGGAGTGCTTCCCCTTAGACCTTAGACCTTAGCAAGTGGCTAGGGCCAGAGAACAGAAGCGTTACTCTGGGCGTTCTATCAAGCCCTGTTTTTCACCTTGCCTTTTTCCAGTTCCAAGCATAACTTTCTTTAAAAGGGAGGCTTTGAGGCTGGATTGTAGGAAACTCTTAGAAAGCAGTAAATACCATGGCATTGCATCACTTTTCACACAGAGCCTTTGAAGCCCGAATTAACTGTTCTGTAGTCTTGCTTTGCTGAGATAACTGGACTCTGGAGAGAGGAGTTCCAAGAGGAAGGGACAATGCAAACATTTGCACGGTCTCTTTTCTCATGTAGAATTCTACTTTTATTTCTGAAGGTATTTAATTTTTTAATGCAGAGTGATTCATTTTACGATTATAGCTTGGACATGTAATTCTTTTTCAGGCACATGTTTGCTATTCTGTCCGTTCTCTAATCACAGACAAAATAAAATGACAAACATCATCCTATCTTTCTGCATGCGAGGAATGGAGGAAAATGTTAATCGCCTATGATTGATCTTCTAGGCTCCTCCATGGACAGCCTTCAATTTAAATGCACGTGTAAATGCATCTACCAATGTCATGGGGGGAAGAAACTCAGCTTTCTCAGGCTTATAGTCAAGGAGAAAAATTGAACTTCCAAGTTGGTCCTGTGTTGTCCTTCCTTGCTGTCTGGTCAGAGGCCCCAGATGGCCATATGCATTTTAGCAGCTGGGCCTGTACTCCTCACAGTAAATAATACATCACAGGAAAAAGGCAAGAATTTGACTCTTCAAGAAGCAATTTGTTCCCATCTGTTTGCTACTAGTTTATGAGTATGTTGTTCTAACATTAGTATTTTTTTCTGCAATGCTTGTCCAAAAAATAAATTTCCTTTCTTTCCGTTACATCATCTGTGGACATATATTGGGTTCCTCTGAGAGTTCAAAGTGTTCCAACATGCACCTTGAGTTACAAAGTAGCCACAACCTGCTTCATAATTTTGGAAAGAATTGTTCTGCCCTATGGACAGCTATATGTGCTGTCTCCAGCCATCTCTCCTCAACAAGCTGGCTTCAACATGCCATCTGGGGCATTACTAGCTATAATGTGGGAAGGAAGCAAACCAATGCAGAGGCAGATCCAGAGACCCTGGACAACTGTTCTTGGAAGAATATGTCCTCTGCTTCCTGTCCACCCCATGCGCCACACACCTATTCTTAACATTGTGAGATGTACGACCATGCACAAGTTGCTCCTTCAAAGTTAGCTAACAACCCAACTCTGCAAGGGTAAGGGAAGGATCCATCCCTGTTGAATATTTAACTATGTAAAGATGCACTGCATTTGTTTATGCTGTGGAATGTTACTTTAACTGTGTAAATGTAGCTGTATGTTACTTTTGGTTCTTCTGCCTTTGATAATGAGATAAAGATGTGTTACATTTGTTTATGTTGCATTTGTTTAATTATGTAAAGATGTGTTGCTGCTGTTTTACCTTGTCTGCCTCGCCTGATTGGTCTAACAAAAAGCTGAACAGGCTATTGCTAGGCAATAGAGGGATATCCCTGGGGCTGGCAGGCAAAGAGAAGAAAGAGGAGAGAATGAGGGAGAAAGAGAGAAACAAACCAAGGGTCAGAAGCCAGGCAGCCACCAATCAGCTAGACACGGGAATCAGTGGAATTAGGACACACAAAAAGAAAGATAAAGTCCCCAGGACAAAATGTAGGTGAAGAGAAACAGATTAAAATAAGAGCTAGGATAAGGGTGATGAGCATTCATAACTAACAAGAAGTCTCCATGTCTTAATTTTGGAGCTGCTTGCTGGCCCAAAAGAAAACAGCCTGCTACAATCTATCTCTTCCCTGCTCCTGGAGATTAATCCTCTCCCCTCAGGAACCAGGGAAAAGAGCCAAGGGCTCTGGAACCCTCTTGCTTGAGCCTGCTGCTTGCTTACAGAAGGCCCACTTCACGATATCTCTTCTAAAGAATTTTTTTCTTATCAACTGTATGTGTGGGCTTTCTCAATTATTTTGCTAAGTCATCAGGAAATTGGAAATCTGACCAAGTGCAGAGACCCTGTGGTAACAACAATACCCATTTGCTCAGCAGCTTGAAAAAAAAATTAAAATACTTTTTTCTGAAGATCTTAGCAACTTGCAGCCTTTCATAATTTATTAGTATGTCCTCACTGAACAAATATTTGCTCAAATACTATCTCATGCAAATCACTGCCTCTAATCGCTGTACAGAAAAATCAAGCAAACTTATTTCCTGCCTTTCAGGAGTTCATAACTTATTATAAACAATAATTATGAAAATAATGAGCATATGTGCACAATTATTGCAGTCTTCTGTGCCAGGCACCTTTCAAAGTTTGTTACTCACATGACCTCATTTAGACCTGCTGAGAACCATTTACATCATTCTTGTTTTGCAGATCCTGTTAATATCTTGTCTAAAGTCATACAGTTAAATAAGGCTTGGGGCTATTTGATATCTACAAATCCCAGGTTTATAAACACTTCACATATAAATAAAGAAATAATTAGATTTATTCTTGTATTGAGTAATAATCCATTGGAAGAAAAAGGGTAGAGAGAAGGATTTGCCTGAGGTATGACCTCCTGGTCATGCACACAAGCTGACCACTGCCTTCTGAAAAATGATGAATATTTATCATGTTCCAAAATCTGTAACTGCCAAATACATCACAAAATTCTCCATTAGTTTCACATACTTCCAAAGCTCTCACAGGTCTGATTTTTTATTTGGCGGGTAATAGAGGTGTTATTTTTGTTGTTGTTGTCGATCTGGGTGTCTCCAGTTAGCAATACAAAGCAAATGTTGAATTTAAGAAAAGGAAATATATATACCATAACCCTGAGCTGTATTTTTTGGAAACAGGAAAGCTTAGAAGCAACTACAAGGTTTTAAAGTGTCTGGGAAAGCATGGGTTAATTTGATCCTTCTTTAAATAGCTATGTGTTAAAAATAAACCTTGGCACCTTTGAAACAGAAATTCCATATGTGTATCACATAAAATACATCCGAAGTATTGTCTGGGTAACGATTTCTTTTTAATACTTATGGAAAATACATGTTCTAGCCACTAAATCTCTCCCTTCCCCTCCTCCATCAAAGTGCTAAAATAGGAACATGCTAGGAAAATGTTAATGGCAATCCACCTCAGCTGCTTGTCCTCACAGAGACCCGACCTGAGGAGCTTCCTCAAGTCCTGTGCAGATGTGAACCAACTCTCAAGGGATCCAGGCTGGACACTGAGGGGTCCTTGTAACCAATCTCCAGTTATAACAGAAATCAGGTTAAGACGGCATTTTGGAATTCCGCCTATTTGAAGTGCTCCAATCACGAACCAGACTGAAGAAATAGCTACATCTGTTGTCAGCTGAAAACATCACACGGGAAGGGCTGCAGGCTCTTCACCCGGCTTGGAGAAGCAGCAGGGCACAAAGGCCACACAGGGGCCCTAATCGCTTGCACTTTTACCATCACTTCCTTTTCTAGGGGTCTAGAAATAGCTACCCTTTTATCTCTGCCTTGACAAAAATTATACAAATCAGGAGGCATCTCACTAAGGAACCTATGCCAGGAAATCTAGCCAGCACACTCTCGGTCGGGGTAGCAGAGGCTCCTTCTCACCGTAGTACACGTTCCTCCCACGGTGGCACACATTCTCTCTCATGGTAGTTAGTACACACTCCCTCTCTCAGTAGCAAGTGCTCCTTCCTGTAGTAGCACACACCCCCGTCTCCTGGTAGTGCATGCCCCTCCCCTCTCATAGTAGCAAGCACTCCCTGCTCACAGCATCTCACACTCCCTCCCAGGGTAGCACATGCTTCCTCTCCAACAGTCTAACACTCAGTGTCAGGTGCCTGGGATTCACTCACAAAGTGCTGGGCTCCAGAGAGCTTGGGCATTCCTTCTTCTCTGGCTCTGCCATCCACGACACTTACAGATTGTCTCCTGGGCTCAGACCAGCTCTGGCAACTCCAGACTGCTGAGGCCTTCTGTTTACCTGGGTTGTACTTTCAGGAACAGCCTCCCCTGGGCTCTTATCAGCGGCTCTGACCTGTCACATGGTGCTCAACATCTTTCCATGACAACTTTAATCTTCTCATTTCCAGTGCAGCCGAGACTGAGCTGTCTCCAATGGTGTGGTGCCAAGCCTCAGGGTCTCTCCATGACCCCTTCAAACCCTGCAGCTATCAGGTTTCCAAAACCACCACCAACCAAGTGAGAGACTCTTACACATTCCCAAGTTGGGCTAACTAGCTTAAGATGCAGGCTTTCCCATCCCCACCCCCTTTCTGGACAACTGTGTGTTGGTTCAGGAGGAAACCGTCCCAGAAGGTTTCACCTCAACAATATTGGTCTCTTCTTAATCACTGCTGCTGATCGTTCAGCCACAGGCAAAGAGCTCAATTGTCCCAGTAAAGGTTTCCCATTAGTGGTTCTAGTCTCCTGCTAGTCAGTCAACCCTTCAGCCACAGATGGCCAGAAACCACATATATGTAATTCAAAATACCATTCACTTCGTCCTGATAGAATCTTTTAGAGACTGTTGAACTTCTCTTCAAAACTTCACAAGCCAGGCTTCGATCATTTGCATCGTTTTCAACATTCCTGTCTTCCCAATTCCCACATCTCTAAGCCCGTCGAGTTCGAAGCACTGGGTGCCTATTCAAGTCCAAAGTTCCAAAGTCCTTCACGTCCCTCCTCAAAATAACACGGCCAGCTCGGCCACTGCATTGTCTCACAAGCGGGTCCGGCTTCTGTCTCTGTGTGTTTGTTTTCTATAGCTGTAATAGAACATTCTGACCAAAAGCAAATTAGGGAGGAAAGGGTTAATTTCATCTTCCAGCTTTCCATTCCTTCATGAAGGGAAGTCAAGGCAGGAAGTCGAGGCAGGCACCAGAGCAGAGGCCACAGAAGAACATTGCTTAGCGCTTTGTTCCTCAGGCCCACACTCACCTGCCTCTCTCATACCTCCCAAGACCACCTGCCCAAGGATGGCATTTCCCATAAAGTCATGGGCTGGGTCCCTTCCACATTAACCACCAATCAAGCAAATGTCCCCACAGGCTTGCCTACAGGTCAATCTGCTGCCAAGTTGCCAAGAAAATGAATCAATAGATGGGCAAAGACCTAAACATTTGATATACATAATTGAAGAATGTTTTTATCTTCTTCTATGTCTAGTGGGAGTGTAAATTGATACATGTACTAGGAACGGCATATTGGTCATGATTACCAGCAACAAAATAAGGTATTGACCTAAGAACTTAGCAGTTTTACTACTAGAAATGCATACTGCTGTGTGCTTACATAAGTCAAGCAGCACATTCATAATAATATTATTTGAATTGTTTAAGACATTAGAAATACAGAAAACAGTCTTAGACATCTCTAGGATGTTAACTACTTTTCATAAATACTGAACGAGGGATCTTATGAATTCGTAAAGAAGGGGAAGGGAATTCTGTGTTTATGAACACAGACTGAGCTCCAAGTGAAGAAAGAATCAAATACAATGTTTCTGTTTAGACAGAGGCATTTGCTGGGCTCTTGTTTGAAGTCTCTGTGATTCTTCATTATTGTTCATCAACAGTGAAAAATGCACATTACGAAAAGTGTATATGCACCTGTCTTTCCTTCTCAGAATGCACAGAGGAACTGCAGCTTGTTTTTCCATAAATCTATGTCATAGCTGATTTCATGATAATAGGGGCTTTAGAAATCCAGAAACAAATCATAAATAAACAGAATTACATGTCCTTTGTCACATGTAAAACTGTGAATTTCTTGTCAGTAAGATTTTATCACCCCAAACTTGCTTTGAAATAAACTGCAAAGGGGAAGGATACTTAGATTTACTGCTTATTTTTCAAGTCAAGTTCACTGCTAAAAGCCAACTCTCTATGGAAGTTATATGCCATGGGTCCTCAGTAAGGGCACTGAATGTCACCTCTTAAGATGCAATGACCTGAAAAGCTTCTGCAGAATTATTACTTGTGAATAAATCAGTCACTAAAATGCATCCAACCCAAAGAAATCTTTAGGTGTGGAAATACAGCTTTTATTTCTTTAAAAAAAAAAAAAAGCCCCATGTTTCATTTAACCAGATTATTAACATTCAGTGAAAATGGCATAAATATGTGAGAATTTTACTTTTACTTATGAATTTCAACCTGTTAATATTTCAACACACTGACAAACAGGAAAGAGATCCAGCGGGAGTGAAGTAAACATGGTTTGTCCTCATATTGATCTGCTCACCACAGCGGGACTAGCTTTATCAGTGCCCAACAAGGCTGAGTCATTGGGAGATTTGACGAGGTGCTTACCCAGCTGCATTAGCTCTTTTTCTCCTTAAGGGCCGTGGTTGGCGTAGCTTATGAATGACTATGTGTGTTCATCCTTACACGTAAACAGGACTCTCTCTCCGTATCAAGCACTGAGCTTGCCAGAAGGGTAACAACTATGGGTTTACATGACTGAAAGGGTGAGCTGACAAGGTGACCGGCAAATAAGGTCAGCATAACGCTCAGCTTAGAGAACTAAAAAGGATCCCCAGGAGCCAGCAGCTACAAGTGATACAGCCAGGGTAGAATCCATGTGCAAGTTCACTTACTTTGTAACACTCTGTGAGTTGACAATGCCAATAGACTGTGGTCACCACTGTCCCACTGAGCCCAAGAAAAGCAGTTCCGTAAGAGCATCATGGTAAGGCCTCCTGCCTAGGTATTAGAAATAGTGTTTGACACATGGAGCGT
Organism: Arvicola amphibius; assembly: GCF_903992535.2. Lineage (NCBI taxonomy): Eukaryota > Metazoa > Chordata > Mammalia > Rodentia > Cricetidae > Arvicola > Arvicola amphibius. The sequence continues at coordinate 163,735,915 of NC_052047.1, read as the reverse complement.
TTTGTCTTAATTACTCTTTTCTGTTCATTGGGTGCTAAGCTGAACCTATACTATTCCAGTAAGTGCCACATTGATTTTAAAGGCAATATTAAAGTGTTATCTTATAAATGCCCAGACTAACTTAACGTTGGCGTCTTGGGACACACCCCTACTCACTCTACCTAACTCTTTTCTCTGAGTAATTACAGCTGAGCCAAAGCAGAGTCAGAGAAATCCTGACCCTTGATCTAGGTGCCTGACTCCTGGCCACAGAGTGAGACACGTGGCCTTAAGGACTTTCTAAGGAAAGCCATGCTTTAAAAGCTGATTTCCAGGCTGGGAGGATGGTTCAGATGACTTGGCACAGATGATCTAATTTAAGATATTTCCTTGGAAATCTCTTGAGTGTTTTGCAAATTGAAGTGTCTATTGCCATCCTGAAGAAGCTGGGCTCTGTTAAAACACCAGTGGGAAAGATTTTCTTTCTCTCTCGGTTTATTTATTTATTTATTTTTGGTCCTGTGAGAATGAACTTTTAAGGCATTTCCATGGCAAAGTTCAAGCTTCATACACTTAAAAATGGAGTTTAGATCTTAGAGTTAACCAAATAAAGTAATTCAATTTGTGTCTATACCGAAAGCCTTTAGTTTTGAACTGTTCCTTCAAATAACCACTCATGCTTTAAATCCCTGACCTCATCATATTTTCTACTTAAAACATCTAAACTCGTGTATTGTATTTAAAGTAGGAATTTGTAAAGATAATGTAAAGATATTTCTAAAACAAACACTAGGATCATCCATAGGCAGGGAGGCAAAGCACAAAGCACAGGGCTGTACTGTAAATCACATTGGGAGTTAAAAGTCTAGACTCAGTTCAGTCTCCTATCTGAAATGAAATGGCCACATTAATTGATTTGCAATATTTTTTCACTTAAAGACAACTTGGATCTTATTGTTTTGCAGGTTAGCAAAGTTCTCCTGGCACCAGATCAAAAACTATATCGATGTAATAAAATCCAGCTGGCCTCCTCCTTCAGCAGAATTTAACTGAAGCAACTTCCCACATCTCCCAATAGACACGGAGACCATGCCATTCCAGAAGTGACATCTCTTTGCTGTTATTCTCAGAGTTTGTTCTCTAATATTTTTTAATATGTCATTCTGAGTAGGTAGACAAAAGCCAAGGATTCCTTTTATGAAATAGTTTAATCACGTCTGACTGTCCAACTTCCCATGTCTATGAAGGGAATTCCAACTTCACTTTATCCCAACAACAGAAGACCAAGGACGAGTGTCTGCCATGCTCTTAGAAGGAAACCTGACTGGTAGGAGGAAACCATTGCCAAAACTTCAGAGCATTTTAAGCACGTTGAAAAGACTCTGGAACCAAGCAGAGCTTGGCACACTAGTGGTTAAACTTTTTACTTGGAAGTTTAACATCTGTAACTGTTTGGACTTATAATTATTTCCTAGTCCAAGTATATTAAAAATTCAAGTAAGGGAAATGCTTGGAGTATATCTTTTGAGCATCCATGTCCTATAAGACAAAGCTTGCTCAAAAAGTGCCTCTGTTCCCATGTCAGAGCACTTAAAACATAACCTCACCAGAATCCTGCGACTTAGTAGAACTTCTGGAAAGACTGATGCCCAGTGAGTGCTGAAGGCCACCATTCTCAATGGCTCTGTTCTACTGATTCTCCTGGGCAGATGTTATGCTGACTGGACTCGCAGTAGTTTTTAGTATAATAGGAGTTTAAGAAAAGCAAACAGCATGGCAGTTGACAATGAGTTCTGAAGTCAGGGCTTGCTTCCTTAATTGCTAAGCTGTCAGCCATAACCATGAGTGTTTAGCTCTATAGACCTTCACCCGTTCACATAAAATGTAGGAAACTACTGGAGGCAACTTTTAGTTAATGGGTATATAGGCTTATCACCGAATTAGGCGCCTTTTCCTCATCAGTAAATACCAACTTTTCCTCTATATGAAAACTAAATCTAATTTTTTTGTTCTCTTGATTAATTCTCTCATGTATATATGCATGAATCTATTATCTATCTATCTATCTATCTATCTATCTATCTATCTATCTACCTATCTGTTCATCTATCTATCTATCTATCTATCTATCATCTATCATCTATCTATCTATCTATCCATGCCTCTCCCATGTGTGTATGTATGTATGTATGTATGTATGTGTGTGTGTACATGTGTCAGAGAGGTGAAAATTGGGTATATTCTTGGTGACTGACCATCTCCTTAGCCCCTCAGGCATAATTTTTAATGTTTTAAGTAAGAACTTATTGCTACTAAACTACAGCAAATATAAATCCACATAATGATTTTATGTTATGAGTAAGATAAAATGTGTTTGTATTTTTCATTATTCACAACTGTATTTTGGAAAACTTGTTATAAGTATTCTTCAGGACTTTCAAGAGAGTTGCAGGTTTATTCTTAATATGAAACAGCAAGACATTTATTCTTTCAAAATCTTTTAAATTCTAGAAGAAGAAGGTTTAGTATCATTGTGTTTGTAAAGGAGTCTAGAAAAGCTTGAACACTCAGTGTAAGAATGGATACCCTTATGAGCACAACTTGATAATGCTTTTGGCCTTCAGCCTGGTCATAGCAGCTTCTGGAGGAGTTGAAATATCAAGACCCAGTATCATTTCCAGGAAGCACACGTTCTCAGATATTCGGAGGCTTCACTTTGCTTTCACTCCGAAAGCATGGATGAATGAGACCTTACCTGTCTCTAGTTATCCACACTAACATACCCTGACTTTTTAAAATTCTACATTTATTTCCCAAACACTGGTAGGAAATGAATAACAGTAAATTACCAACCAAAAGCATAACACCTACACAATGCGGAGGGAACATTTTGGTTTGCTGAGCTAACAAATGTTACAGTTCTGAAGGCAAGGAATATTTTTACTAAATAAATACCAAAGTCTCACAACTTACAAAGAATGAGAAACAAATTACCACAAATGTGTCTATACTTCTGTCTAAACACCTCCAAAAGTATGATTTTTATTTTGAAAAATTCTAAAGGATATAGGCCCTCAACGTGGAAGAATGGTCACGTCTAACACTTTTAATCCCAGCTACTACCGAAATATATGCCTAGTATTGTGTTGCCGAATCTTATCTCTTTCACAAGGGCAGGGTGAGAGTAAATTAATGATACTAGGTAATCTGATTAGCAGTACTAATCCTCAATCCAGGGCGAGCATTCTGACTTTGTATTCTAAATACACTGTAGACACTGAAAACCCTGATTAAAGTTCAGTTATTCAGCACAATGCTAGCCGCAAGTGTTTTGCTAACTTAACGCTGCTTTTGCACATCCCAAAGAAATAAAGATTACAGAGTCGCGCTGACTCTTTGAGTGCAAACAGTGCTAAGTAATTACAACAACAACAACAACAACAACAAAAACCCACTGAATAGAAGAGATGCTGTTTTTAGTTGTTCTTTGGTAGGTGTGGGGAATCAAGTAATTTAGGAAGAGAAGACACAAACTGAAGAGCACACAGACAGCTTGTTGAAACTGAAATAATTAAATTATTTAACAGCTAAGAGGACAGACTGTCAAAAATGTCTGTATTTGACACTGCAGAACACTTGCCTGGGTGAAATGAGGTTAGTACAGCTTACCACGAGATACGAATAATGTGCATTTCTTATTGAAAACCTAATTATAACATCAAACGGTAAGATATTCTGTGCAACCTCAGTGTCATGACATATCTTTGGCTATTAATTCAAGATATAGAAATGTTTGTTGAATATAAAAATATTCAGCTGACAAAAGCTAGAGTCTTGTGCAATCCAAAATACATCCTTATTTTTTTCCTGCAATGCAGATACTGTAATCCTCATTTCTTATACCAGGACTAAAGGCTTCAAACTAAAAATAATTTCATCAAAGTTATGTCATTTGTAAGGGGCAAAACTAGTATATAAATACAGGACTTTTAATTCCATAGCACTTAAATCAGTCTAGGATGTCCTAGCTAGCAAATTAAGGCACCTCGTACTTATTAATGTGCTAAAATTTGTTACTTCTACTGGACTCTAGTTATATACTTTCAAAGTATGGAGAAAAGTTAAAGACAATCGAGTAAGTCAAAATCACATAGGTGATGTTATAATTACACAGTGGATTGGCAGCTGCCACATCCACGGCTGTCCCGCCTGTGTGGCAAAATGCCTCTCAGGTGGTGGCCATTTCAAAATGAGGGGCTCGTGCTTCCGGGAGCTTGGCCCTCTGCGACTCCCTGGCAGTCTGCTTGAGTTGTGGTGCCTGATCGGCCTCAACGACCTCGTTCACTTTGTTCCTGGCGATGGTTCTTTGCGTTGGCTCTGCTATTTTCTTTCTCTGTCCTATTTTTCTCTTGCAAAAAACTTAATCTGTTCAAGGAACCAGGAAACATTCCCAATGCCTCCTTAAATACGGAGGAACTGATGCGTCAATCCTCTCCCTTGATTCAGGCCATTAATGTTATGATTTAGACTCCGGCTCGCTCTCTGGGGGAACTTATGGATCCCCTAGAACAGAAAGAGCTCATGACAGGAGAAGATGAGTAAATGATGAAGGAAAACGTATGGAGTGACATGAGTTACCATCTATGGAGAGGCTAGCCAGAATGAGAAACCCCTGGTGCATTTTAGATAGGAAAGAAAGGCAGGCTATTCTTGACAATATGAAACCAGCCATTCAATATTGGAGCAAGCCCTGGGGGTAGAATCCTAAAGAATAGTGTTTGGGTTACCATGAGAACAGATATGATTTAGGGCCATGAGAAAGTTAGCAGTTGGTTAATGGTGTGAGACGAATTTCAAAGAAAAGCTCTGCCCACCTGGCCCTAAGCACAAGACATACTGAAAACAATCAATTGCCTGTAATCATTTTTTTTTTCATGTAAAGCTTTTGTGTCTGCCAACTTCCTTCTGTAATCTCTTAAAAGTGATGCTTGAATTTTAGTAAATTTGCAGCAGATTCAAAACTCATTAGAGTTGTGTCTGTCATTGGCCGAATCCCGGGTCTCCTAGCCTACACCCCTGTTCTCCCTCGGTCTTCAATCTCCAAGAGAGTCAGTCCGCGGCAGGCAGCATAGAGTGAACAGAATTATTTAATCTCCATTGGCCTCAGAGACTTTTCTACAAAATGAAGAGAAGTCCTTTTTACAAGGCCTATGATGGCATCAGCTTGTTAATAGAAGCTCATGTAAATGGTTAAAATACATGAAGCTGTCTGGTAAGATGCACACAGCATCTGATTTTGGAGACTTATTGATGTAGGTGACCCTCCTTGATGTGGGCAGGCATCAGCCAGATCATCTAAAGGCTGAATAAAAGAAAAAGGAGGAGAAAAAGAGGCTTCATGGGCTCCTGACTGCGTGAACTGAGACACTGCCCTGGTTATGACCAAAGTACTTGTCATTGCCAAGCCTAAGCAACAGGCTGGAATTTACACTATAGGTCTCAGAGTCTCTGACTTAACGATAGTAGATCCCACGACCTCTTAGCTGCTGCAACTGTGAGTCAATAATCTGTATGCATATATGTATATGTAGATATACATAAATAAATGTGCGTGTGCGTGTGCGTGTGCGTGTGTGTGTGTCCTCCTAGGCAACTAATACAGAGCTAATTTAAAGATTAGAGAAAGTATTCTGAGTACAGTATGGGTCATAGAAAGCGACTAATATACCTTGAAATCACAACCATACGTTTCTATCAATTCCTGGGATACACAAAATTATGTGGAAAGTCATGGCTCTTTTACGTATGTTAATTAGAAAAGGAAATGCAAAGATTAACATATTGTTTTCAATATTTGCATAGATACAACACACATCTGAGTTTTATGTTATATATAAAACTTATAAACATATTCTTTTATCTATCACGAAAGTCACTCTATATATGCCTTCTTTCCCGCGAATAAATTTCTTTGAATATCTTTGGGGTAAAAATTATTTTCAGGAAAGAACAACTCACACCTGCTCTGTCGAGTGCAACATGGGTATGATTCAACAGGGAACATTTAACAACTTGAAAGATGGCTGCCTTGCTTTCTGAAGCTTATTAAAGTCATCTCCATTCCAGAGATTTATGAGGCTGAATAAAATTTTGAAATATTATAGAGACCATCTGCTGGCATACATGTCGATGAATCACCTCATCTCTGGCAGGGAAAGCCGAACACTGACTGCAGATTCCCTGTGTGACAGCACACAGCATGAAGCTAGTGAGGGTTCGGAAGTGTCCACCGAAGAAGCCAGCAAGTCAACAAACTTACATCGTACTTCATTCCACCCCTAGGTCTGCTATGTGCCTCTTTCTCCTTGTGTCTTCTACTGCTCTCCCAAAGACCTGCCCAGCTATGTTAATGTGTGTGCTATTTCTGAACACAGCCAATGACGTTGGCTTTGCAACATGTTCTCTAGAGAATTCTACCTCAAGATACCTGAATAGATTTCCCCCATCAGCTCAAGTCACTTTTTAAATAAATAATGTTTGGTCCATTTACTTGGAATCCATAGGGAACTTGTAATTTTTCTCACCAACTTTTTGATCAAGCACTTTGTCATATTCTAAAATTATTTGTAATTTTCCTAGTATGGTACCGTATATCATTTTTTTCTCTTTTCCTTGCACCTATGAAGCGCTGAGTACCTGCTGAACATTGAATTCAGAACAAGCTCTGCCTTTTAAGACTGTGTTTGCTCAGCATCAGATATTAGCCTCAACCCCAGAATATTATTCATCTTTGCTAACTTTACTACTTTACTACTATGTTAGTGCTGGGAATCGGTCTGAGAACTCACACCTATTTGACACATGCTACATATTTTCACCCACAGTCCACACTGCTTTTTTTTTTTTTTTTTTTTTTTATCTCCACTGTATAGTATCTAAAATGGCACCTATATCTGCTGTGCCGGCTGGTTTTATGTCAACTTGAAACAGACCAGAGTCACTAGAGAGAAGCCTGTAGGGCATTTTCTTAATTAGTGCTTGATGTGAAGGACCCAACCCATTGTGTGTGGGTGACACCTTTGGGCTGCTGGTCCTCCTCGGTCCTGTAAGAAAGCAAGCAGAGCAAATCACGGCGAGTAAGCCGGTAAGCAGTACTCCTTCATGGCATCTGCATTGGTTCCTGACTTTAGCTTCCTACCCTGCTTGAGTTTCTGTCCTGATGTCCTTTGATGATAAACAGTGGTATGGGAGAGTAAGACGTTGTAAATGTGCTCCTCCCCAAGGTGCTTCGGTCATGATATTTCATCACAGCATTAGAAACCCTAAGACATCTGCTTTTCACTTGCTTAAACCCGGCCTGTTTGTAGAACCTGCTCAAATTTGTCTTCTTCTCAGGCTTTCTCAGATTTTGTTATCAAATTCTCTTTTTCCTTTTCCATCTCAATTGGACCTCAGCAGTATCCAGAGTGAATGTGTCTTTCTCAAGCTTTCTATAAAGCTATAACCTATAAACCATCTTTGTTTTCTTTGTAGAACCCAGTGTAATGCCCAACAACTTTCAGGCCTCCTAATCTAACCTACAAGATATAGGCAGGTTTTTAAAAAATTAATTTAGACATAATCAAACCTTATACAGTGTACAGGAGGTTTTCTACGCCTCAACAGTCGATGTAAATAAACTTAGCCTGATCAGGAGTGGTGTATTATTAGTGTCATGTCACTAATCTCATAAGTGACTCTCAATCTCGATAATCTCTTTGAAGTATTTGCAAAACTACATCATGCTTCTCTATCAAACAAATGAAACAAATTAATTTACATGTGCCATTACTTATCTTGTAAATAACCTCCCACTAGTTTTCATAGATTGTGTTTCTTGGACCCATGCCCTTCTCCATCTCTCACTTTGGTTTGCTCTCAGTGCCCTAACACAACACCCTTCACTAGGGGACATCCAAATCGTACTCAAGTATCTAAGCACCGTGGCTCTAAGGACTGGGGGAATGTATTTTATGTACCTAGGACACACTAAACTTTTAATCAAAATTTGCAAGTATATGTGTGCATTTTGTGAAGAGGGAAACTTGATCAGACTCAAGGGTCCAGAATCCCAAAGAGGTTATAAAGCACCAACTTGACCTTCTACTCGGGTTCTTTTTTTTTTTTTTTTTTTTTGTTGTTGTTGTTGTTTTTCGAGACAGGGTTTCTCTGTAGCTTTGGAGCCTGTCCTGGAACTAGCTCTTGTAGACCAGGCTGGTCTCGAAATCACAGAGATCCGCCTGCCTCTGCCTCCCGAGTGCTGGGATTAAAGGCGTGCGCCACCGCCGCCAGGCTCTACTCGGGTTCTTAAAGAAGCCCTCAGCTTTCTGGAGAATATTCGAGCATTGATGGGTTGACAGCTCTCTAAATGTGGCGTGACTAAAAAGGAACAGCTTCAAGACAGGGACCATGCTGAGCATCTGCTACCATGTGAAGGATGACGTGAACAGAGGAACTTGTAGTAATTTCCTCTACAACTGTAACTGTAGACACAGGTTACTTCAGGAAAAGGCTTAGATGTAAGAAAGTTGCTAAAGACAGACTATTCCAAGAGAAGGTTCTCGATCATTTAAAACCTGTGTAAGTGTCAGGCAAACCTAAGTTTGTTCTATCCTCATTATTGAATTTCTGCAGATAACAGAGGACCTTTTTAAAGTGATTTAATTAGAAAGGAAGTCACTGAATGGAAGATTAGAAAAAGATTAGTTCTAATGAAATATCATACTTGTGATTTCATGTCCCATGTCTACCATAGAATAGCAACTGACATTCACAAAAACTACTGGGCCATGGCATTAGACCACTGTGGGGAAAACACAGGCACCCAGAGCAGTTTCTGTTCTCTGTGTTATATTGCTTTCTTATCTAACAGTGGATCTACATCGTTCACATAGTAATAGCTGAACTATGTACTTAGCAAGAATGCAGAAAATTCAAAACCGGAAATAAAATAAGTAGATTGTTTCAGGAAATTATCTGAATTTTAATTAAGAAAATTTTCTAGAGCCCTATTTTTCTTCATATATTTTGTTTGTTCAATTATACATTATTATTCTCCAATCATCTTTTGACAAGCTATGGTGTATTGGGATATGGTTCTCGGGAGATAGTGCAAAGGGTTTAGGCTTGAATGTTGGCCCTGAAAAAGGAAACAGTTTGTCCTAAGGATGTGTTTTAGGGTCTAAGGTATAGATGTGTGTGTACCAGATGCTACAGGAACAAAAAGAGGAAGTGATACCATGGGCTAGTGTTCGAAGGAGGTATCCCAGGGAAGGGGGTACGTCACTCACATCTCACAGAGCAGGCACCGAGGCTTGGAGACATTCATCTGAACAGTCCATATCCAAAATGTGACTGCCGGAGTAATTATTACGAGTCAGAAAGTCAAATAGAAGAGGTAGAAGCGGAGGTAAACTTGCAAGCATCCTACATTAATGCTAAAGAGTTATAACAAAGCATCAGACAGGTAAAAGCAACTTTAACTCCCAAAGGTGACATTGGAATCGTGCATTAGATGCTCACTGAGGACCATAGTGTTCGGGATGGTCTGACGAGAGTTAACGTCAGGAAGGAAGGAACACCCAGGATCAGTTACAGGCCTTTGTGTGAGAAGATGCAGGGCTGTGAGGGGGACACAGAGAGGAAGAGAGGAAAATTAAAGGGGATAAAGGAAGAGAAGAGAGAGGGAGAGGTTCTGCTGAGAACCATTTACAATTTTAAGGATAACGGGTTGCAGGACAGCTCCTGACAGAGCAGACCTGGAGAACTCAGGAGGCAGGAGTTCAGGCGGTCTCATGACCAGCATGCTAAAACATTTTCATCCCTTTTAGCAGCTGGCTAGACAGCCATTGCACTTAAAGCCAGTTTTCCAAAAGCCACTTCAACCAGCTGAGTTTACTTTTTTCTTTTAACCATTTGAAATGGTTACACAGAACTGTGTCAGACAGGCCAGTCTTACTAGCCTGTGAAAATCTGTAAGTGCCTGTGTCAACCAGATTTCTTATTCTTTTTTTTTCATTCTACAATTGTGGTTTCACATACTTCAGCTTGTTCCAGAAACTCATTGTACTGTACACAAAGAAATAATGAAGTTGGTCTCCAAAATTAAATCCATGATGGTCAAGTTGTCAAAATCTGAAGCAAGCAAAATATGTTATACAACTTCAACAATTATTTGAATTAATCATTTGTTTATTTTCCTCTCATGTGAATTTCTCAAGACCAGTGGGCATGAAAACACTTTTATTTGCAATATTTTCTCTGGTTTTTCAAAAATGCATGCTACATTTTAAGAACACAAGAGCAAATGAATGAGAATAATACTTGTTTATGGTTTGAATATAAATGCCCCATAGGTTCACACATCTCAACACTTGGTTCCACTCTTCCAGTTCATGGAAAAGTTAGCCTAAAACCTAATCAGCAGCCTCCATGATTCTGAGAAGCAGAGGCTGCTGGTTATGGGTGCAAATGATACCTTCCAAAGACTTTTTCCATTCCTTGAGTAGATGCTAACTTGTTGCAGGTAGGATGGCTGGGTATTGAATCTAGGTCTTCATACATGCAGACATGTGTCACATGTAACTTGAAGGCAAGTTGCAAACTTAAAAAGCAAAGATGGAAGACAGAATGTAGTGGGAGAGGATAAAACTTAAACTTTAGTCTTTAGCACAAGCACAGTTACATGAATTACACAAAGGACCATTTTGTGCTGAAGATAAAGTGAAGTGTATTATGACGCCCTCACTTAAAGGAGGAACAGCTGCTGCCACACCCTCACAGACAATACAAAAGATACCTTCCAAAAGATATTAATGGAATGAGAGGATGGAGAAATAGCTCAGTGGTTAAAAGCATTTACTGATCTTCCAAAGGACACAGGTTCGATTCGCAGCACCCACATTTCTTACTACAGAACCAGTTCTTACTACAGTTCTAGAGACCCAGGGCTCTCTTCTGGCTATCATAGGCATTAGTCACAAATGTGACACACAGACATACATGCAGACAAAACACTATACATATTAATTTTTCAGCGTTACTATTAAGAAAAGCATATTAAATTCAGAGCTACCATCCATCACCACGTCACATGATGTTTAGCTGCACTGTTGCATTTTTTATTTTTTTTTTTTAGTCACCTGGCAAGTTTTTCAACGTACCATGCATACTGCAATGACTTTCTAAATATATAACCTGTATGCTGTCTTCCTTCGATGCCTAGTTTTTACTCCTTTTGCTTGTTAGCAGATCCTGACCTCTCTGAATTTAGTCACCACACTACACTTGGGAGGGAAGCACAAGGCAGTGGGGCAAGGGTGCGACTGAAAGGAGAGGAGGGAGTGTCTGTCTGTCTGTCTGTTTCACATGTCAGCATATACCGCAATGACTGATTTCTAGCTTTTCCTTGGAATATGCCAAGGAAAAGAAATATGCCCCTGTTAACTTTCATTATCTCATAATCAACAAAATCATGAATATATGAGTTTTTTTATAGTAAGAGAATATAGGAAATAAGCAGAAATGAATGGCAGCCTGCATGAGGCAAGACGAGGGAGATGACAGGAGTGGCAAGGACTGCGGTCAGCTGAGGAACAGATACCTAAATACGTGTGTGTGTGTGTGTGTGTGGTGTTTGCACGCATGCGTGTGTGATAGTAAGTCCTGACTGATTTTTGCACATTTGTGACCTGTGGGGTGTGCTTTCTCACATCAGAAATCCTCTAAAAGCAAACTCTCCTAAGCAATAAACTTTCCAAGTGAAACGTATTTATATGTCGAAAGCTGTCCTCAGAACTGCAGTTTCATCAAGGGTTACAAAGAGCTCCTCTCCCCAGTCTGCTCTGTTATGAAGGAGACAGAACAGTCCATCCTACAAAGGGTGGTCACTGGAAGCTGATGCTATAGATATGCCACAGACAGAAGATGTACAGGTCGAAGATAGATAAAAGGAATGGGTGATCATTAGGAAATCCCATGGAAAACTGTTCTTCAAGAACAGTCCATTTTAAGGTAATATAGTCATATTTGATTCTCCATTGATGTTGTAGGTTGATGGATTTCATTTTGGAAATGGAAGAAGAAAAATACACAGAGATACAGAAATGCAAGCCCAGCCTTTACGTCTCACTTTCTGAGTTCCAGGGTCAAGTGGGGAAGAGAATGGGAAGATTAGCCAGAGGTAGGGTTTGGTAAATATTCTGTGGTATTGTTGCTATTTCATTAGTGAGTCAGGGGGATAAGGCAATATCGGTTGATGAGCAGGATGCAGTGATAAAAAGACAGAGAACATGTTTGTCATAGTTATAGTTAGACTAATCAGGTTATTTAGACACATAGAGATTGTATTCCACATAGATCGGTAATCTTCATCCATTTCAAAGAGCTGTAAAGTATGGCATTTGAATACATTAGGGTTCTGTTGACGTGAGACACAATTGCTCCTGGCAGCACCAATCTATTCCCAAGAGAATGTTGAGCACTGAAGACACTCTAGTTGGAGCTTATTTTCTTCTTGGCAAAACTGACCTTTGGGCAAGGAACTGCTCATGCCTTGACCGCTGACAGAATGCACAGTGTTTTTTTCTTACTGTGATGTTTCTTCTAGGAATGTCCAACACCCAGAGAACCCGATTGTCAAACAGAGTTAAACAGAAATAGGAGCATGGTCAATATAATTTGAATTTGTATCAATATACAAAAATCTATACCAATGTAAATTGCCTATAGATAATAGTTCACAAGTATCCACTCTATTACTCACTATTATTATTAGTGAGTAAGCTCACACTAATCTATGTATTATCTCATCCAATTTCCTTTTTTTAAACAAAGAGATCCCTGAGCCTACATAATTTCCACCCCAACCCCCAACCCTATACTAGTTATAATTAACCCCTAATTGATGTCCTTAACCATGAGGACAAACTTTGTTGGGAGAGGGGACATCATCTTTTAGAATTACTTATAACTGTCATGGGGGTCATGTTCTTTCTATAGGATCCTGTAAAAGTAAAATGATTAAGTTTTCAAAAAAAAAAAAAGACAGAGAACAGAGAAGTTTATGAGACAAGATTCTTATAAACTAGAAGAAACCTGAAGTATTTTGAACAGGTAGTGCAGAACTGAGATGGAAGTCTGAACTGTCTGCCACGTGATTAGCAATAAGATGTAATGCTATATTAACTTAAATATCTTTTATTTAACCCATGCCTGAGATATCAATTTTACAAGCTTCCATCAGCTCCATTTCCTTTTTACTCATAAAAAAACACATTTGTGAACATATTATAGACCAGGAATTCAATCATAGTTCTTTTGTATATGAAACGGTTTTCCAAACTGCCTTGACTTTCTACCCTACACCATAGAGACATGATCAGGAAATGTAAAAAACAGAAAAACAAGTAGGCTACCTAAGGCTGTCCCACTCCGTTCTCTCTGTTCCCCCAAACCCAATCCCTTAGGCTTGTCCCCAGCGTTGCAAGAGAACAGCAATTGCAACCTTGCTTCCCCCTTGTCCATTGCTCCTGAGAATCTCACAGAGGATTCCCTATTGGCCCCATCCCCTCATTCATTACTCTAGACCAGCCCCTGACTTAGGAGGACTCCCTCTACTCAACCACAGGCTGCCCACAAGAACATCTCCAATTTCTCTGTTTCCCCGACCTAGTCCTTCCAAGTCTCCTCCTAGTGCTGCAACAGATCACCAGCTGTGGCCTCCCTGCCTCCCACCCATATCTTTGGTGGTTTCCAAGGACCATCCTCTCTTGCCCTCCCTCACTGGACTCTTCCCTGCATCCTAGCCTGAAACACCAGCAGGTGTTCCCTGTGAACACACCAGCCAAGCAGGCCAGTAAAGCAGGCAACAACAGCAATCATCACACTTCTCAAAATCTGGAGAGGAAACAGAAACCTAGGAACAAAATACCCACCCAACAAAAACAAACCCAGAAATCAGCACCCAGACCTGATCACTTCAAATCCAGATGCCAGTTAAAGAACACAATCAACAGTCAGGACAATGTCTTTACGAGTTCCCAAATATTCTACAGCAAGGCCTTAATATTCCAGCATAATTGAAGCACAAGAAAAAGATCTTAAAGTCATCTATATGAAAATTATAGATGTCCTTAAGGAGGAAATGAATGAATCTATTAAAGAAAGCCAACAACAACAACAAAAACAAAAACAGTTGAAGAAAATTAATAAAACTGAACAAGACCTGAAAATGGAAATGGAATCGATAAAGAAAACACAAATACAGGGAATTCTGGAAATGAAAAATTTAGGAATTCAAACTGGAACTGTAGAGGCAAATTTCACCAACAAAATATGAGCTAAGGAAGAGAGAATTTCAAGCACTGAAGATAGGATAAAAGAAATGGATAGTCCAGTCAAAGAAAATGTTAAATCTAAGAAATTCCTAACATAAAACATCCAGGTATTCTGGGACACTATGAGAAGACCAAACCTAAGAATAATAGGACTAAAGGAAAGAGAAGAATCCCAGTTCAAAGGCCCAGAAAATAGTTTCATCAAAGCTACAAGGGGAAAAGTCCAAGTTACATAAAGGCAGAAGTATTAGAATTATACCTGACTTCTCAATGGAGTCTCTAAAAACCAGAAGGGCCTGGACAGATATGATCTAAAAGACCATAGATGCCAGCTCAGACTAAATTTTCAACCACCATAGAAGGAAAAACAAGATATTCCATGATAAAAAAAAAATCAACAGTATCTATGTATACGTCTAACCCTACAAAGAGTGCTAGAAGGAAACCTCCAACCCAAGGAGGTTAAGTACACCCATGAAAACCCAGGAAATTAATAATCTCACATTAGCAAAACCAAAAGAAAAAAAATATACTTGCGTGTGGGTGCGCGCACACACACACACACACACACACCACCACCACCACCACCACCACCACCACCACTACCACTACCACCACCAACAACAAAATAGAAGGAATCAATAATCATTGATCATTGATATTTTTCAAAATCAATGGTCCCAATTCCCCAATAAAAAGCCACAGACTACCAGAATGGAAGCTAAAACAGGATCATCTTTCTACCTCTTAAAAGAAAAACACATCAAGGACAGATATTGCTTCAGGGTAAAAGGTTGGAAAAAGATATTCCAAGCATATGAACCAAAGAAGCAAGTCAGTGTAACTATTCTAATGTCTAACAAAATAGACTTCAAGCCAAAACTAATCAAAAGAGAAGGGGAAGATACTCCATCAAAGGAAAAAAATCCACCAAGATGGCATTTCAGTTCTTAACATTGGTGACTAAAATACATGGGAAGAAGCATGATTACAACTTAAACCACATATGCCCCTCACACAGTGGTAATGGGAGACTTCAATACACCACTCTCACCAATGGATACGTTATCTAGACAAAAAGTAAAGAGAGAAATGCCGGTTGCCATGTCAGAGGAACAGCAGATGACAGTTGACTTCAGGGTGTCAGACCACCCAGAGGAAAATCCTGGATAGGAGAATCTCAGACAGGCAAGGTCCTGAGACCACAGGCTCCAGAACGTCTCTTGTTTCTACAGTGCCTTTTCATGTTTGCTGTTGTCATCGTCCTCTGGTATCTGGTATGGTGTGAATAGATGTGGGGAGATCACCACTGCCTGTAATATAGTATTTATCTCATAGAAACTTCCCCTTCTACTGGGCATTTTTCCTGTGGATTGTTATGAAGATGATTTCTTCCTAAGCTGTACTGTCTAACTTTGATAATAATAATAATGCTAGTTTAAATAGAGTTTTAATGATGAAAAATAAAACAAGGAAGTGTGGCACAGCTAGGACACATGAGTTTCTATTAAGGAGACACATAGCCTATGGCTTAGGTTAATAATTAAGGAAAACAACTGAGTTCCAGTAGTCCAGCTAGCTTAAATTCTTTTAGTCTTAATATTGGGAGATGTGTTCACAGATTTCAGAGTGCATCATCGCTGAAACAAAAGCTTTGAAAATAACTTAAAGTTAGACTAAGATGTTTTGGCCAAATAGCTTTGAGAGAAAACCCAAAGAAGACAACCTAGAAAGGCACAAAGTTGAATGAGGAACTTGTTAATGTCAGACAACAAGAACAAAGCATCCCAATTGTCATTAGCTGATGTGACTTTCTAACTAGGACTGGTTGATGACCAAAGGTAATGATTAAGTCCTTGTGCCCATTTCTGGCCTCAGTCTCCTGATATAAAAATATCTATTGATGAGTGGGTAATAGAGCTGTTTGTTTTTCAGGTATAAAAGTTTAGGTTTGTGATTACCATGCACAAAACTCATGTCCAAATGGATCAAAGACCTCAGCATAAAACCAACCATACTGAACCTCATAGAATAGAAAGTGGGAAATACACCTGAATGCATTGGTATAGGAGACCACTTCCTAAATATAACCTCAGGAACACAAACACTGAGAGAAACAATTAATATAAACAATTAAAATGGGACCTCCTGAAACTGAAAAGCTTCTGTAAAGCAAAGGACACTGCCAACAAGACAAAATGGCAGCCTACAGAATGGGAAAAGAGCTTCACAAACCCTGCATCAGACAGAGAGCTGATCTCTAAAATATACAAAAAATTCATGAAACTGGTCATCTAAAGAACAAATAATCTAATAAAAATGGGGTACTGACCTAAACAGAGAACTCTCTACAGATAAATCTCAAAGGTCTGAAAGACACTTAAGGAAATGCTCAACATTCTTAGTTATCAGAGAAATGCACATCAAAACAACTCTGAGGTTCCATCTACACCTGTCAGAATGGCCAAGATCAAAAACACTGATGACAACTTATGCTGGAAAGGATGTGGGGTAAAGGGAACACTCCTTCATTGCTGATAGGAGTGTAAACTGATACAGCTGCTTTGGAAATCAGTATGGTGATTTCTCAGAAAATTAGGAAACAAACAACCTCAAGACCCAGTTGTAGTGGTGAGCTGCGGGCTGCGTTCCTGCCACCTGGCTCCTGGCCGCCTGGCTAGCTTATGCCCTGAAATATCAACACACAAATTGTATTCATTTAAACACTGACTGGTCCACTAGTTCCAGCCTCTCATTGTTTAATTCTCACATCTTGGTTAACCCAATTTTAGTAATCTGTGTAGCACCACGAGGGGTGGCTTACCGGGAAGATTCTAGCCTGCATCCATCTCCGAGAGGAGAGTCATGGCGTCTGCCCAGAGAGGAGAGGCATGATATCTGCCTGAGCCATCTGCCTCACTTTCCTTCTTCCCAGCATTCTGTTCTGTCTACTCCACCCACCTATGTTCTAACCTATGAGGCCAAGCAGTTTCTTTATTAATTAACCAATGAAACAACAGATAGATAGAAACACTCCTACATCACCCAGTAATACTATTTTGGTATATACCCAAAGGATGCTCAATTATACTATAAGGACATGTGCTCAACTATGTTCATAGCAGCATTATTTGTAATAGTCAGAACCTAGAGAAAAAACTAAATGACCTTCTTCTGAAGAATGGATAAAGAAAATGTGGTACATTGACACAATGGAGTACTACACAGCAGAAAAAATAATGACATCTTGAAATTTGAATGCAAATGTGTGGATCTAGAAAACATTATATTGAGTGTGGTAACCCAGATCCAGAAAGACAAATGTAATATGTACTCATTCATAAGTGGCTTTTAAACAGAAAGCAAAGAAAAACCAGCCTACAATTCACAACCCCAGAGAACCTAGACAACAAAGAGGACCCTAAGACAGACATACATGGATCTAATCTAAATGGAAAGTCGAAAAAGACAAGATCTCCGGAGTAAATTGGGAGCATAGGGATCATTGGGGAGTAGAAGGGGAGGGAGGTGGAAGGGAGGTGATTGAAGAAAAACATATAGCTCATAAAAAAGTTCCACAACCTTCCAAACAGGCGCACTACTACCCAGGTATCAAGAGTTCAAACACAGTAGACTGCAGGAGACAACGTCACATTCAAACCACACCACCATCTTAACAAATACAGGAGTGTTTTTCTTTAACTGTGTCTATGAAGAGAAAGTTCTAAAGGAATTGAACATTCTGCGGCTTTCTCTAAGGGTAAGAGACAGGTAGTGGATAAGAAGAGGAGAAAACCAGCAGAGAAATGCTGGTTCAAGGGTAAGGAGAGGCTAATGTGAAGATTCAACCATCATCTAGATCCACAAATACCTGTGGTGCAGCAGAAGCGACAGGGCAGAGAGAGACAGAGGGGGGGGGGGAGAGAGAGAAAGAGAGAAAGAGAGAGAAAGAGAAGGAGAGAGAGCACTATGTAAACAAGGTTGATCCTTCTATTGTCTGAGTGGGGAGCTAATCCTGCTTGGTGAGCTAGGGGGAAGAGATAGTTCTACTGTAAAGGACTGGGAGGCTAAGTGTTTTCACACAAGATTAAGGAGAGAGTAGCAGACAGAATTCCCTGCAGGCAGGAGGCAAAGGGACTGGGAGGAAAAAAACAATAAACAGAGCTGCATAACCAAAGATATAGAACAGTTCCCTCCAGACTGCAGCCATCTTGCAATACCTGTGGGAGTGAGGGAAGGCAGGACTGTGAGAGAAGAAAAAGCAAGTCCCAGTGGCCTCTGCAGAAGGGAGCTTAAGGTTGCACAAAGAGAACATAAATGATTCCTTTGCAATGATCAGACTAGATGTGTGTGGCTCTGTGATAGTGTTGTTTAATTCTAAACTTTTCCTTATCAAGTTGAGCAGCTGAAGAGCCAGGTGGAACGAACCTGAGCCAATGTAGTCCTGAGAGTTTCAGTGCATGGAAGAAACCCCAAGGCTGGTCGGCAGACAGGAGAATAAACTGCAAGTGTGAAGATGAAGATGCACTAATAGCAGGGACAGGATACAAAAGCAGGGCAGCACGTGATGGGTCAGGGTGAGAACAGTGCTGGAGTCACCTTAGTGGAAGCACAGCAGGGAGTAAAGGCCTGAGGGGAGGTTCCCCAAAGGAAAGACTGGCATGGTCTGGTGTGTCTACCGCTGGTGAACAGCTATGCCTTCAACAGAGGCAGAAACCAAAGAAGAAAAAGGTGGATTAGATTTCAACAGGAATCTTGAAATCACACAATGGCATAGTATATAGATATGGCATTGAAAAACACAAGCACCATAGCAGAAACATAGGAAATCTTGCAGGGCGATTGCTGATTACATGCTGTGGTGTGGAACATAGTTCTTGAATGAAACGAGTATGCAAGTTTTCCCACAACAGGGTCTTAAGTCATTCATCCATTGGGTCAGTCCATTTTGTTATATTTTTAAATACTCAACTCAAGAAGACCTAATTAATATTCTGTATATCATAAAATATTCTCAAGCACATCCCAAATTTTTTGTTTGTTTGTTTGTTTTTTGTTTATATTGTGATCTTCTGTTTCCATAGGTTTTGCACCAAAGTACTCAGGACAAGATCATAGTCTCCTGACAATGCCACATAGTTATCTTACACAGACTTTTATCCTATTTTTGTTTCTGTTTATCTTGCATCTTTTAGGCTATGAGGAGACTAATTTTGTATCATAATAGGAAATATTGTTAAGGCACAATGAGAAAGAATCAAAGGAAGAGGTGAGAAAGGATAAAAGGGAGGCATGAAGTGAGAAAGGAAAAAAAGAAAAGAACAAGAGATAACTTCCCATGAACTGTCCCTTGCTGAGAAAAGACGTTTCATATGTTAAGCTGAGACATAATCTTAAACCTGGAATAAGGACATTTTTCAGGTTGGTAGGACTTGGAATTTAGGTTCTTCTAGATATGTTTTGTACCACACAGTTGTCTGGTAGACTGTTATAAACCCATAATCGTTCGTCATGGTGAGCACAGCAATAGCAATAGTTTAATTTACAGTATACGCTTGTATTTATATTGACAGGATATGCTTTAAGGAGACATTTGTATGCAAATCTGTGCTTCCCAAGTTAAAATGTAATAGAAGGAAGCGTGCTATAGCACAGAGGTACAGACATTCTCTATGTTGTGTTTCAGAAAGTAGAAATGTTGTAACTATTTCTCACAGTAGTTAGTACAAAACCTTCCAAATAGAGTAGAACATCTGCCCGAGAATTTAAAAGTGAAATACAAAGTAAAAACAAAATAATCGCCCTCCTCCTCTGAGATACGAAACTATGTAGTTTTCATGCTCAAATTCATCATCACGTATTGTTACCCGGCGAAACTTCCATCTAAACAGATTTTAAAGTGGTCCACATCAAAGACATTTAAAGGTGGACAGATCTATGATGGGAATGTGACCTTTACAGAACATTACCGTGAAGATGCAAGGCAATTTCCACTGTGGAGAGGGATGTATTTTCTTTAGTGTGTAATTCTTATAGCCCTGGCAATAAGAAGATTCTAATTTCAAAAATGACCGTGGGGGCTGACACCTATCCAGATGTTAATAATCATTTGAAGAGAAAAATGGCAATTGTATAAGGTCCATTCCATTTAAGCTATTTTCCCAAGGAAAGAAAAGGTACAGACACTCCACAGTGACATCCGTTTCACAGTCACCAGCTCCTTGTCATTCCCATCTGCTGCTGGAGGCACTGGCTCTTGGCTAACAGGCACAGATACCCGTCCTATACCAGAGGAGCTCATTCTGTGAATAAAGGTGACTCCGGTTGCCATAGAGCTGAGATTCTCCAAATTTACTTTAACAAAAAAAAAAAAATACTTTTTTTTTAGGTGTTTGGTGTTTTGCCTGCATGTATGTCTGTGTGCTCTCTGCATTCAGCCCAGACACTCTTAGAGAACAGAAGAGGGCATCTGCTCCCCTGGGCCTGGAGCTGCAGATGTTTGTGTGGCACTATGTGGGTGCCGGGAAGTAAACCCTGTACCCTCTGGAAGTCATCTTAACTGCTAAGCCATTGCTCCAGCCCCTCCAAATTAAATTTTATTTGAATTAAAAACATTTTAGAGGATAGTTTTAAATTTTACTTAATTAAAATTTCAGGCATTAGAGTAAATTTAATTATTTAAAAAAATCAGAAGACACTGAACCCTGATTTTCTTGGTCTTTATATTCCAGACCTTTCTGATGCATTTAGGAAGAAAGGGGGATGCCTTTGTCACAGTACTGGACCCAGTAAACATGCATGCAAGGGGGCCGACATGTAAAAGACTCAGCTGAAGATCAGCCTTCAGCTGACCGAACTAGGAACCAGGAAAAGCCAGAAGCCCCACCATGCCCAGAAAGAGCTCAGCAGCCCCCATGCTGTGCTGATGCCACAAAGTGGCGCCCTCACCTCCTCTGAGAGAGAGAACCCCCACCCCATCCAGGCTTCTGCTCTAGTCTGTGCTTAGCTTTAGTTGGCGCCAAATGCAATGGCATGAAGATTGACTATTTGTTATTGAACTGGGATCCCTTACATGATTCCAAACAAACTACCTGCTGAAAATTAAAACCTACAGAGCAGAAGGAAAGGACAAAACAGAATGGCCACTAGAGAAGCCAGGCATCCAGAAACTCAGCCTGCATGTTTTTTTGTTTGGTTGGTTTTTGTTTTGATTTTTTTCTGAAAAGGCAGGATGCTGACTTTGCCAGGGGCTTCAGGATTCACAGGGACCTAGAAGCAATTTCGTGCCATATGAATCAAACAGTGTAGTAGAGTTCCTTTCGGGGAAATTTTCCATTTGAAGAATAATTTTTCCACAAATAGTCTGTGAAACAAAATTTTAAAATCATAATGAGACTTCTCTAATCAAATCTGCCTCCTAAAATCAGAAGTAATTTTGGTGGCTCTCTTGACAACAGCAGCGCAATCTGCCACATGGCTTTAATGTGTCTGGGACTTTGCTCATCACTGTAGAAAATGGCTTAGCTAAACTGCCATTTTGGAAATAGTCTCTTTCTCGGGAGAAAATAATAGATTTTATATCACACAATGCAAGGTGAGAATTCATCTACGTTTCTTAGAGAGAGAGATCCTCCCCAAATGTATTCCAAATTAGGTTCATCTGAAAAGGAATTTAACCTACACATAACTTCATAGGACGTGGGTCAATGCTTGACCCTATTTTAAGAAAGATGACTATACTTTGTGAAGCTATATACTTGAAAGAAATGCAAGTGTAATGACTTTATCCTTTTTTGAGAACCCATTACAGGATACCCCAAGGTCAAATTAATTTCTGTAAATGTCTTCTTGGATATGAGGGCAAGCAGGTAGAGTGAGCATGCCTGTTACTGACTCTATAGGAAGTAACTCTGAGGTGGTTTGAGACAGCCTAGGCCAACTATACTTTGTCAGAGAAATTATCAGTGTTTAAGAAAAGACTACAATAAGATGCTTCAATTCTGTAGACACTGAGATTTCTGCTGTTTTGATGTTAGCTGCAATATTTCAATCAGGCCATTACTCTTAATAAACAGTTAATGTGTTTTCAAAACAAAGTCCTGGCTTCCTCTTCAATTTCTCACACATTAGATCTTACAGTTGCAAAATAAAAATACTATTTAAAGGATGGTTCAGTGCTATGAGAACTAAGCTGCTAGAATAAACAGATCATGAAAGCCTTAGAATATCTATTTTCTCCATGATGATCTAGTCAGATTGACAGGACTGCCTTTATTTGGGGATCTAACTGCTTACAAAGCATTCATTTCCAACCAAGTTAATGCAGTGATTTCTTTTCGTTTTTATTTTTTATATTTCCACTTTATAACGTGAGGAAAATCTATGTTCTTCCTGATAACGGAGGGCTTATCCCAATCATTCGCCTTCCGGACACGAGTTTTCTTAAATTGTGTGGAATCTGCCATCCTGCCATCACAGCTCCATGCAACAAGTCCTATACAGAGAAGCATTTGTGTGTTTTTATTTTCTTTTATTTCTGAGATTTTAATGTAATTACATCCATTTTGTTCTTCCAACCCTTTCATGCTCTATACTAAATTCATGGCTTTTTTTTTCATTAATTGTTTCAATAGGCATATATGTATATGTAAATACATACGCATTCCTAATCACAACCTAGTCAGTAGACTGTTACTTGTATGTATGCTTTCAGGGCTGACTATTTGGCTTTGGATAACCAATTGGTTTGTTCTTACCCTGGGAAGACCATCCTATTTTTAGCATACCTTTACTGCCTGTAGTTCTTCATGAAGGGTTCCTGGTTTTCTCTGCATCCCCTTTTGGCAGATTTAATACTGTTTTCCATGTTCAGCTAATGTTCAGGCAGTCATGTTGGTGAGGCTTCACGGGTGTAGCTTCTGACATTACTAGGAAACAGCCTCAGAAAACTCCCCTCCTCCTCTGACTCTTACACTGTGTCCTTTTTCACAATGTTCCCTGTGATGTAGAGGAAGGAATGTTTCCTAGGTGTAGCCACTGGGACTGGGCTCCACAATTCTGTATTTTGATTGGTTGTGATTTTCATTTCCAAAATATTTGTTTTTATAAACAGTAATAGAGTAGGAACTTGTTACTTTCTTTGGATTGGGAGGAGGTTGAGTTCTTTAAGCTTCAAGATAAGAAACAGGTGAATGACCCAAGCCCTTAGGTCAGCTCAGTCTACTAAGGAAAAGCAGCAAATCGGAGACTTGGGGCTGAAAGCAGCCGCTGATAGGCAGACAAGTCGATGTGCAGCATCTCCTATGTGGCTGTTTTTTTTTAACAGTTTGTTTTCTCTTTCTTTTTCTTTATTATCTTGTTGCTGTAGCTGTTTTAAGACAGCCGCTATGTTGTCATGCCTGGCCTGGAACACACTAGACCACACAGACCTTGAATTTACAAAGACCTGCCTCCCTTCCAAGAACTGAGGTTAAAGGTGTATGCCACGATGACCGGTGTTTATTTTTGTTTCTCGTTGCATGCATGCATGTCTGTGTGTAGAAATGGGCAGGTAAAGGCTTGTGTTCTCAGAAGTCACCAAAGGATGCCTTGGAACTGAACTTACAGGCGGTTGTGGTCCTCTGACATGGATGCTGAGAACCATTTTGGGTCCTCGGCAAGGGCAGTACGTGTTCCTAACTGCAGAGCGATCACTTAGGTATCATAGTTAACATCAAGAATGCGTGAAGCCTTTTGCAGTCACTAACTTAACTATGTTCTCTTTGAGGTCCAGTTATCACATTTATAACCGAGGTTTCCTTGGAACTTACAAAAATGATATCAGTTTCTCACTGTCCTCCGGCAACACAGACGCCTTTTTCACACACCTCACAGTCGCTCTCTATTATCACTTGCTAGTGGGGTTGCTAGGATGAAGCGAGCCGAAACATAACTACATTTGCTTGAAAATGTGACCAAGGCAACAGTCATTAAGTACAGCACGGAACCACCTGATGTTTTGTTACAATACCTATCCCATCATCATTCCATCATTGAGAGATTGGATCCACCTGAGGCTCTTCATGATCATGGACTATTAATTTATTGCTAGGGACACCAGGGGATGGACACCAACGCTTCCACATGAACCCTGTCCATCACACAGATGTTTAACTTGTTTTCTATTAAGACATATTTAATCAGACACACATATGCATAGGAAATAGAACACTATTGGAGTGGTATGTGAGTGTGTGTCTATGTAATAAATACTGCTGATCCACCAATCAGCATTGTAGGAGCACAGATCCCAACTCTTGACTTTCTTCCCCCAAACAGTAACCTAAGAGAAAGCGAGGCTGTCTAGGATTTACACCTCTGAGAACTTGGTGGCTTGAAATCCTTGTCTATCTGACTAAGATAATCTCAGCCTCTTCCATTTAATGTGACAGAAATGTCTGCTGAGACATTTTTTTGAAAATATCTCTTCCCTTCAATGAGAATGAACTTTTTCCAGACTGTGTAGCCAAGAGGAATATGCCTTGAGATCATCTGAGGTTATGGTGGACTTAGCCTGCTATCCTGTGTAAGTTTAACTTTCTTTAAAACAGTGTTTCTCAATCTGTGCTTTGTGACCCCTTGGGTAAACCTCTATCTACAAAATATTTACATTATGATTCATAACAGTAGCAAAATTAGTTATGAAGTTGTAATAAAATAATTTTATGGATTGGGGTCAGAACAACATGAGGAACTGTGTTAAAGGGTCCCAGTCTTAGGATGGTTGAGAACTGCTGCTTTAAGAGAACAACGTAACCAATCTCACTAGGCCTTGGCTTTGCCATGTAATCAGCTTTTACAGCTATGCTACATGTATAGCTTTAACTTAAGCTGTGTACTCTTCCATGTCCCTGACCCAGAGTAATGTATGTACGTGTTTGTGTTCTGATAATCATTTGCTGAAAGCAGCCAACAGATTGAAAGTAACCTTAAGCAAAACAAGTGCCCCATAAATATTGGCAGCTGCGTGTGGATACGGACTGATAATGCCTGTTTGCTGTTTTGAGTGCCACTCTGGGTCAGTTGAGGTTTGAAAAGTGATTTCTTCCCTTCCAAAACTCTGTTGAAGATTTCTGTAAGGAATCTGTTGGTCTGTCCCCATACTGTATGTTCTCCGCTGATCAGTAAATACCAAGCAAAGACCTTTTGTTAGAGAGAGGCAGACATCACTCACACACACACACATACACACACACACACACACACACACGCACACGCACACACACACATACACATGCACTCACGCACGCACGCACGCACACCTCAGACAACGGGCTCAAACATAAAATAGATATAGGCACAATACACAGGCAATAGGAACAAACATAACACACACACACAACATACAGGAAACGGACAGGCTAGTAGACACAAACTATAGTCAGAGGGAAGACATATGGAGAAAAACGGAGAACTCAAATTTGGGATCACTCTTGACTAAACAATCCCACAGTAAGTTTCGGCTTTCATTCCTTAAAGCCATCCTGACACACTTTAATCCCCTTCTGCTCTAACATGGCTAGGCTCCACAGAAGAAAGTGGTTTTAACAACATCATGTACATTTATTTAAAAACCCATAGAGGAGCCAGTTTAACCTAAAATACTACTTATTTGATAATTCTTAATTTTACTTCATTAAATCCAGCATAAACCATAAAACAGCATAATGGCTTAATGATGCTAGTGAAAACATTTATTGAAAATTTGTCAAGCATCCGTTAATAGACTGACTTAATCCATCTCATCTCCCACATGGTAGGAAAAGGTCAGTAAGTAATTTGGTAGTCAACAGAACATGCCAGACAAGGCAGGGCACTGTGACGGGGCTGTAACAAACACAAATGGCTTTAAAAAGCTTTCCCAAGAGCCAACACTTAGGTACAACTTCAGCATGTATGGGGCAGAGCCCTAGTCTATTGTGATGGACAACAAAATCCATGGTCAAGGCCACAATAGCTGCTCCTCACTGTCACCACACATAACAGGCATGAATTTTGATGACCATGCAGCCCAAAAAAACATGACCAAGATGTGGCAGAGTGGAGAAATATATCATAATTGTAACAGTCCAGGAGAGCAACCAAGCTATTTCTCAAACAATGCCCTCTTTAGGGAAGGCTAAATATATTCCTATAGAAAAGTATCTTAGAGGTAGGTGAATTCCTGAGCATGCTCAGTGTTAAAGCATAATTTAAGAGAGAAAAGTGGCATACACACCTGAGACATGGTCAGCTCAAGGTCATGGATCCTGGGTTTTAAGGTTAACTGGTGGACAGGATGCCTCTGGGCATGCTCATCTGTGTCATAAAATCTCGTAGAAAACAAAGGAAAAGGCATTTTGAAGTCACATTAACAAAGGAGTTTGGCCCTAAACATGCCCGCCTGGCTTAGTGACTGACGTCTCTGCCTCCAACTGTTCACCCCAAGATAGGTTCTCTAAGGGTACTGAAAGCTGAAAAACAAGAAAATCTCTCACTTAGACCAGATATTTTTCTTGGAAGCCGTCCTTGGTTGAGATGCCAGAGGCATATCTCTCTCTACCCATCCAGCCCTTTTGAAAATATTTTTTCTCTTCTGTGCTTTAATTTCCTGCCTTATTAGAATTATTGGCTCCTTCTCCTCCTGAAAGCCAGCATGATAACAGTCCTAGGCCAGCAACTTGCACTGAAGACTTTGTGGAAGTGTTACACAGCCTACTCTTGGCCAAGCTTTGTCTATTAGTGCTAATTCTGCAGTTTGTATTAAAGGTAGTTTGATTTGACCATTTTCACCTTTAAATACAGACTTTGGAATGTCTTAGTGTAGGTAGTAACATTGAGCACACTAATAACATGAACAGTAAAGGTGACATCTTTCTCTTATTGTCCTCCTTCCTTGAGCATGCGTGTCTATCCCAATCCCAGTTTAA
Source organism: Arvicola amphibius (assembly GCF_903992535.2). Classification (NCBI taxonomy): domain Eukaryota; kingdom Metazoa; phylum Chordata; class Mammalia; order Rodentia; family Cricetidae; genus Arvicola; species Arvicola amphibius. The sequence continues at coordinate 163,708,614 of NC_052047.1, read as the reverse complement.
ACTTTAGGTGCCCTGCAGAAATAAAAAAAAAGCACATTTCCTTTACAGGAATGCAGACTACAGGACAAAAAAGGAAGCACAATTAGAACATGTCAGCCTCATTCAAATACCTACTCCTGTATATACGACAATACCATACCTATTCACCTAAGATACTGTCAGAGAACAGCAACCAATAGTTCTGTAGCTTTACCATGTTATCTCTCCTACCCTCAGCAGGGGATGTCCAGTCCTACCATCTGTCTGGCTGTGGAACAGACAGCAACTAGCTCTTGGCATAAATTTCCAGACACAGCTATTGGGAATACACATCCAGACGTTGTCAGTGTGCAGGTTGCAGAGAAGCCAAGAAGACCTCTCACAAGGAGGTAGAACCATTAGGATGTGCTTCCACGTGGACATGGATCAAAGCACACACAAGATCAAGGAGAGAAGATGGGCTCATGCTTAGCAAAAGCCTTGGGTCTAGACTTCTGGCTAGAGTTATCTTGCTGCTCTAAAATAAACTAGTGTCACTGTGATCAATGTCTATAGAGAAGCCACACTATCACCATAATAACCTGATTTTGTCCTCTCTTTGCTCACCTTTCTGATCATCTTTTAATATTATCAAGGCCCTGAAAAACAAGCAACACAGGCCCCCGATCTGCTATACCTTGGTTCCATATACAATGGTTCCATATACAATGGTGAAATTCTCTGAGCAGATTCTAAGTCTGCACAGAGCAGTAGATATTCCTGCTATAAAGTTTCCACTCAGAACCAGCCTTGGGCAATACCATGTACCAGGCAAGTTTCTCAAGAGCACGGTCAGTCCTTGCCTTTCTGGCCTACTGTCCCATTCCCTCTCCTGACATTTACTCCAGTCTCTGGCTCATTAAAATCTGCTCTCAGGGATGGTCTCAAAATAGCTTCGCATGCTCACCCACAGGGATCCAGGTGGTCCAAATGAATTTGCAACGAGGATCATTCGCTATCAAGGAAGAAGCATATTTAATTATTGAAAAGTAAAGTAAGAAATAGCTGACAAATACACACACAGCATCACAGAAATGGATGACCCAGGACTGGAAGCACACTGACGGGTAAGTCAGCTGCGTGCTGAGAGAAACTTTGTACCTGCCAAAGACTGGACTCCTGAGTGAACTGAAGGGAATACTTGAGGACAGCGCAGGCTGTCTGGGGAAGTCAGGAACTCTAAAGGAAACTGCAACTGATGCATGAAATGAAAGAGGAGACATTAGGAAAAAAGAGTCAGCTCAGAGCAACTCTGTGTATAAAACTACAGTATGGAAAACAGCCAGCCAGTCCCACCATGGACAGGGATAATCAGCCCTTAACCTAAAGTCAATGTATTGCAGAAATCCACAAATCTCTAAATGATATTCTCGTTCAAAGGGGACAAAAACCCAAATAAAGCAAACTAAAAACATAAACTAAAGAAGTGTTTTTGGAAGTTGGCAGAGCCTATCTTTCCTTCTGGTCTGTTTGCCAAGGTCAAGATTAAGCATAGTTTCTAACACAGCTTCAGCTTCTCCAACTTAGAGACTAATCATGGCATATTACACAAGGCAACTCCTGTGGCTTCTGCTGCCTTTTTCCACGCAGAGGGGTGACACAAGAGACTTCTCGTTGTTATGGTACTCTGTACCAGGCTCCAGGCTAAGTGTTTGATATGTGTCTTTGCTATATAAACCCAGCAACTGAATCTAGTCCACATACTTAAAAAAAAAAAAAAAACAAGGAATGGGTTCACAACAGCATCCTAATGACCCCTTGGCTTGGTAATATCTCTGAATATCAAGAACTTCGGGCAGAGAATGGGGATTTGCATGTAAAAGTAACATACTCTCATATCCACAAGGCTAGCTTCCTAAGGCTGTCTTATATGACCACGAACTGGGTGGTAGAAATATATGGTCTTCTAGTCTGAAGGATAATAGTCCAAAATGAAGCTGAAAGCAGAGCTAGCCTCCCTGTGGGACATGTGGGGACCCTTCCTGTCTCCCCACAGTTCTGAAATTTGCTGACTGTTTTTGTTAATCCTTAATTTGCAACTGTGAATCTGTCCTTAATGTCTCTAGCAGCACATGGCATGTCTCCGTCTTCACAGAGCTTTATTGTAATTGCTATGAGGCTAGGAGCCCATCCTACCCCAGTGAAACCTCATCATAGTTAAACACATTTACAATGACTATTTTCAAATAAGGTTTTAGGGGGTTATGTCTTATGTATATCTCACTTTGGGGAGGAACATGTGTTTAGGACCTAAACACATTTCATGTTTCAAACATGTGGGAAAATCAGTTTTTAAATTATTTATTTACCTTTTCTCTGTGTGTGTGGTCTACATATGTGTGCACCTGTGTAGAAGAGTGCACACACAAGTCGGGAGGCCTGAAAGCAGATGTCAAGTATCCATCACTTTCCTCTTTAATTTCCGATGCAGAATCTCAGCTCACTATCTGGGGTAAACTGGTACACTTGCACCACCCCCACTGTACACTTGCAGAATTCACCTGTCTCCATCCCATTGCACCTGGGTTACAGGTAGAAATGGCCACACCCCTTTTTTACATGGGTGGCAGGGATTCAAACCCAGGTCCTCGTCCTTGCAAACTGAGCACTCTTAACCACTGAGACATTTTCCAAGCCCCAAGTAAAATCATCCTTAAATGTTTTAGTTTCCACGTTATTTAGTATCATAAAAAACATTTTGAGATTAACAAACAACATAAACTACTTGCAAACTGGAATATAAAAGTGAAAGTAAGCATATTATAAAAGCCACTAAATCCATTTTTTAATCTCATGCCCATTCTGCTCTTGTAACACATGATTAAATCCTACATTTATCCTAATGTCCTGTCCCAAGGTATTTAGCTTCTGAGTTAGAAGAAAACGGATTAGTGTCCAAAGAGAAGTCTCCTCCCTTGAGAAAAATGCAGAACTGAACCTTAGAAATAAGAAGCAAGCTAAGACAGAGGTTAGAGAGATGTTAGAATTTTTAGAAAAGTATGATTCTCTTCATTAGAAACTGAAACAGAAGATGCTATATTTTTTCCATTGCATAATTTTGGCCTCTTTGCTGAAAATCATGTGTCCATAGGTGTATGGATTTCTGTCTTCATTTCAATTCCAGTGACCCACCTGTCTGTTTTATGGTAATACCATGTGGTTTTATTACTATTGTTCTGTAGTAGAGCTTGAGGTCAGGGATGGTGATACCTCTGGAAGTTCCTTTATTGTACAGGATTGCTTTAGCTATCCTGAGTTTTTATTTTTCCTTTAGAAGTATTGTTCTTTCAAGGTCTACAAAGAATTGTGTTGGGGTTTTGATGGGAATCGCCTTGAATCTGTAGATTGTCTTTGGTCAGATGACCATTTTTACTATCTTACCTACTGATTCATGAACATGGGAAATCATTCCATCTTCTAGCATCTATTTCTTCAAAGACTTGAAGTTCTTTTCATACAGGCTTTTCACTTGCTTGGTTAGAGTTACACCAATATATTTTATATTATTTGAGGCTATGTGAAGGGTGTTGATTCTTAACAATTGCATATAGGAGGGCTGCTGATTTCTTGTGAGTTAATCTTGTATTCAGTCTGTTGACTAAAGGTGTTTATCAGTTGTAGGAGTTCTCTGGTAGAGTTTTGAGGGTCATATATGTATAGTATCTGTGAATAATGATACTTTGACTTCTTCCTTGCCAACTTGTATCCCCTTGGTTTCTATTTCCTTTAGTTGTCTTATTGCTCTAGCTAATGTACTATATTAAGTAGGTATGGAGAGAGTGAGTGGACAACCTTGTCATGTTCCTGATTTTATTGGAATTCTTTTGAGTTTCCATTTAATTTGATGTTGACAATCAGCTTGCTGTATATTGCTTTTATTATATCAACAAATGGTGCTGATCTAACTGGATGTTGGCAAAGAGAAGAATGAAAATAGATCCATTTCTATCACCCTGCACAAAACTCATATCCAAGCGGATCAATGACCTCAACATAAATACAGTTGCACTGAATCTGATAGAAGAGGAAGTGGGAAATAATCTCCATTGCATTGGCACAGGAAACAACATCCTGAACAGGACACTAAGATTGACAATTAATAAATGGGACCTCATGAAATTAAAAGGTTTCTGTAAGGCAAAGACACTATCAATGGGACAAAATGGCTACCTACAGAATGAGAAAAGATCTTTATCAACCCCACATCTAACAGAGGGCTGATTTCCAAAATATATAAAGCAAAAACACTAGATATCTACACATCAAATAATCCAATTAAAAATGGGGTACAGATCTAAAGAGACAATTCTCAATAAAAGAATCTCAATGTCTGAGAAACTCTTGAGATGTTCAACATCCTTAGCCATCAGGGAAAGGCAAATCAAAATGACTCAGATTCTACTTTATACCTGTCAGAATAATAAGATCAAAACAGAAGTGACAGTTTATGCTGGAGAGGATGTGGACAGGAAGATCACTCCTCCACCACCGTGGAAGAACAAACTGGTACAGTCACTTTGAAAGTCAGTATGGAAATTTCTCAGAAAACTGGAAATCAGTCTACCACAGACTCAGCTATATCACTCTTGGGTATATACTCAAAGGATGCTCAGTCATACGACAAGGACACTTGCTCAGCTATGTACATAGCAGCTTTATTGGTAATATCCAGAACTTGGAAACAACCTAAATGTCTCTCAATCAAGGAATGGATTAAAAAAATATGGCAGAGTTCCAGTAAGTCTGTAGAAGAGGGGGAGAAAGGGTTGTAGGGCTCAGAAGGGTCAAGAACACCATAAGCAAATGTACAAAATCAACTAACCTGGGCTCATGGGGATTCACAGAAACTGAACCAACAACCAGGGAGCCTGCATATGACTGGATCTATATGGTACTCTACATATATATTACAGTTCTATAGCTCAGACCTCTTATGCGACTCCTAATAGTGAGAACAGGGGCTATCACCAGCTCTTTTACTGACTTTTGGGACACTACTCCTCATCCTGGGTTGCCTCGTTCAGTCTTAATACAAGGGAAGGCATTTCGTCTTACTGTTACTCGATATGCCATGTTTTGTTGATACTCATGGCAGACCTGCCTTTTCCTAAACTGAAACAGAGGAGGAATGGAACAAAGTGAGGGCGGGGAAGGAACTGGGAGGAGATGAGGGAGGGGAAACTGTGGCCAGGATGTAAAATAAATAAATAAATAAATAAATAAATAAATAGCTTAATTAATTAATTAATTAAAAATAACCTGGAAATTGGATATATAGATGCTATTACAAGCATATTAGGAGCTCTTAGTGGTTATATTTTAAGAAAGAATGTCTGACTGATACATGAAAATGCATACCAAGATGAGCTACCAGAGGTGTCTCTCACTGTGCATCTATTATTTGCTCACCAATGAGCAAATCTGAGATAGTCATGCTGTTTTAAGGAGAACTCACAACCATGTTTGCCACTATCAGCTAAAAATTCTTCTTGTCCATAGTTTCATTTAAAGCATACCCTCTACCCCAAGAGACTGTATAACTCTAGGCCTGGTCTAATTAACAGAGTCTGAATTATAATTACTCACATGCTTAAATGCCAACAATTAGGTCACTATATCTTTAATAGAAGCTTTAGCTTAAACAAGCCTTTGGGTATCTGTAACATCTCTCTCTCTCTCGACTCTGTTTTTGTAAATCAGATGAAGTTAAATTTTACTTCAACTTACATCCAATTAGCTTCTCATTGCTGGACCCATATAAAGAAGAGATGTACCATAATTTTTGCTTCTACATAGTTTACATATAGATTAAAGGTTTCTCTTCCATCTAGGGAATTCTTAGTCATGGTACCAACAGAACTAAGCCCATGTCTTGTTTCATGGACTCCTCCCAAGTTCCCGGCATCCTAAGCAAAATCCCATAGGCTGGAGGAAGATCTGGAGAAGGATGAGCTGTTATGGTTCTCTTTACGAATATATAAACTCTGTACCTCTCATTCTAAGGAGGCCCTCTGGACCCTGGAGTGGAAAGCCTGGATGAAGGAATCTCAAAGTCAAAAGACCATCTAAGGTTAAAACTTACAAAATCAAGTGATCTATTTTTAAACCCAAATTTGATTTTTATAAATAAAAATGATAGTTTCCAAAAAGTTTAAGCAGTATAGAAGAATATTAGTCAAAAATTAAAAGCCCCTTTCCCATTAATTAAAGCTGACAACTCCTTTCATTATTCCTTCAGACATTCTCCAAAAATATGCAACCTTATACAGATACATACTTTTCACAGCATTCTTAGTGAATTTTCACAGCTGAAGAGACACCATGACCTTACAAAGGAAAATTTTTAACTGCGGCTGGCTTACAGTTCAGAGATTTAGTCCATTGTCCTCATGGCAGGAAACATGGCAGCATGCAGGCAGACTTGGTGATGGAAAAAGAGCTGAGAGTTCTACATTTGATTCATAGGCATCAAGAAGAGAACCGGTTTGAGCTTCAGAGACCTCAAAGTCCACTCTCTCAGTGACACACCTCTTCTAATAAGCCACACCTCCTAGTAGTACCACTTTCTACGGGCCTATGGGGACCATTTTCTTTCAAACTACACACACACAAAGGGAAATTTGCTATTCAAATTCTTTTATGATGTTTTTATGATGTTCTTTTCATATCTGGAAAGCATATTTTCCATCTATTTTCATTTCAAAATAGAGAAATGGAAGGATGGGGTACATCCCACAGTTTTAAAGGCTTTAATTAGTATACTCAACTATGTGCTATATCACAGTGGATGAAGACAGTTTGCTTCCATGTTTTCTATGAAATAAATGTAATAAAATCCTTTGATTCTCCTGTGGACATAGTGCAAGTCTGTGTGAAAATAGATGTCTAGAGGAGACAGATTAAAACTGTACACATTTTAAATCTTAGTGGGAAATACCCCAATGCCCTCCTGAAAGGTGGTATTGCAGAGTGTGTGTACACACTCTCAACCCACTTGGTAAGACTAGGTGTCATCAAAGACACCAGTCTCGTCCAGTTCAACCTGGAAAAGTGGAAGTTTTTGACTGAAACTAATAGAGATGCAATAGTAGTGCTTCCAAAAGGTATTATCTAAAGGTGGACAGTACGCTTTCATACAGGTTCTAGCATATAAATAAACATTACAAAAAACTTTTCATTTTTTCTTATGCTCAAGTGACTAGATAATAATCTGATAGTATCATAATTTTGACAATAGTATATAATCTAGTAAGCCGTAGAGTTTGAGGATCTCTAAGACTCTATATGAGCAGCCTAGGAATCATTGAGAACATCTGTGGGTCTCTCCTGCATTTATAACTGCTCCACGGCGGACCTCACCTCACTGCCTCCAAGACCCAGCTGAACCCACCATGATCTGAGAGTCAGCATGCCCAGACTGCTGGACATCCATCCTATGACAGCCAGCTAGTTATTTCTCATATCATCGATTCTTTTCCTCCATAAAATAGAGATAAATAGTAGCTTATTGTAAAATAAGGATCAAACAAGATGGCATAATGACATAATAAGTTCTGTTTTTGACCTGCAGTAAATGTGTTGAATTGATTTTTTATTACTGTGCTTGTGACCAAGTCCCTGTGAAAAGGTACCTATTTTACTAATTCAAGAAAGGAAAAGACTGTGTTCATTTCCAAGCCTTAAACAGACATGGTTTCCAGGAACTGATTATAAATCAATCTGTGGATAAATGTGTGTTTGAAAGTCAGTCAATAGCACCAGGCTCTCCAGTCCAGAAATTGAGGATAAAGGTCAGTCAGTCCCCAAACATCCTTGCTTCTAAAAGTCCTTTTAACTCTATCTGCCTCAGAGGTTTCAGGATTCTGCCCAAAACATCCACTCACTTTGTGCTCTATGTGTTAGGACTGCAACTTCCTTTGCTTAGCCAGGTAATCTAATTCATATCTCAATTCCCTTGACCCTCTTCCCACTTGCTCTCCCAAATTCTTCCCAAGCTTAGTTTCTTTAACTTATTCAGCTCCCCAAATCTGTCATGTGTCCTCCTCCTTTGTACTGGTGCTTCCTACAGTTCCCATTATCTTCAAGCGAAGTCAGAGAGCACCTGTAATGCCAGCGACTGTCCCTGTAGAGTCAAACTGTGAAGCTTTATTCATTTCCCTAATTGAAACTTAAATGATTGATCAAATCATCCCACAGAGTATCTGGTCGTAACTGCACAGTGTAAAGTCAAGATAGAAGCACAATCAGCCATTTTGGCTCTCACACAATTTTTGGTTTTGTTCTTCATCCTCATCTTCTCTCGGCCATTGTATGGCACTGCAGTCATCATAGTAAGAAACGCCAATGCAGACGGGAGGTGTGGGTTATAGAAAATATTCTAGTAAACGGTTTGGCACTGGGGACTCAAACTCAGACTCAGTGCTCAGACTCAGGACCTGATGGTTGTGTTCCTTAGACTTTCAGTAACCACTGAAATCCCAGAACATGAGTACTTGGTGAAAGTGGAATCCATCACATTTAGAAGTTAATATGAACAAATATGTACACATACATGTAAACTTTAAAATAACAAGAGTTGTTTCACATGCACAGTGATGCTCAAAAGGCTTCATATCCTTGAGAGGGAATAACATTTTATTGTTACCTTTGTGAGTAACTTACATCAGGATTTCCTTTAATATCCACCGCCTTCACGCAAGAATGCTCATATATAGGAGATAGGTAATACATCTATTGTGATAGAGGGATAACTCTAACGGACTAAGTACTCGCTAAATCCTGTTTCATTGCTCTTTCTGGTTACTTAACATCTAAGTAAGGCCCCGTTGATGGAGCTTAATCAACAGAATTTGGCAAAAGAATATCTCCACTTGATAGTCCATTTGACCCACAAAATTCTCCCCAGGTCATGTGACCAACAGGAGTGAATATGACTCACATGAGCCAGAATGTCATAAACTGATGATGTTGGAACCACATGTACAGAGCACAGGTCCTGGAATTCTTACCTGGAGCAGCGTTATCCAACCAATTCATTATTTTCATTGAATTCTGGCACCAGTGAGAAACTCACTATTGTCAAATCACTGGATTTGTCTGCCACAGTACCAAGATCTACCTTAACTGATATATGCACATTAGAAATTATTTTTCCATATACAATTGATTCTACTACATGTTAAAATGATATTCTATACTTGACTATGTAAAATTTATTTGGATAAATAAGCACTTTAGATAAGAAGATGATTATGTCTTATGTAAAATGCTTGGGACCAGAAAGATTTCAAATGTGAGATTTTTATAATGTTTTCATACACATAAGATATTACAAGAATGAGACACAAGAGAAAACACAAAACTTACTTTTCAAATACAACCCATGCATATAGCCTAATGATCACTTAATGCAGTATTTTAGTTCACCTGAATTTTGGTTGTGACCTGTCACATAATGGCAAACATGGGATTTATGATATGGTGTTATGGTCGTAATTTTTAGATTTTGGAATTTTTCATGTTTTATATTTTCACATTCAATCTGTCACTATAATAGCTCAAATGGACTTCAAAGGGGGATCATATGTCAACAAAATACATACAACAACAGCAAAAAACTGACAAGAAAAACTTGTCCTCAAGCATTTTCTAAGCAAGTAACTTACTAAGCATTCATACTTCAGGAGGAAACCTTTGACATTGTGTGCATGATTCCATTTTATTATGAAGAAGCACTTTAGATAGGCAACACCGTTCGAAAGAATATTACGCTAGCACACATACTACAGACTACTGCCGTACACTGATTTGCTTGACTTGTGATATTTCTACAATTTCCTGACGAGTTGGTATTGTTTTCCTCTTTTAATACTCTATTGCCTATAGTTTTGAGGCAATAGAGGGGGAAAAAAGCAAATTCACAGTCTGACTTAGTGACAGTTAATTCAGTTGTTCACATTTGATTATCTCGAGTCAACTAAGAGACCCACCTTTGTGCATGCCCGGAAGTGATTAGCTAGGTCGAGTTAATTGAGGTGGGAAGGCCTGCACCCTCTGAATGGTGGGAAGACCTGTCCATTCTTAATGGCACCATTCCATGGGCTGGATCTGCACTGGGAACAAAAGAGAAATCCAGAGGAGCCTGGAGATTGATTGCCCTCTGCTTGCTGACTACAAATACAATGTGGTCAGTGCCTCAAATTCCTGGAACCCTAACTTCCCCACCGAACACTCCCGACTCTTCAAGTGTTACTAAAATAGTCCTTCCTTCCAGAGATTGTTTTGGTCAGGTGTTCTGTCATGGTAGGGAGGCAAGGAATCTAATACAATCCCCACCTGAGTCTTTTTCTGTTTTTGTTTCACTCTCGGGTTCCTCCTGTACACACACAGTCTGGTTTTGTGTGTGTGTTTGTTTGTTTGTTTTGCAGATCTGCTGTATGACCTCTACAGAATGCTCACTGTGCTAATGACGTAAAAACAGTACCCATTCCTTAGAGCCAGACTGCAAGTCAATGTCCTGGAGGCTGGCACCTAAAAACATCTGGTTTGGCCAGCATCTGGGAGAAACAGAATCTGCCGCCCTGGCTCTTGCTGATGACACAGTCTCTGAGAGAGCTCTGTCTTCAAAACCACACAGCAGCTTTGGAACGGGACCGGTCGGCTGAGAAAATGACCTTTCCCCTTACAATAACACTTACACTGTCCTAAGCTCTCGGTGTTTCTCCCTTATCCAGAGATCTGGGAGATAGCCCATCACAGCGCCCGCTGCCTTGCTCATGACACAGATCAGTGTGACTGCTCCCTCCTAACATGCCTTAGCAAGTTGTAGACAAATACACTGTACACAGCCATACCAAAGCCTGTACCATGTATCATAGCCCTGCTTTAAACTTGTTTTGGTTCCTTATGTCATCGATGTATACTGAAGCCCCAACAGAGGATGTAAAACTGAATAATGTTGTTTACAAACAGTATTACCATATAGACATAAGTTAGTGTTGAAACCACAGCTTCCCTGTTGAATGGCTCTGTGACCCCTGAAGCATTGCTTGATCTAGCTGTGTCTTGGCTTCCTTATCTGTAGAATGGGGATTATAGCCACGCTTACTTCCTGAGCTGTTACAGGAATTGGTGACTTAAGACGTGCACCATATTTTAGATGCTGTCTAGCACAGCATGAGGGCTTTGCGTTGTCTTCCATTACTATTCTCCTCCATCTTGCACATCATCTACAATTCAGTGCCCCATATAGCACTATATAATTGTTAATAGGCCCTAGTGAACAGGTTTGAGTGTGAAAAGAGTTTTAAAAGAATTGCCTCCATGAACGCCAATACTTTTTTCTACTTTTATTCCCAAGATTCAAAACTGACTCTGTATTCAGGCCTGGGAGTATTTAAGATGTTCTCTCATCTTGCTTGGGCTTTATGAGTGTATACGTTTTTAAGGCATTCTCTTCCAATCTTGCTTGAATCTTATTTTTATATGTTTTCTAAGTGCCTATGCCAAGGTGTACTTTTTGCGATTGTGGGGTAGGAAGTAGGAGCAGAAGAATGGAGTCTTATGAGAAGGTAAAGCATGTGTGAGAACATCCATGCTATGCCTATTGTCCACATACTCCTTAAATAAAATTATATGCAATATTATGTGAAGCAGGAACACATTGGCGAGTTCCTGGGGACATGAATGAAATAAGTGTTAAACTAGTCGTGTGCTTTCCTAGAAGTCTATGCTGACACATTCAGAAAAAAACACAAGCTCAGAAGTATTTACTCAACCTTTCCTAACTCCTGGCTTGTATGGTAGTAAAGGTGACTCATTCACACAAATAAGTAAATGTCTCTCACCTACGATTGTCATCACGATGAGTAAATTGAGCTGTCTACAGATAGTTTCCTTGAGAAATGACATAAATTACTGTGCTTGTATGCTATAGTTTCAGTACAAATCAAAGTGCAAACAAGTCACCTCAGGGAAAGAAAACAAACCCTTCAAGCCTTGGTTCTTATTTTAAGAACACTCAGGAATTTGGATGCAGAATGGGGTTAAAGATTAAGGGTACTTGATGGGTTGGGTATCACATAAAGGATGGGTTAGCACATAAAGGAAACATACAAGTTTGAAAAGTGCTTTTCAGAAGGAAAATGATTTCTCTCTCTCTGTCTCTCTCTCTCTCTCCCTCTCTCTCTCCCTCTCCCTCTCTCTCTCTCTCCCTCTCCCTCCTCCCCCCCCCCTTTCATTTTGTTTTTTCAAGACAGGGTTTCTCTGTAGCTTTGGAGCCTGTCCTGGAACTAGCTCTTGTAAGCCAGCCTGGCCTCAAACTCACAGAGTTCTGCCTGCCTCTGCCACCTGAGTGCTGGGATTAATGGTGTGCACCACCACTGCCCAACAAAAAAATGATTTCTAATGCATGAAAAGGTTTATTTGTGTTACTTCAGGGATTCAGTTATGAACCAGAGGCTAGCTCATGCAGCCTTCTGAAATGTCCTCTTCAACTGCAGGTAAGAAAAACACAGAAGTGAAGCAAGGATATTGCAGAGGAAGCTCTCAACTTCAAATAAAGAGCTTGTGTTGTAAATCCAGACCTTCCTCAGAGAGTTGTCTGCCAGAAAACTGTGATTACGAATGAGAACTTTGAAACTCTATCTAACAAATAACCACTGTCTATAAAAATTCCTTTCTGTTTGCTAAGATGATTAAACAATATAAAAGCAGGTACCACACTATTGGCAACTACAGTTCTGATTACTGGGCTAAATAACACAGCCTGTGTACTTTACCTTTATTTTAAAAATTTTCCCTTAATATTTAATTTTCAGATTGGACTGCATCTTTGTTGTGAGCCTTTGAAAAATTTCATTCTACTGGGTTGCATGGTCCAGCCTCAACATGAGGGTGTTTGCCTTGTCTTATTGTATTTTCTTTTCCAGTTTGGCTGTTGTCCCTTGGGGACCTGCCATTTTCTGAAGAGGAAACAGAGGGGGAGTGGATCTTGGGGAGATGGAATATAGGGAGAGCTGGCAGGAAAGGAGAGAGTGGATCTGGAGGAGAAAGAATGTGGGGAGAGCCGGGAAGAGTAGAGAGAGAGGAAAATGCTGGGATATATTGTATGAGAAAATAATCTTTATTTTCAATACATTTTTAAAAAATAATTTGTTAAGAATTTCTTACAATGTATTTTGATCATATTCATCTCCTCCTAACTGCCCCCAGATCCACCCACCTCTCCACCCACACAAGAGAATAAAATCATCAGTGCCAGGAATGAATTACCTCCTTTTGGGTTCTTGACTAGGAGGGTCCCACAGACTCTTAAATATTACTGGCTACTGTCATTGCTCTTGATTAGCCTTCAGAACCTGATAAGACCATGTTGCTGAATACACCACATACTTAAGTCATAAAACTTGGTAAAATCAAGCTGGTATGACCTTGAAGTTTTAATCCTAATGGCCAGCTTCCATAGTTCTGAAGGGTTCTATGCATGATACCAGAGAATAGTAATCATTAATCATACCCAGTTATCCACCTTGTGACCTACAATAATAATTGTTCTGATAAGATAACCATTAATGCAAGGTGGCACAAATGTTACGGGAACAGTCAATTAGTTTCTGCTTGGCTTTAAGGTCTGTTCCATGAAATGGATCCCATATCTGTCATCATTATTCAGAATAAGGACCTGTAGCTAGGTAGATCAGAACCCTAATCAAAAGCTTATTACTATTAGGCAGATAAGTGGATATAATAACAACTTTTAATGATATATTGCTGTACCCATGATTAGTGCATCTCTTAGCCTCATTGAAAAAGCTTTCTTTTGCAGGATGGAGACTAGCAGACTCACAACTGGTCAGCCTGTTGATATTTGCTAGAATAAGGACAAGGAGGGGGGAGTTTTAAAGTTTTGTTTTCTTGATGTCTTGATAGCATAGGGCTTTTCTTGACAGTGAAACACGTCTACTCCTGGCAGCATCAATTTACTTCAAGAGAAGATAATGGGCATAAAATAACACACATGTGGAGTTTACTTTCAATGTGACAAAGCTTGTCATTTGGGCAAGGGGCTGCCCTTGCCTCAACTGCAAACATTATGCATTCCACTCTGGACAAGAAGGATACAAAAGAAAGTGACTGATAAACTTTTCCAAGATAAGGTAGGACAACCCTTTGCAAATTTCTGTAACAAAAAAAGTATGTCAGATATTCTAAGCCTGTTGGCTGAAGATGGATACCCCAACATTGCCGAGGAAATATGGGGTGACTGTCCAGGCAGATATATGTTTTTGTTATATCTATAGTTTTGGAATTTGCTTTCTTTGTACTTCCTGTTTACTTGGATAATATTATATACTTCTTGGGTCTCTGATGGGGTTGAAGATTAGATAGTAATAGTTATAGTTTTCCTTAGTTGTGATAGAAAGTAAATTAAATATAAAACTGTGGGTCCACCAAGATATGATAGTAATAGAGTATTTTCCCTGAATTTGTCAAATACTAATGGACTGGACATTGTGAAGTGTATTTCTTACTTGATAATTGTTAATATTAAATATGACTTTACTCTGTGAGAGTTAAAACCTTCCAGGGCTAGTGGTTAGAGAAAAACATGAAGATCAACTCTTTGCTGTTCCTTGGATTTATCATGTCTTTATCTCAATTTCTGAGATAGTAGATAGTAGAACAATTTAGGTAGATGCTATATCATATTTCTAGCCTTTTTTGTTCTCTATTTACTGAATTTGGTTATATAGAAATTCAGGTATCTTTTGGATGTGAGTGGCATTAGACTTTTTAAAATGATGTCTTACTTCAATTAAAAGCTGGCTCTGGAGTTGGGGTATGGTTCCTCCTCCTTAAGATCCAAGCATGGTTGTTTACAGGTTTTCTTCAAAATCTATGTCTTATATCAGGAGAACCACCTGATCATGTGATGGACAAAGGAGAGCAAAACAAAATAAATGCATTGACTATTACCAATGGGAACTACTGTTACTCATCTCATACTCTTGTGGTGTTGATTTAACTCTAAAATTTTTTCTAAGGTTTTGTAGGATATTTGATCAAATTGTGATACCGTGAGACTTTGTTAATAAAGTTAACCTTGAATCAGGGGGTAGTGCCATCAACTAACTGACAAGAATTAGCCATAGATAACCCAGGAATATAGATTGAGAAGATGCACAGGAAAGAACAGAGAGGGACTTAGAGATTTCTCACTCTCTTCAATCTGTGAAGTGTAGAGAGAAGGTCAACCAGTTGTTCTTTGATCTGTCAGATTTTCACCCCAATATATAACTCCCAAGTCTTTGTTGATAATAAAACGACTTAGATAAATACATCACTGAGGCATAAATCTCATCTCAGGATTTAAGTAAGACTATTATGTAAACTTTCCATGCCTTAAGTTCTGTAAGCATATTGAGTATGATTAAAACTCTGTAAAACCTATAGCAAAAGGTTAACTTAAAACTTCTAACACTGGGGTTGATCGTTAAAATGTGAACATAGGTAACCTTAGAGAAACCATGTGGCTTGCTGCCATCTTAGCTGCTATCCTTCCATCAGGATGGAGGCAGTCATTTGACTAACCACCATCTTTGCTGGCATTGGAAAGTATAGACTTTACCATGTGACCTCACTCCCATCTTGTTAAAAGTGACCGCATGACATAAGCCAACCAAGGGAAAACAACTTCTCCTAGCTATGAAGCCCAAACCAAATGATTCCTCATATTATCGAGCCTCCTCCCTACTGGTTTCAATGCACAGTCCCCTCTCTTCCTATCCAGACTCTCTGGTTTTCCTTTCTCCCTCCTCAGCAACAGACTGGCCACCCATTCAGTGCTGAGGCAATCCCTGACCAGGACTCTGAATGGAATTACAATGCCCCAGGGAATATCCTTGCTAGGGATCAATTTATAACTTGCATCCTGACTGGTCTTCATAAGGCCACCCTTAAAATGATAAATTACAAAAAAAATTCAAGAGTTCATTGAGGAAAAATGTGAAAATCCCTCTCGTGTCCTAGACCACTTCACAAAAGCCCCCTTCCAATATAACAGTCTGGGTCCTGAGACCCCATGTGGGAAACAACTCCTTATGACTTACTTTTTCTCCCAGTTTCCCTGACATTAGGGCCAAATTTAAATCCCTAGAGAGGGGATCCCTGACTCCACATGTAGACATTGTAGCATGGCCTTCAAGGTGTATCATGGGAGATGTCAAAGCCTGAAAACAAAAATACTTGATGATAGCTATTGCACAGCAACTGCCCAGGTCCCTCCCCTCCGGAATCCTGAGAACCTCCACATCCCAGTTTCAAATGAGATCAGGAGGGTCACCAGGCCCTGGGCCTGTCTGACACCTCATAAACCACCAGGAGTGGTTTACGTTTCTCATGCCCAAGGTACCATCGAGAAACATATTGGGATGTTGACTGTATTTCTGTCTCTCTTAGCGAGGGCACTTCAAATCCAGATGGTCCTTCTGGACTTAACTCACTCGGGAGGCAGAGACAGGAGGATCTTTGTGTATTCATGGCCAGCCTGGTCTAGAAAGTGAGTTCCAAAACAGCCAGAGCTGTTGCACAGAGAAACCCTGTCTTGAAAAACCATAAATAAATAAATAACCAACCTTAACCCTTGGTACTCCACCACCGTCCATACAGTCACAAGTCCGCCATTCTCTCTGTAGCACTTAGATTTATTGCCACCCACCTGCTGGATGGGCTGGGACTTGTGCCCTGGGGTTTCTTTTACCAAAACTAGGCCTGGTACCTGGTGAAGAACCCTTGCTGATTCTCATCACAGGATTTATACTGTCAGGGCATGACGAACAAGAGGTTCAGGTCATACCCTCTATAAGCAATCCTGGGTATAACCATTTGCATCTGAGATGTAATACTTAAAATAAGACTAGGTAAAAACCCTCATATCAGGACTGGGTAAGGAACCCAGAAAAAAAATAATTCCAAAATCAGACCAAAGAGTCAGAGACACCCCTACTCCCACTGCATGGAGTTCTCAAAAAACACCAACCTAACAACCATAAAATATATGCAGAAGACTTAGTGCAGACCCATCAGGCTCCGTGATTGCTACTTCAGTCTCTGTGAACCAATATGAGCGTTGCTTAGTTGATTCTATGGGCTATGTTCTCCTGGTGCCCTTGTCCCTTCTGGCTCCTACCATAGTCCCCCTGGATCAAGAAAAAAGGGAGGGAAGTAAGGAGGAAGGGAAGAGTAAATGAACTGATGATGATGGTTTTTATAGATCTTAGAACTCTCGCTGTCACTAACTCCCACCCCTCAGCATTGACTCTAAATGGTTCCTACAAAGTTCACTATCCTCCTCCTTTCCTCTTCTGTTCCAGAAGGTGGGAGGCCCCCTTTTCTTCATTTCTGCTACTCTACACGTTGTAGTCCTCTTTAATGAAAATGTAGTGCTTCTTAATGAGCCCCCAACTGTGACAGGGCTATAACAGTTGAAAAGATTTACATACCCCAATCATTGCTTTCTTAGGCTGCTATAACAAAATATCACAAACTGTATAGAAGAAAAAGTAGCAGAATCTTGTGCTTGAGCCTAGCTTATCATGCCTTAAGCCCTGGGTTCAATCTCAAAAGTAGCCAAAAAGAACAACAAATTTATCCTTTCCCAGTTTAGGAGGTGGAAGAAATTTAAGACCAAGCTGTCTGTAGGACTGGTTCCTCCTGGGCGTTTTAGTAGAGCAGACCCCAATGAGTTCCTATGACTTAACTGACAATCTCTGGCATCCTTTGCCTCACAAGGCATCATGCTGAGCCTTGCTTTATCATAGGCTGTTCTGCCTCTGTGAGTCTATGCATCCAAGTTTACTTGCAAAGGGGGCAAGTTATGTTGGGTTAAGGGACAATCCTATTCCAAAATTTTTGACTCAACAATGGTATATGTAATGATGCTATTTTCAAAATGGATCACATTTCTAGTTCTGGTAGCTCAATAAGCATGAGCAGGTTTGAAGACCATTGAGAAAGGATCTCTCCCTCATAATCTTCTTTGGATACCTCATACAGTCTGTTTTTCTGGCAACCCAAGAAAGGAAAGCATCATAATTGTCCCTTCTAAAGATTAAGAATACACATGAAAAGAAGAACTAGAGGGCTTTGCTGAAGACCATTAAAATAAATCTATTCTTTCCTGTTCAAAAATTGATGTCTGCCTTCTACCTCTGGCCCTAAGTGAGACAAAACATTCTAAACTGCCCCAAACAGTGTCCCTTTCTTCCAGACTTAATCCAACTGGACCTGCCAGCTACCTAGCCAGAAGAGCATCACCTGGGGGAAAACGACACATCTGAAGATTTGCTAAGGAAATGGGAGGGATAAGTAGTCCACAAATGTGATAATGTAGTTAGACACAGCAGAAGTCTCACCATCCATGCAAGTGCTCACAGATCTTCACCTCTACTCCTGCCTGCTTTCATTATTCTAATTTAGAAATCTAACTTTGTATCTTCAGACACGAGCCAAAATCTCAGACATATTTGCCTGGATTCACCAGACTTTTTTTTTTTTTTTTTTTTTTTACCATTTCCCTGAATACCCTTCACCCAGATCCCATAGAACTGCCTGCAGATCTCCATTGCTGAGTCTGTCCACTTCCTTAGACTCTAACTCAAAGGGGGTGACTTTCCCCTTTCCTCTCCACCACAGACGGAAGCTTCCCCCAGCAGCTGCTCAGATTTACAGTTTGCCTGCTCTGTGTTCTCTTAGACAGTTTCTACAACTTCCCTCTGAGTCAGTTCTAATTTCTTTTTTTAATCAATGGGACTAAGAACCCTCAAAGAAACCCCTGATTTCCCAGTAACAAGTACATGCTGGGGTTAGGACTTCAACCTATCCATGTTTTTTAGAGCACACAATTCAAACCCTAACACGTTTGTACCAAATATGTTTTAATAATTTTTTATAAACTGTATATCCTAAATTACAATGGGTTCCAGAAGGCCCAGAGGTTGGGATTGGAGGACTAGTTGGGAAAATTTAAAAAAAAAATGAACCTTAAGTCTCCTCCCACATGCTTCAGCTTGGACAGAACTCATTCTTTCTGTTTCTGACATTGCAGGTCTCTGCAGTGCTAAGCACCTGACTTGGTTTTCTGGGTAAATAAATGCCTCTGATCTTAAGCATCAGCATGAGGCAAGTGCTTCCTTGAGCTCACTCTAGATGAGCACTGTGTGGGAAGAAAAGCTTTCATTGGAAAACACCAAGTCAAGTAACAATAAACAATGTCTTTGCAACAGGGACTCGCAAAGCATTTTATACATAAATGTCTGTTTTGAGTAGTCTTCTACATGACTCCTACAGAAGCCTGAACCCATTTAAATGTGCAGACCTCTGAGGTCAGCATGAGAGAAAAGCTCGTTCTAGAAGAAATACACTTTCAAAAAACAAGAATTGGTGGTTTCCCTAAGGAAATGGTTCTCAACCCATGGCCTGGGACTTCTTTAGAGTCACATGTCAGATATCCTGCATATCAGATATTGACATTATGATTCATAAAATTAGTAAAATTACAGTTATGAAGTAACAACAAAATAATTTTACCATTGGGGTCACCACAACATGAAGAACTGTATTCAAGGGTCACAGATTTAGAAATATTGAGAACCACTGCCGAAGGGTTCGTGCAAATGCAGGTGGATGGTGGTGATGACCAGCAGAGCCGTTTTCTGAGAGGAAAATGGCTGAGCAGACTATTTTCATATTAACGTGTGTTAGGCCCTTTCCCTTGTGACAGAGAGTTTATTACACGATAGCATGGCCACGGGTAGCTTTAGCATGATGCGTGTGTGTATACCACCCAGTCTACTTTTAGCTTTCCACGGATGCATTCTGGGATGTGGAGAACACGGACAAAAGGCAAAGTTGAAAATAGACCAAGGAACTCAAGACTCAAACAAACAATATACTTTCTTCTAATCAAATATATAAAGCCAGTGTGAGTGCCATAGTTGAATACAGAGATTCAACTATGACAGCAAAAAGTTTTCTTTAGAGACTGTCAAGGAAATGCTCTGAACTCTGCAGGCTGGGCCATTCGCTGTGACTGTTTCCTGAGGGCACTGAGCAGGGCCAGAGCAAGGGCCAGGATGTACCATGTTCCAATAATATTTTTTTCCAGCAAGTTACCGACTTTTGAAGTTCATATCATTTCGCGTGTCACAAAGTATTTGTCTTTTGAATTATTTAGGAAGGGTGAATGCCATTGTCTTGAGATGAGGTGTGTGAAAACAGCCCACAGACTGGAGATTGCTCCAAGCCTTGGTTTATCAATCTCTAAACTAGAAGCTTCATCTTAATTCTGTTTTTCATTTATTACATTTAGACACGACACATAACTCTAAAATTATATAGCCATGGGATGAGACCATCAATTTATTTATTTTTTCTTCATTCTAAGGAGAGAAATGACAGAGATTAAAAATATGAGTTATTCAGGGCAGTAGGAGGTTCAGGTCCTTTCAACAGACTTAAAATTAAAATTTTTTATAAACAAATTCAAAATTTTGACCAAAGAGTTTACAACAAGACACATAGATCCCATTTGGCCTACAACCTACCTTTAATGTTAAATTTTCTCATCTGTTCATTTTGAATTCTATTATTTTTTTTTCTATTACACAAACAGAATAAAACAACAGAGCCTGGTACAGACATTTTCGTTTAAAAGCCAAGGCCCAAAACTTCTTATGTTGCAATCTATTTTATCTTTTTTTAAAATGCTTCCCTTTCTGCCTCTACATTTCAAAGCAAACTCATTTTACTTGGGAAACGAGAGGCTTTTTAAAAACTGTTTCAAAATGTCTAAGTTTGAGGTTGTGGAAATGAATAATTATGCTATAGTCTTTGTCAGAGAGAAATACTTCCCTCTGATTTGACTTTCATAAACAAGGTCTACAGCTGGCTGCCAGCACTGGCGGAATGAGAAGACTGAGGGGAGGAAAGGGGTTTGCTTACAATGAGCACCAGCTGGAGGGATGGCCTCAAATCACAGCTTCATGTTTCAAATGTGACACCAATGCTCAGGCACCCTAAATATGTTAGTAGGGAAATAGTCAGACATTCCTTTAAAAGTTGAAAGCTTGTAGTCTAGCATCCCCAATCCTGGGTAGGTACACCCTGGAATAATATAAATGCAGGCCCATCCAAAAATATGCTTGCCAGAGTTGTTGGCCACGTATTTCAAGAGCTACAGAGAAGCAACCTGCAAGTCATTAACTACTCTAGAGACTAAATGCATCTAGGAGTCCAGGTTTTCTCATGGTGGTTCCTCTAACTGTACCCTAATTTCATCACATGTCACTTCCCTTTGAAATATTTCTTCTTCCTCTTATGGCCAGGATACAACCCCAACTGTAGAATGCAACGCACTATGGAGTCTCCCTTCCAGGTACAATCTTGAGGAGTCAGCCACAGGGGACCCACAGCTCTTTTATTTCATGCACCTTCAGATTCCATACCTCTTTTCAGTTGAGTCCCGTGTCTTAAGCTTCCATGTCTCTATCTTGTCCCGTTGGAAACTCAACATTTTCAAGATCAATGAAATTGCTTTTCCTCCTTGACACCATCCCCCGTGAATTCTCCTATCATTTTGTACCCACAGACTTCTTTATTACCACTGTGATTCTGTCTCTTGTTGCTTTTCCCCCTTAAATTTGAAGCTTATGACAGTCTACCTTATCCTAGCAAAAAGCAGTTCAAAAATATAGTGTCTATGAGGATGGGGAAGATGACCTATGGACATTTAACACAAATCCTCAACCAAAAATAATGCTTTACAAATGGGTTAAAGGATTAATGTTCTAGATCAATATTGCCATTCTTCCTAGAAACCAGCTTATTTTTCTGTGTGCCTGTAACATTTCTCAACACACCAGGGCTTTGGCTTGAGTATGGATCAGATGTGGGAGAGTACTCACATAAACATGCAAATAAACCACCAGGAAAAACAAGGGGATGTGTGAGAAGTATTGTCAATGTGCAGCAGGAACCACCAATCACAGCGTGCCCCTCTGCCCCACAACTTCAAGGAAATACTACCAGCTCAGTTAGACTTGAGTACTGTGCTTTGCAATTTTCTCTTACTCAAAATTGGGAGTTTAAATTCAGTCTTCATGGGATTATAGACTCTCCTAACCCCTGCTTTCTTTGAAGTTTAAGAGATTTACCTGGAGTGGACGGAACTTAATTCAATTGGCTTTGAGTTTCTTAGCTAAATGTATGTCTGGATCACTACCAATGAACACAAAACTATTTGTAACATCCTTGGGAATCCAGAGTGAATCTACTATTGAGTAAAATGGGAGACTTAGGAGACAGATTCATTTCTGTGTGGAATAAAACATAGTAACATCCACCCTGAGAACTCAGCCCCACCTTGGGGAAGAAGAGAAGTTTTATTTTGCTCACAGTTTAAGTCTCTCACTCACATTGTGTTAAGGGGTGTTCTACGGCTTTCCTTTGGTTTTTAATTGCTAGAATGAACAGGTACTTTAGCATAGGACAGAGGAAGGGAGTGGAAATCGCTGAGTCTCAGGGACACTCGGTTTCTTGGGAAGCTTGGGTTGTGTTGTCTACAGGCTCACAGCAGCAGACAGAAAAACATGCCACAGTCAAGGATGGAGTGGTAGCTTTAAACCTGCAACCGACACAGCTTTCTGAAAACTGGGCCTGCTGTGAAAGCCAAGTGCTTATGTCCTACCTTTGCTGTAACCGCATCTGAAATTGCCGACAGAATATTCCTCCCAACAAAGCAGGCCTATACAATTTCTTTGTTGTTCATGAACAGATGTGTGTTTATTAAAAGCAAGAGAATCTAGTTCAAACAGTTACTTTGTAAATAAGTTTCTGACGAAAAGGAATACTAATCATTCTTTCCTAATTTGCCCATATATTAGAATGAACTAATCTCATAGCAGATAAAATGGATCTGACAACCGCTATTGCTTATTGTCCACTCATATTTGCCTACTTGTTTGTCAGGGAAAAGAGTCCAAGGCCATAAATCACATTCACATTGCACTTGCCTAAAGGACCAATGTCATGATTGAACTTGAGTCTGCCGACGACAATAAAATGTATCTATTTCCTATAGTAGGATGCTATTCATTTTACTTTGGGCCTCTGTGTTCAGGAAATGCATTTACATAGATTTAAAAAAAATAAAAAAAGCAAATCTGTACTTAGGATTCAACGGAAGGTGAAGGGCCAAACGAAGGACTCAGTTGAACTCTATGCTACATGACATTTTGCATTTAGTTAGACCATCTCTAATGTAAATGGTTTTATGAAGTGGAGGGGAAATTTCTGTTATATTTTACTCTCTCTCTGCAGTACTGGGTAGGTACACACTGGGTGCTCAATCCATGTTCATATGATCACTTTAAATTGGATACCAACTTACTGGCATCATGACGTGGGAAAGAGGAAATACTTTTAAAGTGCCTCTCTCCACATAAAAATGCTTCACTAAAATATAGAGTGGAAATATTCGAGCAGAAATCTGTGGAGTCAGGTTTGTTCAGCCCTTGCTTATGACATTTTCTCTCCTGTGGATTCCAGACGCTATCCAATGGATCACGGTCATATTTAGCAAAGACAGACCACACAACAGTGATCTTGTCACATTTTTGCGGGCATGAAAGTGTGTGGCTTCATAATATGGCTCACTCTTGTACTTGGGAGGTTGGGAGCAGAAGTATTGCTACACATTTGAGGCCTTCCTGGGTTACACAATGAATTTCGGGATAGCGTAAGGTACAGAGTTAGACCTCTGTTTGTGTCAGAGGTGAGAATCAATGAACCAGGAATATTTGGTTCCTGTTCTCTCTGACAAGTAAAAAGACTAAGAATAGGGGTGATCTTAATTGCTTTCTCCAACTCCTTTGAAATCAGAATTTGTGTCCTTGGGTGAGTGAAACATCTTACTTATAAAATATGCATAATAAAACTGTACAAGTTGATCTCTGCCATTTGGTAAAATACTTGGCCAAAGATAAATGGAAAATTCTTTGGTTATCTAAATGTTTACAGCAATGTGTTTCAGTCCGGATTGAAATCTAATTCTTTCAATTAAATCCTCTTCTTCCCAAGTAGATTTAGGCTCCATGACATTAACTATCAATGACACATAGTGGTTGTGGTGCTAGATAATATTACCTCACTTAATCATAGTAATATAACCAACATAATGCATAGATTGATCCATTTTAGAAAATTTCTAATTTCTGTAATAAGTCCAAGTACAGTATGCTTAAATAAATACCCTAAGGCCACATAGCTAGTAAACACTAGCACCAGGATTTGACCTTAGATCTTAGTTCCCAAGCTCCTTTTAGGATCCATTAAACTATATCCTATGGCTATTTATCATATGCAAAACCCACCAAAGGACATTGCTAAGAATTGATTATAATTTTCTATCATCCATCACTTATCTACTTGACACACATATGTGTCTATATCTGCTTGATATACACAAGGGGCTACGCTTAAAGTTAGGGATTCAAAGATGAATTCGACTAAGCTTCTATCATCCTAGCAAAGGCAGGCCCAAATTCCAATAAATGCTACATAATCAATTCAAAATTCAATAGGGGCACAAAAGTGGTCAATTAGTTGCTTGTCAAGCAATAATGTATTTCTCACAGTGAATAGCAATTTTTCTAAGTCTAAAAGGAAATGAAATACAGTGACTGGTGGTCATGATTATATTGTCATTGTGATCAAAATTTCCACTGAGAAAAAATTGCATCTCTGTTTCTCTGAAGCAGATCTATTTTTAAAAAGCCAACATTTTAGGAATGCTGGAGATGAGATCGAAATTTTGATTTCTCTCGATTCTTTTACTATATTTAAAAACCTTCAATTTTTTTATGGCATGCATACCCAAAGACTTGGCACCTGACAGCAAGTGTCTGTGTACTGACTAAACTCTAAGAGAGTGTCGATATTGCTGATGGTTGTCATGGACAGTTACTAGAAGCTCCACTGACCTTTGTGCTATTTAAACATGCGTCTTAAATTCCTTCAGTGATACGTGTATGTTTACTCATTGCTGCGACAAAACACTTGGCAGAGGCTGAAGGGAGCAAGAATTAGGTGGTGCATGTCATAGCATGACAGCCAAGAAGTAGAGAAGGGGGTAGCCATTGTTTTTCCATCACCCCCACCCAGCTAGCTTCTGTGTAGGAGCCCAGCTTGTGGAATGGCTCTGCCCACATTCAGATTGGAATATATTCACTCATGAATCCCTCAGAGACAGACTATCTGATGATTTGCCCTTTCCACCTTCTAGGTGATTCTAAAAGTTGAAAGCTAGGCACAGTCCTTGGTGCTAGGCGATAATTATAATACATGGGAAACCGAAACAGGAGAATTTCAGTGAGTTTGAGGTTAGCTTTGGCTATATGGTGAGTTAACCACCAGCCTGAGCTATATGGTGAGATCCTGTCTCAAAATAAAAATGACAAAGTTGACCTGGAAGAGGTTACCATCGTAGGCTAGAATTACTCAGCCTCATCACTTGTAAAATATTTATACCACTAACAGGAAAATGTAGATGCAGTGCCAAACACCAGTAAAATTCTTCAGATTTCATTTTTTAAAAAACTGTTTGCATTTACTGCTAACTCAGAAGTATACACTCGGCCATGTTATCCCGTACTTTTCCAGAGAATTTTTTTTTTTTTTTTTGACAAAAGTACTCAAACATCTTTCTAGAGTTTCAGAAATAATCTTAGGTACTGATTTAGAATTAAGTCTTCAAGCTGGGTATTTGTAGGTTCTGGAGCCTTTGGCAGCATCACATTCTCCACAGAGATTACAGAAGAGTCACAAAAGCTATGGATAACACATAGGAGTCAGAGAGCAAATTAAAGGCTATAACCTTTGATTAACCCCCGAATGAGAAACCAGAAGTGGCCTACTATTGGCTAGGAAGTTCTGTATGTGCTCTAAGCTACATTTCTCTGGGATTGATTTTACAATAATCTCAAAATTATTTGTACGCTCCTTCTCCACTGCCCCTCAAGTACAAGGAAAGATGTTTAAAATCATCAGACCCAGACTTTACATTGAGAGGATGGAGTTTGGGATAAGATCCTCACTGTTTAATATAAAGATTTACATGTCTGGCGAACTGGGTAATAAAATGAACATGAACTAAACCCCTGAACTCATGTCAATGATAGTATAGAAAGAACAACTAACACTACATTTGACACCAACATGCTTAGTACAGATAGCGCCTAGGCTATGAAATGTTTAGAAGTCCTGCCTTTGGGATAGTAGGATAATGGGGAGTAGTTATTGGTCTTTCCTCTTTTACCTACTGTAGTTAATAGTGCTATCTAATTTTTAAAAGCCTGATGTCTCATGCTTAGTTTACCAGTTGATCCAAATAGGCAAGTTAGAGGAAAAGGCTGATTTCAAGCCATGTGTTCCTAGTAGACTTATCTACTAACTCAAAGACTAAATGACATTGTCAGTTGATGATGCCTTTGCTGAGATGTTAGTGTAAGCATTCAGGACCGTTGGAAGCAATATCGATTAGCAAAGGAAGAGGGACTTTATTCTTGGGAAGACTTCAGCTTCAATCATAGCTCTTCCTTTTGCAAGCTGTGTCCATTTGAACACATTACTTAACATCCCTAACTCATTATCTCCCTGTGAAACAGACTGATTAACACTTTTCTCATTTTGAAGAACACATAAGGAAAATGCTTGCCTGAGGCAGGGTCTACACATAAAACCACATGCCTGTTCTCCTGTTAAACAGTACCCTGGGGGAAATGCCAGCAAACTTCCATCCTTGCTCTTCCTCCATCTATACCCTTCTGTACTCTGCCAAATCCTTGCTTTGTTTTGTTTCCAATTCATTTTCTGAATTAACACACTTAGTCCTGGGATTCCTGTGGCTTCTTCAAACAGCTCTTCTTTGTTTTAATAATCTGCCAGGTAGAAGAACTCCTCATTTTCATTACATTCTTAGGGGGTGGTCTTTGTATGAGCTTGTATTCTAAGACAATTATAAGGTATAAGACAAGCCAGTGAAGAACATTTATGATAGGAAGGCGACACAGAAGGAAAAAGGGGGACATTAAAAATAGGATGCTAGGAATTAAAGAGAGGGTGGTGGGGTTAAGAAAACAAAATAGGCCGGGCAGCAGTGGCGCACGCCTTTAATCCCAGCACTTGGGAGGCAGAGGCGGGCGGATCTCTGTGAGTTCGAGGCCAGCCTGGTCTACAAGAGCTAGTTCCAGGACCGGCTCCAAAGCTACAGAGAAACCCTGTCTCAAAAAAACCAACCCTCCCCCCCCCAAAAAAAGAAAACAAAATAGCACATGCTTTCTCCCACATGCAAGTTTAGAGCTAAATATATATAAATATATACATATATATGACTAGGATAAAAGGGGCTAAAAGAATAAAGAGGAGCGGTAAAGAGGAGAGGGCACAACAGAGGGTAGTGAAAGGTTCAAAACAGAGCTACAATTACATATATATATATTACATATGTATGTAATATATATATAAGTAGAATGAAACCAAGTATTTTCATATCAATTCAAATTAATATAATTTAATTATCAAAGTTATATAGCAAGAATGTTCTTGGGATCCCCAGTATGCATGTGGGTGCTCATGAGTTACAAGGACGCCAGTGGAGGCAGGCAGAGGTCAGACAATAAGATAAAGATGCATCACTCAGGTAACCTCGGTCAGTGCTTTAGGTTCCCGATCCATTGTCTATAAACCATGACCTTGGCCTGAATCTTCACAACCCCTGTCTTGGTCTCCTCTCAAACAGAGCCACAGTCTTCCATTATAGCTCATCTATGACCCAAGCCAAGATTTTTTTTTATCTAGCCATTTACTGGAAAAGTTGATGCTCCACAGCAGGGCTATGCAAAGCAATGATTTAGTGTGACTTTAAGTTTTAATGCTATAGAAAATATATGTTAAATATTTACAATCAGAAAAGTGCTAACAGCAATGTTTTAAAAAATTATAATTTTGCTTTCTTATTCATCAGGATGTATGTGTTATAAAAACTATAAGCTTAATTAGAACCTTTGCCCACCTGCAGGTGTTGTACTTTGATCGTATTCGCCCTTCCTTTTCCCCTCCCCCGCCACATGGTCATTCTTGTCCTAGTGCCCCTGCTCATCTCATAAACTAAGTTCCATTTAGTTTGTCAAATTGATAAAGCTAGGGTCATATGGGAAAAGTGAACCTCAACTGAGAAAGTGAGTCTGTCAGATTGGCATATAGCAGCACATCTGCGGGGCATTTTCTTGAAATCTGGTTGATGTGGAGGGGGAGCCGGCTGTGGGTGATGCTACCGTGGGGCAGGTGTCCTGAGTGGTATAAGAAAGCAGATGAACAAGGCACGGAGAACAACCCAGCAAGCAGCATTCTTCCATGGCTTCTGTTTCAGATCTTGTCTCCAGGTTCTGGCTTGAGTTCATGCCTTGATTTCCCCCAATGATGGACTATGATCTACATGTGTAAGCCAAATTAACCCATTCCTCTTTATGTCTTTTGTGGTCCTAGTTCATTTCACAACAACAGGAAGCAAACTAGGTTATACACAATTTTTCATTATAGATTTGTTTTTTTTTGTGGTTTTATTTTTTTTATTTTTTTTCTTCCTCATTTTTTTTTATTCAAGATTTCCATCTCCTCCCCTCCTCCTCCCCCTTCCCTCCCCTCCCTTCCACCCATACCCCCACTCCACCCCTCTCCAAAGACAAAGAGCCATCAGGGTTCCCTTCACTATGTTAAGTCCAAGGTCCTCCCAGCTCCCCCTAAGTCCAGGAAGATGAGCAACCAAACTGACAAGGCTCACAGTGAGCCCGTCCATGCTGTAGAGTTCATGTTCATTGCCATTGTCCTTGGTTTCTCAGTCCTCCTCCACCGTCAGCCACATTCAGAGAGTCCGGTTTGGTCCCCTGTTCCATCAGTCCCATTCCGACTGGACTTGGTGGTCTCCCGTTAGATCTGTCCCACCGTCTCAATGGGTAAAAGCACTCCTCGCGGTCCTAGCTTCCTTGCTCATGATCTCCCTCCTTTTGCTCCTCATCAGGACCTTGAGAGCTCAGTCTGGTGTTTTGATATTTTACTTAATCCAATATGATGCAAACATATGAAAAATTATTGTCTTTAGGTCTTTATTTTCTTTTTTTTTTTTTTTTTTTTTTTTTTTTTTTTTTTTAAAGATTTATTTATTATGTATACAACATTCTGCCTCCATGTATGCCCGCACGCCAGAGGAGGGCACCAGATCTCAGTACAGATGGTTGTGAGCCACCATGTGGTTGCTGGGAATTGAACTCAGGACCTCTGGAAGAGCAGCCAGTGCTCTTAACCTCTGAGCCATCCCTCCAGCCCTAGGTCTTTATTTTCATTTCAGGGCATAGCAGTTAGTATGTGTTTTGCCTGTCTGAGTCTATAAACTCACCACAGCCATGATGCTCAATTTCCACGTGTCTTCAGTTAGTAGGTAGCATGGGGTGTATCCATGACGTGACAAGGGGAGACGTGGTCATGGCAGCAGGTCTTGGTCAGATCAATGCTCTGGATATAGGCATATAACTTGTGGGAACTCATTAGGGGATAAGCAAGCTTAGAGGCTATGTGAGACAAACCGAGGAATAAAAGTCTGGTATCCAAACAAGAGGAATAGAACGTGCCTGAGGACATTGCATGAAGGGACATAAGAACCTAGAAGACAAAGCTATGCAGAGTTAAAAAATATATATATGCATACCAACTTCCTTAAAGTTTGATAAAATTAAATTTTGGTCTTCCTATCACTTAGATTTATGGTAATCATTCTATTTGTAATATATACTTTAAAGGATCATTAGCTCTTGAAAGGCTACAATTATGATTACTTCGTGTTCTCTGATCAAGGTTCCTACCAGGGTGTAAAGCCTGTAGAATATGCAGAAGGTATGTTCATAGAAGGTGAAATTGAGCAGTGCACTGTCAATAAAAGGATAATGAGTGCCCGAATGAATAATTTATTAAAGATGTGATAATAAACCTCCCTCTCTCCCTCTACTCTCTCTCTCTTTTGTAGCTGAAAACATCTCAATTTCTAGACTGCTTGATACTTATTAAAGACCAGGGCCTGGAAGTTAAAGGAATTCGATCCCAGTGACATACATCATGTGTCATCTGGAAATTCAACATGTGACTGACCCTTCATGCATTTTGTAGTTTGTTTTGGATAAGGGAAAAGCAGAGATATGAATTCTCAGTGTTTCTGACCACAAGTTATCCACACATGTTCATTGAGACAGCAAATATACAAATTCTTCTGAGCCAGGTCTCCATCAGAACTGTTTCTACACTCACAACATGGAGCTGGTGCAGCCTGTCATGAATTTCGACCCTTAGGATCCTGATCTGCTTGTACTGTATGGCAGTGCAGTTCTAAATTGGATCTGAACTGAAGACCACCTAAGGCTTCAGAGGCTTCCATGACCTCAGGACTGCAAAGGCTGTTCAGCGCTTCTTAAGCCCCAGGTCTCAAAGCACATATTTCTGTCACAGCTTGTGGGTTGCCTCTTCCTCACGAATTAAAGGCAAACTTCAATTTACTTACATCACAGGCAAGAAGAATTTGGGACAATGAAGAAAGGAAATATTATTCTTAATTTTTCTTAGGTTTCAGAGCCACAGATTACCGGTATGGGCCAGCTAAAATCCCCAGCATTGACAGAGGGAACTGGGTATCATATACTATATGTTAATGTGCACACTGTGGTAAGCTGAGTGACAGCTTCCCACCATCAAGGTGTCCACGTCCTGTGCCAAGAGCCTGTATGTTACCCCACACAGCAAAAGATGCTTTGCAGATGTGATTCTGTTAAGGCTCTTGAGATGGGGAGATTATCCTGGATTATCTGGATGACCTAGTGTAATCCTGAGAGTCCTTATGAGAGGGCAGCAGGAGGGTCGGAGTCAGACAAGGAAGTTTGATAGCAGAAGCAGAGGGTAGAAGACACAGAAAGAAGTGTTAAGATGCTATATTCCTAGTGAGAAACCAAGAAATGCAGGTGACCTCTTTTCTCTGGAACATGACCGTGCAGATTGTCCCCTAGAGCAGCCATATGAATGCAGCTCTCCTGATCCATTTTAGGAGATTTGACCCAGAACTGTAGAAAAACACTTTGTACTCTACGCTATTATGCCTCTAAATTGGTAATCATTTCTTACAGTAAAAAAAAGAGTAAATTATTATATATGCATTATAATTACTACTTAAGGATTTACCTAACAGACTTTAAAAATCGGGTTACTTACATTTTGTATTCACAGTACTTCTTTTCAGGTGTTGAACACAAAGGACCCCAAAGGCATGAGGTTCTCTTGGCTATGCCAAAGATGTATACTAGCTCAGAGAGCAGCGTTCAAGCGGATTCTGACGCAAGCATGTCTTACCCAACATAGAGGACATGGATTCTGGTGGGATCTGAGTTCCAGTCTAGCAATGGACAAGAACTAGTACTGTCCATGGGCCATCTTAACAACCTGCCAAGGTCATACTCGTGAGTAACACATGGTTGAACCAGAAGTCAAACCAAAACCAACAGAATTACCTTTCCCTAGTATGTGTACTGCAAGAGCATGTGTCAATTTTCCTGACCCCATCTATTCTTGGATGTATAGAGAACTCAGCAGTGGGTCCAATGTGCAGCTACCCCTTCTCTAACTTCTTCCCTTCTTTCTTCCTATTCTACATGTAACTTTATCAATCTGCTTCCCAAGCCTGTGCTGTGACGAATTAGTTCTGTAGCCCCCCCATCACACATGACTTTCCTTCCACGAGCAGGCTCATTTTTTTTTTTGTCTGTTCTTCCCACGTCCTTATCCAAAAGTGACCTACTCTTAGCTCCAAACTCTACAAATAAATTTAAATTGATACCAGGCTCTTCATTTTACACTACTCCTTCCCTAGCCAACAATGTGCATTGTCCTTACGCAAATAGCATAGAACAAGGTAACCAGAGAATCTGGTTAAGAGGTAATATAATCTTCAAATAAAATGAATATTCTGTCCTTTTTGAAAACTTATTATTTTTGACTGATACATAAAACATGAAGATTTATATATGAAGGGGGTATTGTGTTTATTTTGAAGTGTGTATATATGTCATAATCTTTAAATCAGGTTAAATTCGTCACCGTAAATACATTTACAATTTTATGGTAAAACTTATAAAACTGCTTCATTTTGGTTTTTGAAATGTCCAGCATAGTATTAGCACCTATAGTCACCTCCTATGCATTAGAACACCAGGGCCTCTAACCTTATTGCCTTTTGATGAGTTTTCCTCCATCCCTCCTATGCTTACACCAAGGTTCAGAAGGAGAAGAGCAGGTCTACATTATGCCAAAGACTCACCTTCACTGCGCATTCTATAAAAGCTACACTCTCTTATAGCCAAAAGCGTACCTTTCTCTATGGGTTCAATTTGACAAGCAAAGATTCAGTATCAAATATTCATCTTCCAGTAAACAGTAGTTTTAATTATATGTAGATATTGTCAACTGTTCGAATCTTGATGTATGCAGCTTATACAAAATTAACGGCATGCTAAGAAGGGAAGGACTCATGTTTTAATTTTCAAAGGCATCATCTACATCAAAAACAAAACCACCATTGGCTGCACCTCCCGGAGAAGAGCTTTGATCATTTTAGAAAGTTATACAAACTCTAGGAAACTATAGAGAATTGCCATCTCCCATATTAAATTGAACACAGAAGTTGATGTGAAAAATGTGCTTTAAATCACAGTTAAATGAATTGCAGGTGTTATTATCATCAGACATTCTTACTGAGTTTGGAAATAGCCAAATTTATAAAGACTCTCTAGATAAAAATTCAGCTGGGCCTTTAAAATATAACCCCAGGCTCCAGAATTCTCTGCAGTGAAGCTCAAGTCTCTTCCTTTAATTCAGGCTGAATGAAATCCTGCTGACCCACTTTTGGATTCACCAGAAGGAGCATAGTCACATTGCTGCCATCCTTTTCTTTTTAATTTTTATCCTACCAGTCGGTTACTACAGAACCAGCTGCCCCAGACTGAGCGATTTATGGCAGCAATATACAGTTATTCTGGAACAATCCCTATAGGTCAGGAGCACCATGCATGCCTGGGCGGAGACTCACTCAAGATGTGTACTGAGGCTGCAGCCAGAATCCTGGGGAGCTGGGGCCTTTAGAGATTGCTCACTAGCAAGCCCAGCTGACAAGGTCTGAGTTCTTTATAATATTAGAACCTCTATAGGAAGCTACAACATCCTTACAAAATGGTGCAGCTGATTTTCCTCAAAGGCAGTGAGCCTTGACAAAACAAGGCAGGGCCGCAGTGTCTTATGTGACACAGCCTTGGAAGTCACCTAATTTTCAATCAGTTACAGACAGGAATAAAATTCATTGTGTGAGGGAACCACATAAGGGTGGGGATAACAAGATGCAGGAACCGGTGCTGATGCTGTCATGGTAGCGCTGCCTAACATAATGGAAGATTCTGAATACCCATATGTATTTTGCCCTGGCTGCCAGAACAAAGCACTGAAGATCTGGGGACTTAGACAACAGAACCCCAACCCCAGACCCCACATATACGTTGATTCTGAAAACTACAAGTTCAAGATGAACTGTCGGAAGCATTAGTATAAAATAAATAACCCCTAATAGTAAACAAACAAATACCTCAAAGCAATCTATATATAGATACCACCAGCTCCAAAGAAAGTTCTGGCAAGTCCTTCAGCTTCCTGAGAAGAAACTATGGTTCTCCATATGTGATCCTGTCCCTTGTGTGAACCTCAGTCTTCTTCACACCATGATGCATGCTCCCCCACTCCATTCCAGCCTCCTTCTTACTCCGTAATGTTTCAGGTTTGTCTTCACGCAAGACTTATGCCCTAGACGTTCTCTCTGTAGGTATTCTGATATATACTGCAAGATTACCTTATCCCGTGACTCTGCACTCTCTGCAAGTCTCCTTTCATCAAAGAGAGCTCTATCATTATTTTAGGACCTTCTTCCTCCACCCAGTCATTCTTTGAACCTTCACTGTGGTTTCTCACAGTACAATCTAAGCTATTATTTGAGTCCTAAATTGTAAGATCCATTATTTGTTTTTTGCTGTATACACCATAGTGCCGCAGTCTATAGCACATAACCTATATGTATGATGAATAAGTGAGCAAATGATTTCCAATTAACTTAGATTGCATAGCATGACTGACAGATGAGCCAGAGAAATAGGAATAAATGTGGAGTCTACACGTCCTGATTTAAATTTTCCAGAATTTCTGATCACTAATAGGATCAGTTTGTTTCACTGATGATATAATTTCAGTAAATTACTTTAATTACATTGTAAATTACCAGTATGTGTTTGTTTTCCTTAGATATGAGATACTGAGATTCTGATACACCATCTGAATGTTTAATGGTGCAACACACAAAAAGGTGATACTGGATAAGTTTCCCAGAAATTCTGGATACTGAAAAATTCAGGTTTCTAGAGTTGCAAAAGACTCTCCTTTTGAGGCAAACTGGGTCTGGGCATCCCCACAAAGGCAAAACATAATCCTTATTGTAATAGGACAGTACATACCCAGTTTTAAGTTTATTACACACTTCATGACTTCCTCATGTGTTGAAAATGTATGTTTATTTTACCAGAAAAGCACATTGTCTGTCTATGATATAAAATGGCCTCAAGTAGTGACTATAAATAAATATCCCAGCATCTTCCTATGGTATACAGAATAGTAAGTTAACAGACATAATACAAAAATAATTCCAGTGATACACAGAGTATCTGTCGTAGTCTCAATTTGTTGCTTCCTTTGTGCTTGGAAATGCCTCTGGTTGAGAGATGGACCACCTGATTTTTATAGTTGAATGCACAACCATCTTAATGTGTGGACTGTGATAAAACTTTTAAATGCTCCAGGTATCAATTTCTTTTTCCATTAACTGAGGTGAGATGGTTCAGTTTGTACTGTTTCTTCCAACCACAAGGGTCTTTCATTTACCTCTTAGCTTCCCTCCTCCTTTCTACCCTAGATTTGCAGAAAGAAATAAATAGTAGTATATAAATGATATTGTATAATAACCATATTCACTTAATAAGATGGCAAGAATGTTTACTTATGATTTATATATCCTAGCTTGTTTCCATGATCTCCAAAGACCCTTCTGAGGGTAAATCATATTCTCACACTCCAAGTCAGATCTAGGAGATATATACATACACACACATATATAAGTATAGATTTTGATGCAGATAGAAAGGTTGTTCAACCTGGAAGAAATTATGCATACTTCTGCTAAAGAATGACACTTGATAATATTAAGATAGGTATATACTAAAACAGCCTTGTGAGCTGCATAAAGATGGGTTCTGTGGGACTGAGAATTTCCCATCTATAATACTGACCTATGCAAACCCTTCTTATCATCTTGGATATATAAATGTTCTTTCCTTTATCTGAATAAAGGATGATAGCATGAAAGCAGATCTTGGGTAGGCTCAATATGATCCAAGCAATTTCCCAGATCATATCTCTCAGAAATATCTCTGTCTAGGAATTTCATAGTCATCTATTATACCAGCATTTATTTCAAGAAAACCTGCTTCGCTTTCTTACAAAATGGCTGTGTGAAAAAGTGTGGATAATAATAGGAAGTACACATTTTTATCTGCTAGATGGTTTGGAAGATAAATTCTATACTATAAATATAGGTGTTTCTGATGAGTCTTAATACTTGTCTTTTCCATTTGACAGCATTTTGATATAGAAAGGAACATTCCCCCAAGCAAAGGGCAGAAAATATTCAAAAGATGATTGGTAGGTTTTTATCCTTTATGTTCCACATAGGAGGGGCAGGCTGTACCTTTCAAACTGCTGAATGCTCATTGCAATTAATGTTTAGCTGAAGTTCACCACATTCTGAAAAGCAACTCCTTTTGTGTTTCCACCGCGCATCTCAGTGTATTCCTATGAAATGATAAGCAGCCCAGGACTCAGGTGTTAGGTCACTCATTTTACTCCCAGCCAGCCTGCTTTTAGTCTATCTCACCTACATCATGAACAATGCCTGCCAAAGATGATGCCTGAGTTTTCGGGGTCAGTCTGCTTTCCTTCTCTGTATACTTCATCATTCTCCTTCTGAGTCAGTCACAACTTCTTCCTCTTCCTCTCCCAGGGACTCTCATGTCCTCCTGCTTTAATTTGGCAAGACTCTTGTTTAATTGTGGCTGTCTACTCAGATCTCACTTCTCAGGTTCCCACAGTGAAGAAAAATCAACCAACCAAATAAACAAAAACAACTCCCCTTTCTTCATCCTATTTCTAAGAACTTGCTCTTTTTGTGTTCTCCGTGATTAAATATTATCAATATGAAGGTAGATATGATGCATAATTTCTTGGCAAGGGCCGTTTATTTGTTAAAGGGACATTTTAAGGCCAAATGCATTTCTAAGTGTAGAACACTAAACAATGAGACTGTAAAGGTGGATGAGAAAATTGAGGGATGTTTTCATGGGTATGAACGCTTCAACAATATCTTCAAATTGCCCTGCACAACCATCTTTCTTCTAGAGGAACCACTTGGGAATTTCCTTCCTCCCAATGCACTTCGGGAGTATTGACATTACTTTTGAATAACACCTTTAAAAGCATTCCAGTCCCTGTTCTAGGAATATTCTCATCTACAAAGCCTTCTGCCAACTGAATCTGTGACCAACAAAACACAATGCAATGGGATCACAAGGTCTTGGGTTGAATTATTGAAGTATGACTTTACCAGAGCAAACACATCTCTGCTGAAATGGTGTTTTCATCCTCCTTCCCTTGAAAACAAAAGAATACAGCAGCAAAAGACCCCACCAAATATGGAATATTTAACATTTCACATGGTGAAACTTAACTTTA
The DNA here is from genome assembly GCF_903992535.2 of Arvicola amphibius. NCBI lineage: Eukaryota > Metazoa > Chordata > Mammalia > Rodentia > Cricetidae > Arvicola > Arvicola amphibius. The sequence goes on along the minus strand of NC_052047.1, from coordinate 163,671,579 downwards.
ATCCATTTTTTATTGACTGCACTTCCCACGGTAGAAGAACAGAACAGCTTTGCTGACATAATTATTGATAGGCTTTGCAAAGTTTTCCACAGATAAACACTTGAAAACACATGGCTCTTCCAATTTTAATATTTAGGGTACTTTTGAATGCTTGCGAATATTGCTGATTTCACTATAGTCCAATATTGTACAGGAAGGTAAATAATAACGTTTTCCCCTAATTTCCAGTTCAGGCATTACAAAACAAGGGCTGGAAAGATGGCTCAGTCAGTAAAGTGTCTGCTGCACAAGTATCAGGATCCAAGTTCGGATCCACTGTTCCCATACAAGAAGACTGCATGCTGTTATGCTCCCATGATCCAGAGATGTAACAAGTGGGTCCTCTGAGCTCACTGGCTTACCAGTCTGGCCTAATTGGTGAGCTCTAGATTTAGTAAGAGATCTTGTTAGCACTGATCCCCCCCCCAACACTTACAGATACACAAAGTTATAAAATGAGTATTTCTTTTTTCAATGTCAGCAAAACTTTTGTAGCAAAACAGGATTTCATCATCAAAAGTTATGAGTCAACAAATGATTTGGGCTGGATCTCACCCGGAAATCTCTTTCCTATGGTCTGGTTTCCACAGTTCCAAAAACACACTATGCAAACTGGCAAGGGAGGGAAGAAATTAAACAGTCCTATGCAGATGCAACATCTGTGAAGAATGACAATTACCAGCGAGGCAATATATCCTCAAAGGTAGCACTCACGTGACAACAGCTATCTAGTTGAACCTAAGGTATGTTCAACAGGAGGAAATTTATTCATGATAATGGAAACCTAGTCAGCTTCCTGGGGCTCCTGATGTCATGAACTCCACTACTAGCAGTTTTCTAGACCAGCATTATTGCTCACTACGTTCTAAATCTCACCCTTATACCCACAGTTAGGTGTAGCCATCATCCCTTATCAAAGATGCTTCGTCACAGCAAATGGAGACCATCCCAGACAACCACAACTGGACATAACAGAACCTGGGGAGCTCCGCCCCACTGGATACATCTGCAGCAGAACTCTTGTATCGAAGGGAACATTAAAGAAAGGGGAGCAGAAGGATTGTGAGACTCAGAATACCAGGAAGCCATCTGTGAGATAGTCTTTCCTAGAAATGGCTGAATAAACAAGACAAGAACACAGACAGTTTCAATGGGCATGATAACGTGAAAGGTGGGGGGAATTCACAGGGTCTCATCCCCAGATAAAGAACTGCAGGAAATTAATAACTGCCGAGAGAAGGAGAATTAGCATCTCCCAGGGATGAGATCCCTTTTTGATTGTCCAATGCAAAGTGTTTTGTCCTGAGATCATAAATAGCAACATCAAAAATGGACTCAGCAGGTTGCATTAATATACTTCCATATATATGAAATATATATAGTTATATATATAGTTATATATGTATATATATATAACAATAGTAATCAAAGAAAAAGAGACTATCAACTTGATGGGGGTATGGGAGTGGTTGGAGGGAGGATATTACAAGGAGAAAGGGGGGAAGTGATATAATTCTATTTCAATTAAATACCTAAAAATAAACGAGCAAAAACGTTGAATCAAAGTGGATTATTATAGTTACAGGAAATATCTGTCCATTTCCATGATAAAAACTGAGAATATCCTGCAACAGTAGGCATACCACTTATCCCTTAGAATACATTGCATTTTTCAGAATAAGTATCTTATTGGTAAACTTTTTCTTTTTAGTTAAATAGGAGTGTGGAAATCATATTTCTCATTTTATCAACTTCAAATCAGTATAATATTTACAAACATAAAATGTGTGCTTTAAACCCATCCGTATCAACACGAGATGGTCTCATGAATTGGTATTTTCAAAGATGGCTTTGCTGCCAGTAGTGGCGCACATCTTTAATCCTAGTAATTGGGAGAAAGAAGCAGAGCAGTCTCTGTGGCCAGCCTGGTTTGCATGGTGAGTTCCAGACTAGCCAAGGATATATAATAGTACTCCCTCAAAAAAGAAATGGCTTTGCCTACTCGGGTTTTTGTCAAATTAAAAAAGGTATTTTGTTATTTTTATTAAATAAAATTAACTAGAACAACTTGTGGAATTCATTCCCAACATTTTTCACATAATAATTTATTTGCTCAGAAAGATAACTTCATGCATCTTGGAACTCATTACATAAATATGAAGGTTCTCTCTATGGACCAGGCTGAGCCTTAGATGTACAACTTTCTCACCTGTACCAGATTCTTTATTGATGTCGTATCTTATAAATTTCAAACTAATTTTCTACTTCATCACTAAATTAGTACTCAGACTTTGGGGGTAATTTTTATTCCTGTTAGGATTTTCAAAATGACTCTCAGGGGAAGCGAGGCTGGCCGGACTGAAGCTCCTTAAACTTTTCACTTTGTGACACCTTTTTTATCTAAGAATACTTTATGGGACTCAGGTACAATAGGATATGAATAGGAATTCAAATAAAATGGTTATTGATGTATAAATGATTTAATTGTTTTTACTATATTTTAACTAGACAAAACATACATATAAAAGGGTGGTGTCAAATTTCTTCCAAGTTCACTTTTCAATGTATTTGAGAAAAGCAGGTGTCTCTGTAGACGTTAGAATTCAGCCTGCAATGGAATCATCCAGGCCAACTCTCCACTGAGAAGAAACACATGAGGCACATTTCCCAGTGGCTGGATTTCCTTCCAAATGAAAAAATAAAAAAATAAAAAGTAGTGGCACGTATTATTTTCCAGTTCTGGTAATTATAATTATTCTGGACACTTTTGAAAATAAATTCACATTTTAACTACATCTAAAGCTATCTGTTGCTTTATTTGTGGATAAGGCTCCCACAAATGTCCACAGTTGAGCCCACAAAGCTCTTTTGCCAGTCATACGGATAATTTGAAATTAAGTATATACAAATGCTGTTAAGCAAAACCAAGATATTCACAGGATGCTACAGAAAGCTCTTGCAATTAAAGATGGCTGAGTTTATAAATTAAAAACCATTGTCTTCTACACATAATATTCAAACAGTCATGCATTTCAACTTGAATGCTATATCTCATTAGAGCACATTTTCCCTGGCAAATGCTGCTGCACAAATATTTGCTAATGTCAAATAAATGGAATCTTCATAAATTATGTGTTAATATTTTAAACCAACACGTTGAAACTTGGTATTTCTCTCAAAGTTCTCTACAGGTGCCACCTGAAGAAAAAGCTCTGTTTCTTTTGCATCTCAGTAGAGGACAGTAAGGCTGAACAAATTTTATCTTCAGACATTTTTTGTTGTACATATTATATGTCTATCCAAGATGAAAGCAAGTTTACCTATTTACGAGATAGCATGTTTGCTCATTTTCACATGGAGAATTAAATCTTTGCTGAGTATTGTTGGATGTGGATCACCTGTAGGGTTTTTTTTTTTTTTTTTTTTTTTTTGTGTTGGTTGTTATTTTGTTTTTTATCGTTATCAATACTGAGGTAACTGTTTCACATAAATACAAAGTACAAGATGGCAGAAGTCTGTCTGGCACATCCTGTAAGAAACTTGAATTGCTATTTTGCTGCTTATTAAGAAACTGCTGTCAGCCACTCACACAGCAGTTTTAGAAAACCGAAGATCACAACAGAACACCACAATCTATAGATGTGCTAATCTGATACATGCAGGGGAGTGAGACCAGAAAAATATGTTAAACCGTTTGTTTTATAACTTAGCCACGCTATTCCCAGAAGAGCAGGGAAATTTTTATGTACAGAAACACACTGCAATTCACAACACAGACCTGAGTCTGAACCTGAGTGGAGGTGCTCCAGGCAACATTCTTTACTGTTCCATGGGAACAGTGCAAAATAGACATGTTGTGTGTTCAAAACCAAGGCTTGGGTGAAGTCATGTGATAACTCAATCTGCTACGGCTTGAAGTAGCTCAGAGTCATTAGGCATTTGATTATGAATTAGTTTTGGTTACTATGCCTTTAAATAGCTTTTACTGTGGCCAATTTTTTCACGACCCCCACATCAGTAATGGCTCATGACCCACATCATAGGAATCTTGGTGGGGGAATTGGCTCCAAGCTCCTAGATGGTAGGACTTATGATCTATTCACTTTCTATACTTGGCACGCCCTTTACTGGAATAAGTATTAGATAAAGGTTGTCCTGAATCAGTGAGTTAAAATCATTCTAGCCATGAGTGTTAGCCAGCCTCAGTACCATAAGACTTTACTAAGTTAATCTTATCCAATTGTCTCTGATACAGTTTATGAAAGTGTCAATATTTTAATGTTTGCCTTAAACACCCCCCAAATTTAACAAGAATGAATGCACCTCCCCTCATTTGAAGCAGATTGGAGTTTAATATGGCAATTTCTTCTCTTGAAGACTCTTGCAAATTAAATAAGTAAATAAATAAAAGTAAGCAGGATGGGCTCATATAAGTCGGGAGAAGTATTGATATTTGTGGGTCAAACTAAAAGGATATGCAATTTACCCATCCAAGGATTGGTCTGCTGAAGGAAATTCATACAAGTGGATTCCTCATTCCATGGACAAATTTTTAACTGAACTCTTTTGCCTTCTAGCAGGACATTACATTTTCGATGCTGAAAAATTTACTATGATGTAGACAATCCTTTCATCACTTGTCAAATCATTAGACCTTTTGTGAACCTTGGCTACTCTATAGATTATTTCTTTGCAAAGATAAAAGGCTTTGAAGATGTTCCCAGTTAACTTTTAATATCACCAAGGAAAGGAAAAAAACCAGGAAATTGCCTTCAAAGTATCACTTCTTTCCAGGAATGTAAGAAGATAAAGCTTTATATATTTCTACTACATCGAATGGCTTGCAAGTAGACCGTGCTTTGCCGAACCCCACAGCTCTGGTTTCATGGCTTTAAATGTGAAATCGCTTCTAGTGTGTAGACCATCAAATATACAATGTTTCTTCCTGTTACCCCTGGTAGCTACTTTCAGGAGGGTCCTGTAACTGTTCTTAATAGGACCTAGCCAAAACTTCCATCACATCAATAAATAAAAATAACTCAAATGGAGATTGTATCCAGCTGATAATTTTTCTGTTAGAGTTCTGGGAGATGACATATTGAGGCTTCCTTATCTCACTGGTTGGAAATGCCAGGACCTCTAAGCTGCTTTTGGGGTAATGAAAGTGTCAGTGAGGGAAGCATCCTGAGAGACGCACAGACTCCTCTTACATTTAAACATGTAAATGTAAGTGAGTTTGGACTTTGCATAAACTAATGTTAGTTTTAAAGATTAAAGGGAAGATGTAGCTCCCATGATTTTATCCAGGGCATTTGCTTCATCAGCCATATTACAGTGCTATTTTTTTGTGCTGTTCATCATGCCAGTGGGCACAGAGTCAGAGGGACCAGTGTGTTATTGCTTTCGAAAGGAGATTTTGAGGCAAAACCATAACCTGCATCGTCTACATGACGACTAGGGAAGTCACGGTCGCTTAAGAGTTTTAAATATTGTTAGTGCAGCAGCGGGATGTGGGAAGTGGCTTTATAGGTGTAAGTTTGGTCTTATCTTCAAAAGTGCAAGGTCCTGGGATCTGAATCAAGCACACCTTGCCTGCAGATGAAATATCCCGAGACCATGGCCACACACTCAGCTTAGATCACTAATGCCACAGAAGAGAACTGTTGACTGGCCACTGGCAAACATCTCCAGGGGAACTCCCAGGTCTAGGGGCTGAGTCTACCAGACGAACAGTTGACTTAGGAAATACCTAGGCTCCCGCAGCAGTCAAACATCGTGGATAAACTCCGTAGCACTCTGAAAACTCGGTCATTAGACTCAATGGAGAGAGGGCCTTACTGATTTAGGCTTGACTTTTGTCAGCACAATGAAGTGCTAGGGAAGATGTATGAATTTTGAAATAGGGAGGCTGTGTAAGTTGGCTCCCTGAAAATTGACTCATGCAATATTCATTTCAGAACCTGTCAAGGAAAGATAAGCCTACTGCCACCATTGCTAATATTGCTACTATTCCTGATATGAACAGCATGTTGCTTGTGTAATTGTTAATTCTGCACCTGTTACTATGACCTTTGTGATTTGAACTGTATTTTACTTTCCATTATAAATTTCAAAGATACTGTAAAGATCACTCTCAACACAAACCATTTGAACAACAGGTAATTCCATCTCTGCCAATGCCAATGTTCCTGTTGTGGACACGGGATTCTGCTAAGTGCTTCAGGTGGTTAAGGGGAGGAAATCTAACAGAGAAAATGAAACTGACATGCTGGACATTGTGGGGAGCAAGATGAATTAAGTAGTGTAGCCACCTGAAGGAGTATAATTGAGTCCCATAGAGCATGCGTGGTTGCTTCTGGTTTGTGTTAGGAGAAGGTCAATGGTGCTCAAGGGGATTGTGGAAGATGAGCAAACTCAGTTTTGGTGGGTTAACAGCCCAGGTTGTAGGGGAAAAAATATGAGCAGAGGTGTGATGACCCCAACAGTGCCAGAGATTGTCAGTGTATTCATGCGTCATAGCATGAGGAGAGCAAAGAATGTTCTGGAAGAAGAGCTTGACAAGGCTTCTTTTGCTCCAGACTAGGAAGTGTGCATGAGATGCAAAGACAATTCTCCAGCGGCAGTGGGGCACCTCATGAATGTTCCCGAGGAAATGGGAACGTAATCCCAGCTGTTTTAGATCACAGACAGGCGAAGAGTGCACCGGCTTTGTTCAAGTCATCAACAGAGGATATGGGGAAAACTGGAAGAAGGAACTATGAGAAGGATAAAGGTACAAGAAGGGGCTTTTGCTTGATTGAGCTCTTAGGAATGGCCAAGAAGGATTTAAAGGCACAGAGCTTGTGTAACTAAGAAGGGCAGTGACTCCAAAGACTCAGGAGAGAACAGACCAACACATCAGGCCTGTTGTAAGAGACAACAGGCTGCCCAGTGGGGGGAGACTTCCAGCAGAGAAGCAGAGTTGCTATAATTTAGCCACATTAATAAAGACTGACTTTTATTTTCTCAGTGAATCAGAACCTCATATTACCAGTAGACAGAGAAGATATAAGCATGACTCAGGTTCTGAACAATGCTTTAAGATATTAAATTACTTAATGGTACTTAAATGGAGACTTGGGTAAGTGATTACTGGAAAATGTGAATTATTTGGTTGTTTGATATTCCTTAGAGCAAGTGATCTGATAATAATGGGTAGAAAAGTAATTTCTGAAACACAAGCTCCAGCACCATCAAGAATGTTTCCTGTGTGCTCAGAAAGCAGAGGTAGCTGGATCTCTGTGAGTTCGAGGCCAGCCTGATCTATAGAAAACGTTCAAGGACAGCCAAGGCTACACAAAGTCTTGTCTGGAAAAATAAAAACAAAACAAACAAACAAATCAAAGAGTATTTCCTGATCTACCCTCGGTGGCTTGATTTTTATTTTTTAATATTCAAAATATTTATATTTAAGAAAAAATAGGGGGAATAAGCACAGTTGCCAAATCTATAAACAACATTGGTCACATTTTGGATTAAATTTGTATTACATTTTTACTCAATTATTTTAAAATAAATAATTACATTAATAATCAAATGAAATGATTAAATAAAATACAAGAAAATTTCCATGCCTGTGCATGTGTGTGTGACATGTTGCGATGGGGGTGGGGTGTGCCATGGCATATTTGTGAAGACCTGATGATGCCTCTTGGGATTGGGTTCTCTTTTTCTAAAAGTGGGTCCCAGGATTTTAACTCAGACTATGAGGCTTGGTAGCAAGGGCTTTTTGCCTAATCAACAATCATGCTGACCCAAGTTTGGATTTTAAATGGAGAAAGTCATTGAAGTGAGCGATCTGTCAGTGGACCATTGGATACAGAGAACAGAGCAAGTCTTAAGGTCTGGCCCCTTCGTGGGCGTGGTATGTGCACTTGAGATCGGAACTAAATGGAAATAAAAAGAAATGCAAACAATGGCTCTAACAAACAGCAACATGAACTGAATTGTCCCCATTTAATAATCATTTATATAAATAACTGGCTTCACAGAATTTACTGACATTTGCGTACAATTACATCAGCATCCTTTCAGGGTATGAATAACAATAGGATTTATTTTGCCACCTCAAAATTGGCCTCTGTAAATTCCAACAGTTCTAATTTATCTCCTTAATAGAGAGGATTTAGCTGCGAGACACTTTAATTAGTGCTCTCTCTGCACTTGGTAGTTAGCTGCTACCATTTTAGCCTCCTTAGGTTTCCTGCACACCACGTAATTCTAGTGTACTTAAAAGCAAATATAGGTTACAGAAAGGTTACCTCTCGGAATATTTAATAAAAGTAAAAAATAGCAAAACAGAAACCCTACTTCAAATGCCAGACTGCTAAAAAGCCAAATTCAGGGAAAAAGAGTCTGTTGGTCCCTGAGACTTGACAAGAACTTCTGTGAGAAATAACAGGAGCACGGGGCAGCTGGCAGCTCAGAGCACAGGGTGCCCAGGGTCAAAGACACTCTTAAGTGTCCAGCTTCTGTGCTCTGCAGAACTGGAATGACAAGACTTGTGGAGTCGGCTGAAAAACAGCAAGAGTCAAAGACACTAGTGGTTAGCTTCGAAAGGAAGGAGCTGTACTCAGCCTGAAGAAAGTGGAAGGAAGCCAGGAAGACTCAAATGCTGAAGGGAAAATCATTGGTGGAATTCCTAGCAAGGGAACCTTGTTTTCTAAGATAAAGTAGGCAATTATCCTAGGGTAAAGAGAGGGCCCCTACTGTGTTGTAGTTGGCTCTAAAATGTCCCTGAAGGCCTATCTCCAAGGGTTGTTCTCCGCTTGGTGGCATTACCGGGAGATGAGGTCGCTTGAGAGCATGCATGAAAGAAGGTATCTGGATCACAGCCCCACCTTCCTCTTGTTCCCCATCTGTGTTTCCTGACCATCGTGACATAAATGCTCTCTCCATCCCATGTTCCCCATCCTGAGATGCTGCTCCCCCGCAGATGTGATCCAAAAGAACCAGTTGGCCATTGGCTGAAACCTCTAAAACACTGAGCCAAAACAAAATTTTCCTCCATTTAACTTAGTTATATCAGGTACTTTATTACTGTGATGGAATATGGCCCAGGATGGAATACAGAAATCAATCACTTTCTGCTGCCTAGACTTTCATGGTGTCTTGGGATCACTGTTTAACAGTTATGAAGTATGCCTCAAAGCAGGAAAGCTCAGAAGTTTAAATATTTATGTACTAGCAAATGATTCATTTTATTAGCTAGAGGAACATTTAGAAGAGCTAAATAGTAAGATATTTGCTGAGACACCAAGCTGACCACCCTTCTCTGGGCTGGCAGCACAGTCTCAAAGGTGGGTGTACCAGTGTTCTCTGGGAATGCTGAAACTACCAAGATGCAAAGCACATTCTCGCTCCTCTGATGACTGAATTTGTTCGCATTCTTCCAAACCACCAATAAGTGTGAACAAAGTCAAGCATCCACAGTGGTCGCTTGTCAAGCCCAAAGCCATTTACACTCCTTACACATTTTCCCTTGGGAAATTCTGCCCTTTTCTGAGTGACTGGGTGATAAGCCTAAGAGTTCAAGCTTTGCTGGAAATCAAATTACCCTGCCACTGGGTGACCCAGAAATGAGTATCCGAGCAACATCTGAGACCTGAGGGTATTGCTTTCTGGGGCCTTTGGTTAGAGTTAGACAGTTCTATTCCTTTGAACACTCTAATATCGAAGCATGACTTCTAGACACATAAAATGATCTCGTGACTGCCAGGGGACAAGCCAGAGGACAGAGCTGACAGATGGGAAGGTAGAAGGGAAAAGTCAAAAAGATTATCCTTTAGACTCTGTACTAGCCAACCCGTGACCATGCCATGTCACCCGGTCCTTTGCATTTTAACTTAGTTGAGTATTTGTTTCCTTATGCTGTTGTTTATAGCTAATCCTATCTTCACTGATTCAAGGGGCCAACCAGGGGCATATCAAGCCTGTATTTCCAGCTAATCACAACACTGTCATATACTATCGTCTTGACTTTCCTGTTCAGCCACAACACTCAAGAGATTCTTTTTGGGTTAGTCAGGCGTTACGTTCACTTGCTGCTCTATACTTACACAGCCTGCTGCGGTTGTGAGCGTCCCCAGCATTGACATCTTAGAAGCACTCTCAAGATTTTAAGAACAAGCTTTGCATGCTTTGAAAGCAAACACTTTGAAAGGCTGCCTTAGCAGAATATACAAAGAAAAACCACTTGTGTATCGACAGAGAAAAATTTCATGCAGGAATGGATGGGGGTGGCTGGCTCACAAGGTACCCACCTTCCAGCTACTTGTAGTAGTCAGCGACTTCTGGAGTGGAAGTGTCATTTTCCTTTGGAAGTGTGGCCACTGGTAGGTGCCCCTGCCACAGTGCATGGCTCCACACTCACCCACATACAAGCTGCGCTGATTTGACCCCAGGTTAGAAAAGGGAGAAAAGAGGGCATGAAACTGGGAGGAGGATTGGGTCTGGGGAAGTTTGAAGGACACAGTGGATATGATCAATATACAATGTATACATGTATAAAATTCTTAAAGAATAAATTAAAAGTTTTATATTAAAAGTCTTTTACATAGAAGTAGACACTTAAAACCGTTCATCTCTAATGGGCCTTAAGTTATCATTTATGATTTGCTGTTCCACAGGAGATGCTGAAAACAATGTGGAATGAATTCTCTGACTTGAAAAGCACTCCGAGGTTGTTTGCTTCCTTCCCTGGCTGAGTGTTCCCAGGCTGACTCACCAGGGACACTTTCTACACACTCTGCAAGAACAACACCTAGAGGTACAATCGCTTAAACCTTTGCTTTAGAAGATGTCCATCCAAAATTCTGCTAGGGTCAAATCAAGCGAATGAGGATACAGAGAAACTCAGAAAAGGTATGAGTCTCTGTAGAAACACATATAAAGCATTTGGCCGCATCATTCCAACCACCCCAAATTGTCAATTACTTTGGAGCTTTAATATGGTTGTATTTTCCCTGAGAATTTTTAAAAGTCAGAGAAGGTTTTTGTAAACAATGAAAATATAAAGAGTCCTGTGCTTTGCTACAAGAAGTACAGATTGAAGGTCCTTAATGTGAAGTTATAGTATAGCCCCAGGAACATGATGCTACAATGAAAGCTAACTATAAAGCCTTAAAACAAAGGCATCACATGTATCCACCCCAATAAATATATTTTTTGTTGGTATATACACAGACAATCCGCTCACTGATTTTAAAGAGTCCTACACAGTTTCGTTTTCTTTAAATGAAGAGCTTTCTTCTGGTTTAAAAGTATAGCTTATTTAGAATGAAAAAAATAAAATAATGATTAATATTCTTCAATGAATTGGTCCAAACTCCAAACATCCTCTCTTTAAAAGACATTTCACGTAACTGGGGTTATTTTCAGGGCCTCTGTGATACAGTGACAACTGCAGAACAGCAAACAAAGCAGCCAGACCTAGAAGGAAACAGGGAGTCACTGTGCTCCTGAAAACAATAGAGCGATGCCATCAAGTGGCAGAAGAATGAATTCCTCGACTGAGGATGGGTTTTCTAGGACACTGCCACCTGGTGGCTACAATGGGGAATTGTTTTAGACTCCAGTGTTAACAGTGGATTGTTTTATGAGCTCATTGATTTATTAAGACCTGAAAGGTCACCACTGTCATTAACAGAGTAAAAAAGTATTAACAAATTTTATGATGAAGTTAAAAGTGCTGACATAATCATAGGAATTACTAATAATGTAATATCACTCACATTCCAAAGAAAAGAAACACCTGGAAATTAATTTAAAAAATAATTTGGTAAAATTCTTACCTAATATCAAAATAAAAAATTTATTTAACCTTATACTTTATATTTTAAGTGAAACTTCCAAATTTACTTTCTACATCTATTAGCAATTTAATGTTTTTTTTTCTATTTTTAACCCAAATCAGAACTTATCAATCATCTAATAGATTAGCTCATTTATTTCCACCTTCAAAATGGTTTTGAATAGATCTGGGTTTTGTTCAAGGCATTTGATAGACCATAATGAGCAGAATAGACATAATCCTTGTCATTACGCTCTTGCCATTGGCCGGCTGTTCATATGTAGAAGACGTTTGTAGGCAGCCATTAAAGGCCTGCATGAAGATGTACTGCTTGACACAGCATGGCTATGCTAATGACCCCTATAGTGATATTTTATTTATGTTTTAATAAATAAAGCTTGCCTAAAGATAAGAAGGGCAGAGCTAAGCCCCTAGAGGTTAGGCAGTGGTGGCACAATCTTTAATCCCAGGATTGGGGAGACAGAGAAAGATGGATCTCTGTGAGTTCAAGGCCACTCAGGGCTACACAAGATCAATGCAGAAACAAATACAGGTGGTGGTGCCTCTCTTGCCTTTAACCCTAGTACTAGGGAGTCATACACCTTTAATCCCAGGATTTGGGAGACAGAGTTGGATGGATTTCTGTTAGTTCAAGGCCACTCAGGGCTATACAAGATCAATGCAGAAACAAATACTTTTAACCCTAGTACTTAGGGAGTCATACACCTTCAATCCCAGCACTAGAGGGGAATATAAAATGGGAAGAGAGAGGGGCTTGAGCTGCTTAGTCTGCTTAGTCTGTGGTCACGCAGCCTTGGTAGAGGTAAGACTTCTCTAGTGGTGTGGCTGCTTTTCTTTTCTGGTTTTTGGGTTGAACCCCAATATCTTGTCTCTGGGTTTGTTACAGATCCCAACACCTCAGTCCTATGGTCTTTCAAAGCCTTCCCAGGTGAAGCTCAAACAAACAGCAAAGCCTTTCTCTGGCCCGAGTGTGACTGTGTGATGGTGTGTATGCAACTCGTCCACTTTAGTTTTCTCTCCTGGGTATTTATGGCATGAAGACTGCCTGACTCCAGAGACTGACCTGACTGGGGTGATGAGAGAATGAAAAAAATGACAGGTACATGTACAGAGGAAAGCAGGAATCCGTGTACGGGGCTCTCTGATGGAGATGCTTCAGAACTCTGGAAGCTCACTCCATTTGCTATAGACAGTTGAGCAGGAACTGAACAGAGGTGGGTAGGCTGATCTCTTCAGGAGCGGTCTCTGTGTAGGACCAGTCTTTGGGAAACTAAAGCAACGCAGGACCATTTGTGTCGCCACTGGTAGCGTCTCTGCTAGTCACAACTCTGCTAGAACCACAACGCCTGCTGGGCGATAGAGATTATTACACCTAAAACAATTTACCAGATCTCATAACAGGTAATTAATAAATCAATACGGCAGACTACATTAACATTGAAACTTTAGTAACTTTTTTGCTAATACTATGGATTGTATTCTGCAAGGCTTATATGGTTATGGCAATACATCCATTTATTGAATATTGGGACTCAGTTTTTTTCTTCATATTGTATCCTTAAGAAAGAATGAGGCACTTTTAGAAATGACACAGTCTTTACAGACTAACAATGAACAGCTAGTTGATAGGATTAATACCCTCATTCTTCCTTATATTTGTTTCAGGGTCTCTAATTTGCCCAGGGTAAAGCCTCTGTAGCTTATGAAAGTGTTCAACTTAACAATTCTGTATACGCCTCTTGAGTCACCAGGATAACAGCCCGTGATACACAGCCCAATAAACCTTAACCACTTGGCAGGAATATATTGTAGAGATGCAATCTCAGAGGCACCTAGTTAGATGGTGTCAATGGGCAAGAAATTAGGACAGAGGGACTGTGAAGAAAAGCATTTCTATGAGGAGACCCACCCCCCCCAAAAAATCAAATATATCAAACCACCATCAATCCAAAGTTCAAGAAAGTCAAGGATTGAACATGTACCAGAGTCCATGCCTAGGCTGGCATAGAGCAGGGAGCAAAGCAGAAAGGAGCTTTGGTGGAAAATGCTCTAACCAAGATAAGCAAGCTTTCTAATGGAAGTGTGGATACAGCTCAGGGACAGAGTGCTTGCCTGGCTGCTTGAGAGCCGAGTTCCAGCTCCAACAGCCAAATGGAAATACAATAAATAAATAAATAAATAAATAAATAAATAACAGAAAAACAAGTAAATGCATAGATTTTACCCTCCACCAAAAGAATGTCTCCATGCAAAGGACAGAGACTTTTACAGAAAAGCACAACTGATGAAAATGCAGAGAACAAGCAATCATGCAACACTCAACTGAAACATCTATAATACAACTTTTGCACCTAAGCCTCAGGAACCATTGCAAAAGGAGGGTTAAAAGATCGTAAACTCCAGATTATGTCTCCTAGACATATCAGGGAAGCTACATCTATGAAGTCTCATCAACATGGCTGCCAAAACAAGACCTGAACAAAGACAACACCAATAGACAGACTAATATGAAGGGGGAAACCTCATAGGGCCTCAACCCTAGGCAAAGAACTACAAGAAACTAAGGTATTCTGAGAGCAGGAGAAATAGCTTTTCCCAGAGAAGAGCCCCCAAGTTTGTCATCCACGACCAGGTGGTCAGTTCTGAAAGCATAAGCATACAAGGAACTTTACAGACCAAGCGGGCTATATTTCTAGATTTAGGAATACCCATAGAAACACAAACAGACAGAGAGAGGGAGAGAGACAGAGACAGAAGAGAAGAGGGAAGATGTTGAAATTATATTTTAATTCCAGAAAATGAAACTAAATTTTAGAAAGAAGTTTACAGTGGAGCTGGCGAAACGACTCAGTGGGGGAAGAACACTTGATGCTCTTGCTTGAGGACCCGGGTTCAGTTCCTAGCACCCATGCATTGGCTCACAACATTCTGTAACTCCTATCTGATGCCCTCTTCTAATATGCATGGACACTGAACACATGGCATACTTCACTCATACAAAGAACATAAGAAATAATTAATGAATACGGAAGAAGTTCACAGTCTAGTATAGGTGATCAAAGCAACTGCTCGCTCCTCTAAGACGCATGTGCAGATGGTACAGTGTTCCTCTGCATTGCTCAAGGAGACATCAGTAGACAGAACTGAACCTGCAAGGATTCCTACTCTTGAGAAGGCTCTGAAGTAGATGAGATTATAACAGGGACCATTTTACGGAAAATGATGTTTGTGCTTTGATATGACACAGCAGAAGAAGCCAGCAGATAGAAGGGCGAGAACCAATGGGAGAGAAGGCTACATAAGCCTTTTTTTGACATACGGCAAAAAGCCAATAGCTGGTAGATAGAGAAAGAGGCAATGAGGGCAGAGTGAGGCATGAGCAGGTCACTGCAGCATCTTATCGGAGGAGGACAGCAGCCTGAGCCAAGCTGAGGGCAGAGGAGACTGCTCTGAAGGAATAGTATCTAGAGCAACATTTAAGTTGCTTCAGAAACAATTGAAAGAGGCGCTGTTTGGAGGTTGAATAGATAAATGGACAGGTGGGCATAAAAGAGAGGGCCTTATGTGCATTCTTCCTATTGCTTTTCTCATAGGAAAAAATAACACACTGGGTTACCATCTCCTAAAGGCATGGGCCAGCTTCTGCAGGGACACTGGCTGTTTATAACTTATCTGATCCTCTGGCTTCTGCCACTTTCATGTATTTCTACTATACTGTTAACCTAATGTTGATTTGGTTTCTTCCTATTTTGAAAATGATGATGGTTTGCTACAGTAGCCTCCCCAAGCCAACAAATTCCTACATCACTCTTGAATAGAGCTGTGAAACTCACCCTCTAGGAATGACTTGATATAAAATGTTGTGCTACCTTTCCAATAAGAAATTTGAGGAATTCGGATTCACAATCCTTCTGCATCTATAGGGTTAGGAGGATCTGAAAGTCCCAGAGAGAACATTGATTTGACATGGAGAAAGATTCTGGGGAATAATACAGAATCCATTATTCAGCAACCCCCCCCCCCCGTGTTCTTCACTCTGAATTTGATTACACATCCTGCAGGCTGCCAAAGCACCATGGAATTGACCTTTACAGAATTACAATCACATCCCATAGCACAATGACTTAATTCATGCAGCTGCTTTCTTTATTACATCTGAGTCTGAGGGGACAGTTTCTTACACATTCCTGCCTCTCGCATATGCAATTCACTATAAGATTTTCAATACCAGTCTGATAAAGAAAAAGATTTATCAGCTGTAGCTTTCCAGGGTGTTGGCACATACCTACAATACTGGAAGTAAGGAGGCTGAAGGCAAAGAAGCTCAAGTGCTAACCCAGCATGGACTGAAAAGTTCTTATCTTAAAAACAAAACAAACAAAACAGAAACAAACAAATACCACAGGCTTTCTGGCTTGCTGACGTAATCATTAGTTGTTGCTTTGTAGTAAGACATGGCACTGGCTGGTGAGATGGATCAGCTTTTGTTACCAAGCCTGATGACCTGAGTTCATTCACTGAGACTCACATGGTAGCAGGAAAGAAGTGGCTCTCTCAAATTATCCTCTGATCACCCCATGTCTGCCATCATGAGTCCCACCTCATAGATAAATACATTAATAAATAAATTTAAACATTTTTAAAGGAAACCACAAACTATGATATGAGTCAGTAATTCTCAACCAGGGGTAATTTTGCTGTCCTTCATATTCTAGAAATAAACGGAGACACTTTTTGTTGCTATAACCGTGTGTGTGTGTGTGTGTGTGTGTGTGTGTGTGTGTGTGTCTGTGCGCACATGTATCTGTGTGTCAGTGGATCACTGTGATCTAATTGTTAGGGGCTAGAAATGGTTCTGGTGACCTTGCAACACAAGAACCACTCAAAACAGCATTTGATAGACAGAAAAGAAAGTTCACTGTGCCATTGTCAGACATAGGGACTTTAGGTTCAGGTTTACCACACCAGTCTCCACAGTAGCCAAGATGTGGAAGGGACCCATGTCTATCATCAGCTGAATGAAGTAACTACACATCATGGAAACTATTTAACCCTTGAAAAGGGAACATCTGTTGTGACTTCTCAGATGAAACTGGAGGACCCCATCTTAAGTGTGGCAAGCCAGGCACAGAATGACATGGTCTTCCCTGTAGCTGTGGAATTTAGAAAAACTGACTCATATAAGCCCAGAACAGAAGGGATGATTGACAGGGGCCAAGGGTGGGTGGAATAGTAAAATTCTGATCAAAGCACACGTTTCAGTAAAGTAACAAGTAGAGGCTGAGAACACTAATAACGATGATTTGAATACTTGGAACATTTAGTCTTCAATTAAAGGAGGGATAGCTCTTCTACTAATGAATAAAAATAAAGAGATTGTAGACATTCTCCTGGAAGAAGCTATGAGGTGATATATATGGTAAGTAGTTTGGTGTAGCCAATTTCACAAGGCTAATTCATACACAGTAACCATTATACCTTTCATTTAATTTAAAATAGAATTGTTTGAGAGGCCTGCCTGTCTGGTGGCTGCAGTTGTGGGTGGGAGAAAGACAATGGCCAGACACCCACCCACCACCACCGCCGGGACCCACTATGATGAACAAGTGTCTGGTGGAGAAATGGGAAGGAAGGAGAAGCAGGACAGTCCAATGCACCATGGAGAGAGCAGTAACTGGAGAGATGAAGGTGGTGAGGAGCACATGCGGTGTCTGTCCCTGTGCTGACACTGAGCCATGTCTGTGTTTGTGGCCTGATGGCAGCCAGGGTTGCAGATGTCTGTGACCTGCTTTACCACCAGTGAAAGCCATGTTGAGGTCTGAGGGTCCTGCTAAGTTGGATCCACCCCTTGCTTGCTCTGGGAGAGCTGGCCTCAGTGAGATGGGCATAGGAGACCTAGTCCTGCCCTCCCCTAAGTGGGGAGTTCCTGGTGGAGGCCTGGACTGACCAGTTCAGTTACCACCCAAGCCTACATCCAATGCTTAGAGTTGGCCTACCCTAACATCTACCCCATCTATGACCAGTTGTAGTACATTAGGTACTACATATACATGTAGTACCCGAGGGGACCAGTACTATGGAGCCATAGCCCCAGGATCTCCATGGCTCGGGGTAATAGCAAGACAGCAGAGGGAAGTCCCAGTGAGAGTCTAATATTGATGGTATAGGCTTGAATCAGACCAACAACCCACTGCAATGAACATTCGCAAGTGAAGTCGCTTTGGCAGAAGGGTACACTGTGCGACACACAGCAGCTCCCAATAACACTACAATGAACGAATATGTGATGGAGAGGGGAAGTGGTGGGTTTTTTTCGGGGGGGGTGGACATGGAAAGACTGGGAAGTGGACGGGAATAAGGCATAAGATGTGAAATTCCCAAAGAAGCAATAAAAATTACATTAAATAAAGAAAATACATTTATTAAAGGAAACTAATTTATATTTGTCTAAAGTACAACTTAGCAAAACCACCTTTAAAGAGTGTGTGCAATTTGCAAAGCATGCTCGCATCCTGTCTAGTCGATTCTGTCTAGTTTGTAAACACTTTTCATGGACACAATAATGCCCCTCAACAAAAATGAGTCAGTAAGCCAAGAGGAGTGGACATAACCCCCACTTCCTTCCCACTCGGAATAAGAGTGGTTGAAGAGTTCCACCAACTTCCGAGTTTACTTTTATTTCTGGAAAGCTATGTTAGTTTTAGACCCCACTGTTCTTGCTCCTCTGCAGTCATATCAGGCTCAAGTAATCCAACAGGCATTGGGCCTAAGTCATGCCATTTGCCATCCATTTGATGCTGCTCAAGATGTAAGAAACCTGGCAGAATCTTGCAGAGTGGCCCTAAGCACACTGTCACCTCTGATCCCTTGTGTCTAACTGTCTGGCCTCCTTGAACTTCTAAAAGGACAAAGAGTGTTCTGATTCATTTGTGATTCCCAAGCTTATTCTCATGTGTTTCCTGAATGTTCTTTTAACTGTCCTTCTAAACAAGAGTGAAAGCATATTGTTGCAACCTACAAAACATCAATCTCTGGCCATTGTGCACCTGAACAAGTCTTTTTTCTTACGATCCACCCATATTTTAGGTGTAAATCTAGCTCTATTTGAGCCTTTTAACTGTAAGTGTACTATAAGACCGTAAGTCTGAAAATATTCTGTGAATGTCTCTTCTCTTGGAGCGAAGCCAGCTTTGCCTCTTGCTTCTTATAGACAGCTGTTGCCACAATTATCTTGTTTTCAAAAATGAATGATCTACAGCCAATCAAGAGAGAGCAGTTCAATCAAAAGAAAAAAAAAGAAGTCCCTATTTACTGCATTCCTTCTGATCTCCTTCCAAGATTCGAGACATAGCATATGGCACAGGGATTTCAGATTCTCTGAAGGCTGTTCCTTTTTTACTTTCAGAGGTATGGCAGCCATGAAAGCAGAAGAGAAAGAAAGTGGTAAAGAGCCTCCCATTAGAAGTGCCCAGCATCTGGCTTGCAAATACGGCACTCATAGGCCTCAGGGTCAGAATTCAGATGCAGCTTCCGTAGATGACATTTATTTCCAAGGTTGACGTCCCCATGCATTTGTGAACCCGCTGCGATTCTGACTTCCTGCACAGTGGTTGCTTCGGTCTGTTTCTGGTCACAGGGGCACATATTCCTTCCACTGATGCGTCACAACTCTATGGCAAGTGCTCGACACACAGCAGTGAGCAGCATTGACACCTGAAGTTTCTCCTCGTTAGAGCACTGTGATAAATGCTAGAAGTAACTTACAGGAGCAAGAATTTGCTTTAACTTGTGATTTCTTAGATTTCTGTCCATTCCTGGATATCTTCACTGCGTTGACCCAAAACAAGCAGAAGCATCATGGTAACCATACAGCAGATGTATGTGTGACATTAAGGACAAGGTACAAGATACAGTGTTCTCAGTCCTGTCCCCAGGGTCATCCTTTCATCAATCTGCTCCTTCCATAGGCTTCTGTTGGTGTCACTGCATTATGAATATAGCAGGGCGTTGGTCCATTGATAAGGCCAAAGGTCCCATGAGGAAACCACTCTCAACAACTGGGTCAACCAATGAGGGTTCAAACTTTCATCACCAGAACCCCTTGTGAAGGGCATATCATAACCAAACTATAAGACCTAGTTTCTTCCATAAAGTGAGTTGCATGCAAATGGTTTTAGTAAAAGGTAAGTACTGGGGGTATTCAAAAGGAGAGGGGTCGTCTGCTTGGTGTGTGTGGGAAAGTCTTACCAAGGAAGCGCTATTTGGAAGCACAATTGCTGAATGAGGAATTCACCACACCGCTTGGAAAGAAAGCCACACAAACGTCGAGACATGCTGTCCCTGAGCTGGAGGTCTCCATATAGCTCCCCAGGGCCCAAACAAAATGTGTGATCTGCAACCATACAGCAGATAGACGCGTGAGACAGCTGGCAGGCACGTAAGGAGCTGTGCTGTCTTCATATGCATTTGAGTTCTGAGTGTTTCTAGGGATGAGTGAACTGTTATTTACCGAGAGAAAACCAGAAATCTCTGTGCTCTTCAAAAACCAATGTAAAGTTGGCCAATGAGATCACAGAGAGTTAGGTACTGCAATATTACTTGGATACTTATAATACAAGTCTTAAAATGTGTAGAACATTTGTAGTTAAGTATCTTGGCAACGTAGCACAGCCAAATGTTCAGTTGTCGATATTATATAACAATTATCAGCGTAGAACACCATGATTAATGCCTGGAAATACAGCCAGAGTGGGATATTAGAATTGCTGTTTTAATGTCACAATTGAACTGACCTCTAATGAGTTCTCTCTATGCCCAATCCTAGAAGCTTCTTTTTGAAGTGGGTGGTGATTAACACAGAGACCCACAACTGGTCAAGGTGCAATAAAGGAAGATTGTAGAATGCTAATCTTTAAGTAGGACATAGCTGTACTATGGACACAATTTTTACAGCAATTTTTTTCTGGAAGCAATCCATGAGACAATTTCAGCAGAAGAGGATACAAAATACAGGCACAGTCTTCCTTATACTTAAAATTTACTTCTAACATGAAGAGAAGGAAATTCCCAAGAGAGTATGCAGACATATCTTTGGTCTTCCAGTTCATTGAGCAGTAGTTTTGTGGCACTTATGAGTGATCTCAGCACTATTGTCTGCAGGAAGCTTTCCTTAAGTAAAGGGAATTGTGTCTTCCATGCGTCCGTATTGTCTATAGCACTTCAAAGTGCCCATGTGTATATTCAAGGACCATAAGATCAATCCAAGAACAGACACTGGAGATCCCAAATCTTCAAATTTGTTTCGTTCTAGATAATTCCTACCTGGTGCTCTAACCCACGGGATTAGTGTGACTTATCCTTGACTTGTCTACATTCTCAAATAGAAGAAGAATAGAAAAAAAACATGGAAATAGAAAAGGGAAAATCTGTAAAAGAAAATATTAAAGAAATGCTGCTGCCCTCTCTCTGCCATCTGGTAGAATCAGTAGTAGAAGTGCCTGATTAGAACATTTTATAACACTCCCTTTCTACTTGTTGATCGCACCTCAGAAAGTGTGTGTATAGGAGTATTTCAATGCAGCAAGTGATCCAAAAGAAGGTTCCCAAACAGTATAGGAATGCCATAGTTTTTCATCTGATAGGCTATGCACCAGCCCTCACCGATCCCTGCAAATTCCAATGTATGAGAAGACCCATTTCCTTCCTGGTAGGTAAGGAGGCTAAGTCTGGAAGCCAAGATCTTCTCTGAGCAGAGTCTGAGAAACAATATAGTCAAGTATATCTTATACCTAAAAGCAGCACATAGAGCTAGCCCACCAGTTTGTCTTCCTTTGTACTCAACTCACACATCACAAAATGTTACATCCCACCTCTGCATCCTAAAGCTGAGTATTTCTATCAAAATATATATTTTTAAAATTTGCTTAGCTCCAGAATTTTTTAAAAAAATCCTTATGAGTGGGCTGGTTATAAACATTTATCATTATTACTGCAGAAAGAATGTTTAAATCATACCACAAGGTACTGTAACAAAGAAACATATTTACTTTGGATGATTTTAAAGAAAGATACTTTTGTAAGTATGATTCTCTTAAATCTCCCAGTAGGAACTTTATTATTTTCAAAGGAATTCCTGAAAAAGATGAATTAGAACGTACATAACACAAAGAAAATATAGATGATAAAGCTACTCTTCTATCTGTACTGCTTATAAAATATGTTTAGAAATTGTTAAATATCAGAATTATTTTGTGATTTAAAAAATTTTTTAAATAGGTGTGAGAGGGAGGAAAGGAGGGAGAGAGACAGAGAGAGAGGGAGGGAGAGGGAGAGGGAGGAAGAAGACAGAGAGAGAGAGAGAGAGAGAGAGAGAGAGAGAGAGAG
This sequence comes from Arvicola amphibius, assembly GCF_903992535.2. Classification (NCBI taxonomy): domain Eukaryota; kingdom Metazoa; phylum Chordata; class Mammalia; order Rodentia; family Cricetidae; genus Arvicola; species Arvicola amphibius. The sequence goes on along the minus strand of NC_052047.1, from coordinate 163,649,306 downwards.
AGAGAGAGAGAGAGAGAGAGAGAGAGCAGGCATCTGCAAAGACCAGAAGAGGGAGCTGGAGCACCTAGAATGGAATTACAAGCATTTGTGAGCCACCTGACATGGGTTCTAGGATCTGAACTTGGGTTCTCTGAAAGAGCAGCAAGGGCCCTTAAATGCTGTGTCGTATCTCCAGCTCTGATTTCTTTTTAATATTTAAGAATTTTGAACCATAATACTTTATATACTGTAGAATCTGGGTAGATAATCAGATAATGAGGTTACTTTCTGATGGCAACTTGAATCCTGAAGGCGCTCACTGAGATTGTTCCTTCACATCCTTTAGAAAAAGAAATTGCTTGGATAAAAGAGAGCAAGTGAACAATAAGAACAATTCGTAAAGTTTTCAGAAGTGACTCCTTAACGTTAGTGGCCATATAAACCAATAGCTGGTTCCTGTGATCCCTCCTCCATAGGAACCAAGGTTTGAGGCATCAATTCCCAGTGCGTTAACTGTGCTTCTGAGGCTTTCTTACCCCAGCACTGGTTTGAAGCATCTCTTCTCAGAAGTTACTAAGCCTTCACTTCAATTACTTTGCCTTTTCCATCATATACCACTGAGAGCTATCTGTGAGTCTGTTGTGGGAGTGAAGCACCCTGGGAAAATCCCTTTCACATCAACATCTGTGCTCATGTTTTTCTAACATCCCACTCTCGGTTGCATCCTGTGACTGCCAATCATTCTTCCCTCGCCTTCTGAGCCAGTGACTGCTTTCTCTATTTTTTTTAAACTCTTGTTTTCCAAATGCAAGAAACCTGTTTAACTGAAACCCAACACTGGCACTTTTGTTATCAACAGACATTATATTCCACATTTCTTTGGGGCACTGGTTTGTTAGGCTGTTCCCTCTCTGTCTAAAGGAAGAGAATTGATATCTGTAACCAATTCTCACATCATAAGCAGATGAGGTTACACATAAACATAAATAAAAGACGTTTTGGTATATTCTAGGTTATTATATTATTTTGATACTTCATATTCTGTTGTAAAGGTGCTAAACATGAAATCCAGTCTCTTACGGTTTTTGAGACTGTGCAATACAGTTTAATGAACTAAAGGTTCCATGTTGTTCAGCATAGGCACAGCCTCCTTTGTTTTACCTAATTGAAACTATGCCAGTTGTTGGCAACTTTCTGCTTCCTGTGACCTCCAGTCTGTGACATTCACTATTCCATTTTTTTTAATGCTGAGAACTTCAGCTGTCTCATATGAGTTGGCAGGACACAGTATTTGTCTATGACTGGTTTATTTTACTTAACATAATATTCATTGTTTCTATTAAGGGGTATAATTTTAATTCTTTGAATGCAGAAAGGAATCTCCTTGGTGTCACCTTTCCCCTCTGACTCTACAATCTTTGCGCCTCCTCTTCTGATGCCTGGGTGGGTAGAGGGTGGGGAGTGAAGACATTTCATTTAGGACTGAGTGTTCCAAAATTTCTCATTCTCTGAATATTGTGCAGTTGGGGGTTGACACACATACCACCTCACAGGGACAGTGGAAGCATGCATAGGGCCTGCACAGGTCCAAAGCAGATAGGATCCCACCACTGAAAGGGGAGCTGGACATGAGCTCTCATCCCTAACCAAGAAGGCCTCTCCAACAGACAAGCACTTGCAGAGGAATAACTGTTTCTCTCCAACGAAGTAGCATTGGGTGTATTAATCACACCTGAGCGCAGGCTCCATGGCCAGCATTAGATGGCCAACACAAAACAAACTCAGTGGTATTTTTTGTAGATTTTTTGGTCTCATATTGTTTTGTGCCTTTTAAAAAATTACTGGTCTTTTGCTTGTATATTATATTTTGTGTTTTAAGGTGTGTGTCCGTCTGTCTATCTGTATATGTATTTCTTCTGCTTTTTCTATTATTATTATTGTTACTGTTTAATTTTCCTGTTAGTTTTCTAAAGATAGGTAAGAAGAAGGTATCAAATCAGATGGGAGTGCAGGACCCAGGAGATGAGGGAGGATAAACTGAGATCAGAATATATTTTAATTCCACATGACTGAAACTGTAAAAAAAAATTAACTAAAGTTACCTGTGAGTCCTCCATGACAAACTCAGGGAGAGTGTGTTAGGAGCTCTTCCTTCTGTCTGGAATGCTCTTTCTCCCTTTACTTTTTCCTTATTTTTCTGTATGTCCTCAACTCCCTCAATTCCTTCACTCATCCTCCAAGTCTTAGCATACATCATGTTCCTCCTACCACCTCAGCTAACACTCATCTCCAGTATCCTCTACTCTTAGATCACCCCAGGATACTTTGCACTTAATCAAAACGGTAATAAATAAATCACACGTGTACTCGTATTTTTTCATCCCACCCAAATGGATGCAGGCGAGGGCAGGACATCTTCTGGTTTTATTTATCACTGTGACTCCACATCCAGCAAATGGCTGCCCCTTGGAGCACAAGGCTGATGGTTGTGGAAGGAATAAGTGAATGAATAAAACTACATAGATAGTTATTAGATATAATTCCCCAAGTGCACTGGATGGCATCATCTACCTGTCTCTCCACCAAGCCATGGGGAGATTTGGAAGGCACAGGGAAATTCCTTACTCAGACCAGATCTTTCACCTCTGCTGCTCGGCTCATCCTCCCCAGGATCTGACAGCCCCTAAGCCATATCTCATTTTAAGTGAAGACAACTTTTATTTTTAAATCCAGAAATACAGAGAGTCGTTTGTTTAATGTTATGTATTCTAAACTGGAATGGATGGGGCTGAGCTTCTGAGTATCATTTTGTTAATAATCTCAGGGTCAATAAATGTTGACCACATCCATCATCACACAAATACAACAAACATCAAATCTCTAAGAGTGTTCTCATAGCTTCTAGAGTAGCCAACAAGGACAGGAGTTTCCTGGCTTCTCTGCATCTGAAGCTCTTGTAAGCAGCCACCCTGAGGCTGTTCCTGCTCTTTGAGATGGCTACAGAGTGTGATGAACAGATGACCGGGGTTAACTTGCTGAGAAACTCTGAAATACTTCACATCAATAATGTAAGAATGATTTAGGTTATTGGTTTATATGATAATTTGTATTGAGCCTATGATGTGTGAGTGACTGATCAATCAAGCAATGCTGGTGTGTGAAGTCAGTACTCCACAGAAGGTCTCAATATCCTCCCATGAGTGTGTGGCAATCGGTATCAGATCCGTTCCCAGGAGTTGGATAGCTTCTCAGTGAAAATGCTGACTGCACTAAACTTTGTGCTACAGGCAAAGCACATAGGTGCAACATGAGAAAAGTATGCTGTGTAGTTGGTGGTAGACCGGCAGCATAGGGTAGGCACAATGAGAACAACCCAAGTGTGTCAATCCCTGTTCTGTTGCTGTGAAGAGATGCCATCACCATGGCAACTCTTATAAAGGAAATCATTTAATTGGGGATGGCTTACACTTTCAGAGGTTTAGTCCATTATCAATTGCCATAATGGGCATTGTTTGAGCATCTGAGACCTTAAAGCCTGCCCTGAGTGACACAGCTCTTCGAGCAATGCCATACCTACTCTAACAAGGCCACATCTCCTAATAGTGCCAGTCCCCGTGAGTCAATGGTAGTTTCATTCAAACTACCACACCCAGAAGCATATTTGGGTTTAATAATGGAGATGCTTTCCAGCTCTTAGAAATACTTTGCATAAAAGCATCTCCAATAAAAACATCCATTTTATTTATTTATATATCTGTTATAGATAATTCATTAAGATAAATGAATTTATATAGATAAACATTAGATTTCTATCCAGAAAGCTAGTGCATGTTATTCAGGGCTTGGAAAAAAGGTGTAAATATTTATAATCCTAAGTAAAAATGAATAAATGTAGCTTAAGTAGAGAAGAGATAAAAATGTTGAATCAAACTATTTGACATGGAAAAGGGAGTTATTTTATGTACATGGGAGTGACCAGAGATCACAAATATTCTTGTCTGCTATAATCTGTTACCATTTAAATATTTTAGCGGCATGGCAGAGACCATGAAGGTATATGCTGTTTAAAAGGAAAAACGCATTTCTTCTCTAAGTCAATGAAGTGTGACCTGTATCTCAACACCTACACAGAGCAACAGAGCAGAATAATCTCATTTGAAACAAACATTTACAAGGATGAAGACTCATCATTTATCTGTGAGCTGGGAAAGCCAGAGAAGGAGCTAAAAGAACAAAGAAATAGTCTTTGATGTCCAAAGTCAACTTTTTAAAAATTAAGCTCTGCTTTTTAACAGCATGAAAAAGGAGGCAGAGAAACCAGAAAAACAGGAAGTACATAACTGCGTGAGCAAGAATGTACCACGGTCCTTGAAAGCTTTATACAGCATCCTTGGGGATCTGCTCACCTGGAATTCGCATTGGACTTTGGTTCTTATGAATGTTCAACTGTAGAACCACTTGTATTATGATGGCAGAACAAGAGTTTCACATTTCACATTTCAATCCACAGTTCACTTTGATATCACTCAATAGAACATAATAAATCTCTGCATGTCTCATTGTATATGAGATCACATAGCACGACTGAGGAGGGTAAAAGTCAAGAGTCTGAATCACTCATTCTGTCTAGTATTATAACTTTAAGGGTACAGTCTAGATTTTGTTCAGAATTAAACTTCCGTTTAAATGTGGTTATGCAGTATATGTCCCTTTCTCTACTTAAAACCTTCCAAGAATGTAAACCACCCCCTTCAGAATATATCTCAGACCTTTAGTAAGTCTTAGAATCTGGCCCCTTAGTAAGTGCCCACAGAAGTGGGTCTACTCCACTTTAATTGAAAGTCAAAGAGTTTAAGCTTATCTGCTTTTTCAAGTTTATTGACAAGAGGTCTGACTTAAGGTGTGACTACAAACTAGATATCTTGTCCCAGGGTGTGTTTACTTGGTGCTTTGGGTTTTGGGACAGCCCATAGAGGTGGATCCATTCCACCCTGACCAAAGGTCAGAGAATTCAAGCCTACTCTTGCTCCTTCAAGGATATGACAGGAGGTTTGACCCAAAGGTGTGATACTTGTCTTGATACTTGATCTTGATGCAGGATGCTTGGTCTCAGGTGTAGTCACTGCACGTCCTGTCTAAACAACAGAACGCTTATCTCAGGATATAGTGGCTTGATGTTTTAAGTATGAAAGCAAGTGAATTAAACATATGCCTTCCCACCTTCACCCACATGGTGTGACTTTCCAGTTACGTTGCCTGGAAAAATACTGGTACCCATCACAAAACCATCAAATAAAAACGTTGAGGATGGTGAAGTTGGATAACAGCGTTTGTTCAGAGACATCTTATTTTATCGCTCAAAATGATTTCTAAATCAGAATTGTCCTACTTCAGATGGCTTAGATGTAGGTCCTAGATGTAGGCTATCTATATTTGACTTCTCATCAATATTTTTTTAAAAAAAGAAAATGAACTCTACTAACTTTATGTGGGGGTTCTATGCAAGTAAGCATCTTGGAAGCTACAAGCGTCTGTGACCATGTCAACTGCACAGTTTTCAACAGCTGAATAATGACATAAGTCCTAACAGGCAAACATGAAAACAGTAATATTCTCGCTTTTCTCATCCTAGCATTCCAAACACACAGACAAAACTTCTCTACATTTAAAATGGCGAAGTCTGCTTCCATCCTGAGACACTGCATTCTGTATCATTCACAGAACCACAGACGGAAGGTGTGTCATATTTTCGAACTTTATGTGTTTTGAGGAATCATTTCCCTATGAACATAACTTAGCAGCAGTTCCCTGACAGAAGAAATAGAGACTTTGGTGACAAGAAGAGACATATGCCCTTCTGATGGGCTTTGCTAAGCAGGAAGACTAACCCTCTTCTGGAGTAAAGGAGTATCTACATAGAGATTTAAAAAATAATAATAAAACAAAAAAATTGAAAGCCCCAATATAAAAGACCTAGAACGGGCTCCCACTAGGGGCAACAAACACACTTCTGTGGAATTTTTCGTGGGAGGAGACACTTTCATGCCAAGCAGATGACACAGAGAGCCGAGTCATTTTCCACCCGCCAAACAGCTACAGATGCTGCCCCCTTGATTCAAAAGACATGAAGGGAAAGGGTGCCAGGGCTGTGATGAGAAATGACAAAGACCTATTTACTTTCTAACTCTGAAGGTCGGAGCCTGCTCTTCTGTGGAACTGTTTGGTGGCACTCATTCCCCACTGGTGCCAGCTGGAGTTGGAGGGGTAACTGGAGTAACAGAGAGAATACTGTTTAACACTAGACGTGAGAGTTGTGCTTCAAAGGCGTCTTGGCAGATGAGCCCTGACAGTGCATTTGAACCTCAGTGACCTCCTCAAGCGGTGTCTGGCCCTGGAGAGCCTAGCTGTATTTTCTCTTTTCCATCTTCAGCAACCAAGATATTAAGAAAACAGAAATAACAGAGATAAACTGACACTATTTTATAGATGAGTATGGGTTCGTGTAACTCAATTCTAAACATCAAAACATTTTTTTGACAAGAAAGGCTGACTTTAGGCTGGATGGATGGTTCAGTTCATAAGGAAAAAATATGCATAGATGGCAAGACAGGAGCCATAGGAAGATCACAGTAGCCAGTTAGTCTAGCCCACTCAATGAATTTACAGAGCAGTGAGGGACCTGCCATACAGAAAGGGTGATAGGAGATTAAGAAACAGTACTGAAATTTGTCCTCTGACTTTCACACGCATGTACACATATGTACTCAGACAGGCTCTCACACACAAAGGCATAATGTTTAAAGTGAGAGGGGAGTAAAATGTCTATTCATCATCATATGGCAAAAAACTCAAACAAACCAGTATGTACGATTACTGCCTTACAGAAATACCAGGTATGGAGATAGCCACATACCTCTGTATCAGCTTATCTATAAATACAGTCATTTATTATTAGTTCATTTTGTAAGTAGTGAGGGGGTGTAGGCTGCACAAAGATGAAAGTCTTTATAATGAAAAGACTGAACACAGCGCTAGACAAGGCTCACATACCTGTGCACACAATTCAGACTGTAGAACTATATGAATAAGGACCCACATTAGGTAGCCCTATACTTAGTCCAATGATTTTATATGACCATGTAATTACAACTCATAATCACCATGTGTAAAATAGAATTCAAATATATGATTACAGTTAAAACCAATTAAGTTCTGCATGGTCTTCTCCATGACAGTACTGAGTAATTCTATGTCTCCCAAATCCAGTTCTCAGTTCCTCAAGGGCTCTGATGCTCCTAGTTTCTGTGGTGCTATTTGTGGGTTACCATACATACCCTTAAATCCAGTGTACAGAGTCCAGTGTTGATATTTCTTAATCTGGTACCAATGATTTTGTATACATATTCATTTGTGCCCAGAGCTGTAAGTTAACTCTTGTCTGTGAGTTCAGTCCTCTGGCTGCTGCAGGGTCACAGCCAACTTCTATTGGTCACCTTATGCTGGACAGAGGTATTCTTTGAGTTGCTGTGTCCTAGGTTTGACCTTTCAAGCCTCCAGGTAGATTTGAGCATGATTACTCTCCAGGGTGCTCTTTATGATTGACCTCATGCTACAAAAGCTTTGATTGTGCTATGGAACCAAGTATCCTTGCTGAAGGAAGCTGAAGATATTCGGACTTCATTAAGAGTGATAACACAACAAATTCACAGACTTCCCTTTCCATAACATACACACACCCAATAAAGTGCCAGTGAACAAGCACACCGGAGTCCACGTGCACGCAGAGGCACCCTCTCATCCTCCAAGAAAGTATACAAAGACTGTTTCACCCATCAGCCCCTGGGTTGCTTTCAAACACAAGGACCTTTCAGAGATATCCTTTATAACCTGTCTACAGAGAGCCCAAAATCTTTACCTGAGATTAACAATGCTTCTGAAACCAGGATAACCGCCATGTGTTTGAATCTGTAAGAAGCATATGAGCTTCAGCCTACAAGCTTAGGTATAGTAGGAAGACTATATCATTCTCCATAATGGAAGCCACTTTGTTAAGCAGTTACCAAACTTGCTGCAGAAACACTATACTTGGTGTGACATCCTTTGTTTCACCTCTGGTTATTTACCTCAGTTCTACAGCTCTGACTATGTTAAGGTTGAACCCTGAGAGGAGTCACATTTCTTGATTTTCACTGTTGAGATAGTGGAAATGTTTCCTTTGAGTTTACATAGAAAGCTGTTTACAAAGATGTCTGTTTCTCCTGTTTTCATTTAAAAAGATATAAAGATTAGAAAAGAATGGATGAAACAGTTTTCACCATGATGCAATTCTTTGTGTTATTTTTTGCTGTGTAGATGTGGTGACTTGAAATGCTAGTTTGAAAAAATAATATATAGACAAAGGAATAATCCAAGGCAGGAGATAGTTTTAGGTTGATACATCTGAAACTGAGAATGAAAGGCTACAAAATGTCCACATAAGTATGTCAAATGATGTGGGATTCCTCTATGTATGCTGTGAATGTGTTTTTATTACCATTGGTTAATAAAAAAGTTGTTTTGGCCTGTAGCAGGGCAGAATAGAGCTAGGAGGGAAAACTAAACCGAATGCAGGGAGAAAGAAGGCAGAGTCAGTGAGACACCATGTAGCTGCTGAAGGAGAAAGAATCCACAGCCTCATGGTATATACAGATTAATAGAAATGGGTTAATTTAAGAGGTAAGAGCTAGCTAGGAATATGTCTAAGCTATTGGTCAAACGGAGTTGTAATTAATATAGTTTCTGTGTGATTGCTCAGGTCTGGGTGACTGGAAAATGAATGAGCAGTCTCTGGTCACAGTCAAGTGCAGAACATCATCCCAAGTAGGAATCTCCCAGAATACAGTCAGAGTATAGTCACAGGACTTTGCCAGTGGCATTGACTTCAACAAAAATATACCCTGGATTCAGGGAAAATAAAAATCTACCTGGGAGAAACACTTCATCACCATGTAATCCACACAAAGTTCAGCATTGCCCTCCATAGCAGAGACTCTACAAAGGGGCTAATTTGAAGGCAGAGGATTCTCTATCATAAAAGAACAAAACCAACCAAGAATAAAGACAGAGGAAAGGATGCTGAATTACAAATGGCAGGTTAGCAACACAATACATTCTGATGCATTTTCCTCTGATATTCCAATTGTTTCCACCAGAGCAGGTACAGAAGTTGCACTGTGTGCATCTCATAGTATTAAGCATTAGAAACCACTTCAACTTAGTTCAACTTCTTGGACCATGGGAAGCTCTTGCTCTATGAATTCAGTTCAGATAAAAAGAAAACTAATTGAAGATCTGTTATAAAAAAGGCCATCATTCCACATGCTGGAATCAAAGCAGTCCCAACATAGAAGTGGATAAGGCAGTTATACCTGTAGAAGGTATGTTCCAAGGGAGACACATGCCTTAGCGCCCCAAAGAAGCATAGGACATTGGCAGATAGTCAAGCCAGAGGGTTCAAGAGGTTTTCTAGAGGGTACAGAAGAGAGTACAAAAGTCTTAGTCAGGGAAGGCTGTAAGTTCCATAATGTTTGTCAGAACCAAACAGGAGATTGCAAATCAGAGGAAGCCAGGCCACAGTAGAAGAATGCATTTTTAAAATCATGAGGAAGAATGCAAAGCCTGTTTCCAAAGAGCCAAATTATAAATATTACTATCTATTAGGCATATGGAAAATTCAGGAAACTGGAATCTGGAATGATAAACATTTTAGATTTATCATCCAAGGCATAAGCTGTTTCAGTGGAGCCATGTGCAATTGCTATTTTTAATATTTAGTGCAAAGAAATAGCACCAGTGTTCAATAAGAAGAAAACACTGGACATATTTGACGAGAAGTAATCTGGAGGTGTATGATTATACAACCATATCCATGTTGTACAGATATCTTACCTTGGAATGAAAAAAGTATGCATCAGGTAACAGACATGAAGAATCAATACAGATGAATAATCAATAGTCATCGACTCTAAATAGAAATTATCTGTTGCAACTGTGACCAAAGAAATGCAGATCTAGTTTAAGTTAAGCTTTTTTTCTTTTGTGTGCATGTGCGCGTGCACACACACACACGCATACACATACATACATGCACACACACACACATACGCAGTGGAGAGTTTATAATTATCACTTTTTTTCTCAGCTAAAAATGATGAATAATGCCCAAATGTGAGAATGCAAATGAGGTATTTAGTTTCTTTAAAAGATTAGTGAACACTGCAAATATTCCTTGGAATCAGCTATTAAGTCCGAAATTCATATCCCCACACAGGAGGGCAACCTCTTCCAGGAAAAGTAGCAGCCATGTGGAGCGACAGGTGTGTGCTATGGAGTCTCCAGATAAGGAGACTTACACAACAGAGCAAAGGTGCCTGGATTGCGGAGGTTTTTCCAGGCAAGAGGGGGTGTAGTTAAATATCTGTCCATCTGGCACTTTCGGGGAAAAAAAAAAAAAACAAAGAATTTATAAAAGAACTAAATTTAGATAAGAAAACTTTTTCCCTCAAAATAATAAACTTGCCACTTTTTCCCCAAGCAAGTGTGCCAGTGTTAAATTAGAGGCTAAACCATAAAAGCAGGGTGTGGCCTGATAGGGGGACCAGCCTGGACTCCACAGCATCAGAGGCAGGATGGCAGGTTAGAAGATGCTTCTGCATCACCTGGTGAAGGAACAGTGTTACATAGGAATCAACAGACTTGGCTGCAAAGTTGTAAAGGGAAGAAGGGCTTTGGAAATTCACAAATGAGTCAAGAACTTCAGCTGAGGGCTGCAGAGTTGCAGAACGGTGACTGACTGAAAAGAAGAAAGCCGGGCTGCCCGTAAAGCTACAGCCTCACGAATTTCCAGTGGGGAAAGGGAAGTGGAAGCCTCAGCTAAAGGGAAGTCAGTAATCGCTGGTGAAAATGACTGGCTGTCCCACCGAAGGAAGCCCACAGCTCTCACAACTAAAGTCTCTTTGTGGGTATTGCTGAGGGGAACTTTTCTGGCCTGACAAGTCAGAAGTAGAGATGAGAAGCCCTAGTTCAGAGGGCTGTGGCTAAGTACTGTTTGAAAAGGAAACTTAATATTTTTTAATATTTATTATTTTTATATTATGTCTATGAGAGTTTTGCTGTATGCATGAATGTGTACCTTCTACGTTAAATGCCTGAGAAGACCAGAAGAGGGCATCAGAACCTCTGGAGTTCTAGACTGTTCTGAGATACCAAGTAGTAGGTGTTGGGAACCAAACCCAGATCTTCTGCAAGAACAGCTGGTTTTCTTAATCGCTGATTCATGTCTGAAGCCCCCAAAAGAAAATTATTTAAAGTTGAGTAATACTGGGCTCTTGAGAAGATGCCAGGGACTGAATTCAGCCTGCCACTCTTTCAGAATAAGAGAAGGCCTGGGAGAGTGGTGTGAAGGGCAGGCAGGCTGAGTGCTGACAAGATAGGCTCAAGCTGTGACATGTATAGAGAGAGTACTTGGCATCAGGGAACATGTGTCACCAAAGGTTTTCCTTGGAAATCACCAAAATCGCTAATGCTGTGACATCTAACTGTGATATTCCTTAAGAAGCCCATCCTCACACCAAAGTGGAATTCCTCCATCTTAGGCAGTGGGAAACTTCACCAGGCTCCCGGATGAGGGCTCCTTTCCTGTCCCTATAATTTTCCCTGTCTCTCTGTCTAGCCTCTGGTGCATAAAATGAAGAAACATGTTGGACAGAACAATAAAGTGAGGAAATTTTTAGAAAAAAAATGTTCTTTGTACAAGAAGGGATTGCTGAAGCAAGCAAAGAGCGTATGCGATGTTCTTTGAGGACGGGCCTCCCACTTTGGGCAATATCTCCCCTTCTGAATGCGTGTAAACCGTTCTCTTAAATACTGCCAAGAATCTCTCAGTGACCTCCTGAAGACTGGCCGAAACCTACTCAAGCATGCATATCTCCTGAGTCCACAGCCATTCTTCTGCCTTCTCACTGCGCTCTGTTTGTCCGGCTCCCACCTTGAGTTTTCTTCTCCTTTTGTGTCTTGGGTCTAGGTTCTTAGCCACTGCCCAACTCATTTTCCCTGCCCCCATTAACCACCATTTTACTCTGTGTCTCCTGGTCATGCTACCTTAGACACATCATAGAGTGGAATCATAACGTGTTACCCACTCTGAGCTTCCCCATGCTGGTTGCTTCCAGGATAGTTCACGCCGTACTTCAGGATACTTTAAGTGCTCTTGTTAAAGATAGACAGCTCTGTGTGTTTATGTGCTGCTGCACCATTGACTTGGGTGTTTATTTACCTGGGTTTGCTGTATATTCTTCTGAAGACAAGTGTAAGAGCAGCAATCAGAGCTCCTCCCTGCCACTTCCCTTTATTACTGGAGCAGAGTGTCTTCTGGCCAGCGCTCCAAGTGTGTGCACACTTTGAATCCTACAATTGCCTTGGTGTCTTCCGAGGCTGTGTCTTTCCTCTCCACACCCCACTTAGCATCAATAACAAATATTTACTAATCTCAACACCCCTCTGTAACACTAGCTCGGCTCATGATCAGTCCTGAAGGAGAACTCTTGGCCCTCACCCTCTCAAATGTGCCATGTTAGTACCCACTGACTTTTGCTGATATTAAGGCTCGTCCTTTTGCCTCAATTCCCCCTACCCATCCATTATAGCTTAAGTTCAACATTAAAGTTATCACCACTAAATCCCTGTAGTTTGGGGACTGGAAAGATGACACAGTGGTTAAAGTACTTTCCATGCAACTGTGTCACCCAAGTTCAATCCCTAGAACCCATATAAAGATGGAAAAAAGAGAACCAGCTTCACAAAGTTGTCCCCTGACCTCCACTTCATGCTGAGATAAGCACTTCCACTTACACATCATGTACACACCAAAACCTAGTACATATGCACAAACTAATTAATAAAAAATACATTAAATTTCTTTTAAAAATTACAGGAATAAGCAAACTTCTCTCGATAATAGTTTTACATGCCAGTTCTTTCAGTTCATCATAAAAAGCCAAGGACTAGTTGAGTGGATTAAAAATCAAGATGCAAATACCTGTTGACTCCAAGAAACACACTTCTCTGTCAAGAACAAATTCTGACAGTCACAGGATGGAAGTAAATGTATCATGCAAACGGATGCCAAAACCAAGGAAGTGTAGCTATTCTGATGTCTAATAAAGAAGATTTGAAAAAAAGAATCCGAATCCAAAAAAAAAAAAAAAAAAAAAAAATCTGTTGCTCTGACAAGACACTATAGCCAAGGCAATTTACAGAAGACGTGATTAATTTGGGGCTTACATTTTCCGAGACTCAGCATCCATCTCAGTCAAAGCTGGGAGCCTAGCAGTAGACATGCAGGCAAGACATAGGTGCAATAACTGAGCGCTAACATCTGGCCGACAAGCATGAGACAGAGAGAGGTAATGGTGAATGACACAAATCTTTTGAAACCGCAGAGCCCTCTCCTAGTAACTCCTCCAACAAGGCTACTCCTCCTAACCCTTCCCAAACAGTTTGCTAAACAGACTATGATGCCCACCTTTCTGACCCCCAGGCTTAGCTTCTGATACAAATGTTTCTAATTATGGGTCTCACCCTTGTACAATTAACACACATGTTTCTAAACAGAACTGAAGATGATGTTCCTAAATCGCTGTTCTCAAGCAAGTGCCAGTTACTTTTTCTAAGATGGCTCGGAGGGTAAAGGCAACTGCAGCCAAGGCTGAGGACCCGAGTTCGATCCTCAGGACCCTCGGGGTGGAAGAAGAGGATTGAACTGCACCTGGACAAACTCACACCCACATCGTTACACGCTGCATACATAAATAAGAAATGCAATTAAAAATATCCTATTGGTTAAACAGTTCACACAGCTAAAAAAATACATAAGAAATTTCCCTCAGGGAAACTATGAAGAACAGATTAATTTATAATTGGGGAAAAAGAATTAAAAATCACACGAAATTTGTATTTACTAATTTACATTAAAATTTTGGTCACAGTATCTTACATTGTTAATTTTTTTAAATTTCCAAATGAATTTTTTTTTCTTTTCTTTGTAGACAAGGCTGACTACAGATTCACAGAGATCCACTTCCCTCTGCCTCCTGGGTGCTGGGATTAAAGGAGTGAGCCAGTAACACCCAGCCAAACATTTATTTTGTTTTAAATAAATACCCTTTCCTTGAGGACATTTTGTTTTAAATGATTAATTTAAATTAATTAGGCAGAAGCAGATTTTCCAAGATTCATAAGGTGTTCGAGATGAGGAACCCAATAATAGTTCCACACATCGCGTGTTTGTAAAATAGACTTTAATGGGTAGTTTGCGTTCTTTGTTTAAAATGCCCGCCCTCCTCCATGTATAACCTTCAGGTACCAGTTCTGAGGCTAGGCTTTGTCTGTTAGAAATAATCCCAGACTTGCATTCTTACAGTCAGACACGAGAGGGCGCCAGAGGCATTACTTAAAGAGATGTCGCAGCCTCCTTTTTCCTTTCTGTTCCATTTTGCTCAGTAGTAGCAGACTCTTGCTCTTAGGGCTGAAAAGCTGCCATCGGGAGACTGATGGAGAAGAAATGTCTTGCACGGCTCTGCGGTCGCCAATCTTTTTACTTGGCAAACTCAAGAGTAAAGCAAGGCCCAGCTTGTCCCTGTTTAACAACGTCGAATGAAAGGCCATTTCATCTCAGGGCTGTTAAGTCCAAATCAAACAATGCCTAAGCTGTTTGGTTCAAGCCACCTCAAGTGCTCCAGCACCAGGTGAGGCTTTCTTCGCTGATGATAAGCTCCAGTCCCACTGTTCTCTTCGTGCACATGACTTGACCCTGCTGATTCCCCTAGCCCACCTTCCCAGCTGGATTTCCAAATCAGGTCTCTCTGAGAACCATCACCTGGCTGGCTTGACAATCGCTCTGCGGGTGCAAATGAACCAATTTGCTTCCTAAATTTCAAACAGTGCCTTACTCGTTCTACGGAAGTAAAATGCTGCCACGGCAAAAATTACACGCATCTGCCTAGGACGTTCCTCAAAGTCCTGTTTCCTCCCATGTAAGAGTCACGCCAATGATCCAGCTCTAGGTATCTATGACCTTCAAGATCAAAGGCCAAACACCTATTCCTGAATAAGCCTGACGATATGGAATAAGCTAATTCCTTCCCATTGGACCCTGGTAGAGGGAGGAGGGGGTCTAGTAGCCACTGTAACTATGGAAGGTATCCCCAGCCCGCCCGAGGATACTGGCTTTACATTCTTCTAATCTACTTGTTGCTGGTAAGCAATAGTAGTTCAAGTTAAGCAAAGCCAAGGGAGGGCGTGTAATTTATTCAAAGCTCCAATCTGTTTGTTGCAAGAAGCCAGGATCGTGCTGTGATCTGCCCTTCATGTGCAAGCTCTGCTCGCTCAGCGCATCTCCCGTACGGAGGGAAAATCTCTGCCCAGCGACTGCCGGCCATTAGCACTCTTTTTCATCGCTACATTCCTAACCCGTGTACCTTTGTTTGTCATTTGTACCCAAAGGAGTGTCAATGAGAATGGAAGACCAAACTAACGAAGTGGTATTTTCTAGGGTCAGTAGTCTGGGTCCCAGCACTAGCCACAAACTTCAGAGGGGAGAGAGGAAGAGCCAGAGAGGCTGGTGTAGCCGAGTCCACTCAGTGCCGCCTGGGAGCCTGGAACGCTGCTTACTGAGAGCCTATGTTAGATAATCTGCCCACTGCCTGCTTCTCAGACTGGATCTATCCCCTTGTTTGGCCCCCTCTGTGAATCCAGCTACACAGCCTTCTTCCTGCTTCTCAGAATATCAACCTCTCCCTCTGCCTGGGTTGCTCTACTCATGCCCCCACAGGTTTTCCTACTTTTAATTCAAAGCTCAAAGCTCACCTGTTTCGGCTTCCCCTAGACCTTGTCGCCAGTCCTGTGCACATGTACTCTATTAGTCTCATCGTCTGGAAGCCAAGGCAAATTCTTTCACGTTGGGGCTTTTATCTCTTGCTCACTAATCTGCATCCAGAGCCCAGAAACTATCCTTTTTGTCGGTGTCTTTTATCAGATGCTCAATAAATAATTGATTTATGACCGACTGCACGAGATTATTCTCAAACACTTAACTATATTAAATAATTAGTATAAGAAAACCACATTGGGGTTACCATCCTTTCGGGATTAGCTATGGAATATGAGAAATGTGGTGTGTGAGAGAAACAATAGGTGATTATACGATACAAGTGTCACACACAGGCGAACGATGGGTGGTCTGGGAAAATCAATATGCAGCCCATCCTACCTTCCTTTTAGAAGCCTCAGAACATACCCAGTAAGCCTTCAAGACTGCCTGTCTAGTCTCTGTCCAGGTATCATTGTGCTATCAATCCACAATATCCGTATTAGCTTGGAACAGGAAAAACAAGAAAGCATTAACCATTGGAATACACAAGATGCTATCTGAACATTTAACAACATCAGAGCATCAGAAAAAAATGAGTGGAGGAGAGAGGGACCTTTGAGGGTCAGCTGCTGGGCTTCAGAGCACCACAGGTCACAACTTCTGAACCTTACACAGAAAAAGAAGACCTGTTACTATTTTGTACTGACCATCGACTCTGTACCAAGCAAATGAGCTTTTTATCTCATAGCACCAACAGGAGGCCATGACATTTATGAGTCCCATTAGTCCATTGCTCAACTGTCCAACATTTCTTAAGCAATGTGGTACACATAATCGCACACACACACATTCTATACACACACACATGCACACACATTAGTATATATATATAAAGAGCTGAGGACTGAACTCGGGAATGAACTGTTTTGCGTGCAAAGGAGCAATTCAGAGAAGTCTAAAAGGGAGTTTCCAAGACATCTACAGACACGTGTGGATATAGATTAGGTATGTGGCTCTGAGCCTAGAAGATAGCCTTACATTTGTCTCATTTCTGATTAATTTCATCCTAAAAGCTGTGAAAGTCAGCTGTTCTTTGTTGGATAGAGACATTTCTTAACATTAAAAAATTCCCAGTATTTATCAAGTTAAATACCTGATAGTTTATTCAAATGATTACATCAAAACAAGAGGAGTACCTCGCCGGGCGGTGGTGGCGCACGCCTTTAATCCCAGCACTCGGGAGGCAGAGGCAGGTGGATCTCTGTGAGTTCGAGGCCAGCCTGGTCTACAAGAGCTAGTTCCAGGACAAGCTCTAAAAAAAAGCTGCAGAGAAACCCTGTCTCGAAAAACCAAAAAAAAAAAAAAAAAAAAAAAAAAAAAAAAAAAAAAAAAAAAAAAAAAAGAGGAGTACCTCGAGGAGAGATAAAGGCATGGTACCCTAAGCCTCATAATGTGGTATATAGTACATGCTATTTTCTGGATGTAGGTTGAGGGTAGATTATCAACAAAATTAAAACTCACTGACACTGTTTATACATACGATTATTTTATATTTGCAGATAAATACATCTGTCCATGCATACAGGTACACACAGAGAGGCAAAAAAATGAGTCCTACAAGAGAACAGTTTTTCACACAGATGCGTTGGAAATACTAGAGAGCTAAAAATGGTGATTTTCCCCCCTTCTATTATGTTTTGTTACATGGTGGAGCGCTGAGACAAAGAAGATAATTCCTTGGACACAAGTAGGATGAATGAGGAGAATGGAGGAGGAGGGATACAGAAGATGAGAAAGATGGATGCAGAAGAGGAAGAACACAGAAATCAATATGTTTTCTTTTTCCTTTAGGCAGAGAACCACTCAAAGGGAGCAAGACTCTGTATTTTTTTAAAGGCTATGTGAGCAAAAATGTAGGAGTAAACAAAAGCTTAGGACTCAACATATGGGTTGTGAAACAGTCCTCTATTTATGAGGCTGG
This sequence comes from Arvicola amphibius, assembly GCF_903992535.2. Taxonomy (NCBI): domain Eukaryota; kingdom Metazoa; phylum Chordata; class Mammalia; order Rodentia; family Cricetidae; genus Arvicola; species Arvicola amphibius. The sequence continues at coordinate 163,631,439 of NC_052047.1, read as the reverse complement.
GATCCTCAGGGATTAGCTATAAAAATCTCCTGCAGGGGGAAGCTGCAAGGTGTATAAATTTTCCTGGTCTTGATTATAGGCAGAAATAGAAATAGTCATTGCTTTGCGACTTTCTGACCCTAAGACCAGCTGTGCTTTTAGAGAGCGCAAATAATGCAACCTGAACTTTAAAACTAGTAGTGATTGTAAAACCACAAGAAGGACCCTAAGTCCAGTGGTGCTTCTAGAGAACACAAATAATACAACCTGACTTTAAAACTAACAGTGATTGTAAAACTACAAGAAAGCAATGGGGATCAGCAGAAAGTGCATCCGGGGGATATCTATAAAACTGCCAGACGTCTAGTGTCCATAAATGCACTTAAAGAGGACAAGACGATACCAAGAGATCGTCAAAGTAAAGCGACAAGACAATAGAAACTTAGCGACAAAGTTTGGGGGAGAGAGGAAGCAATAATACTGCCAGAGATAAACCATAATAAAACCAGAAACTCCACGTGTGCATTCCCAGTTCTGATACGCCTGAGGAAAAGTGTGGGCCCTCCAAGAGAGAGCTGAGGAAATTACCCTCAAGGCAGTGCTGAGATGAAGAAGGCAAGACTAAGTGGAAAAGAAGCTAAGAGGCCTGGGCACAGAATGAAAGGGCGTGCACAGATCTATTCAAAGCTCACAGAAGGCACAAAAGGCAAAATGGGACTGAGGCAATTTTGAAAAACATAATGACTTTGCATCTCATATCATCATAAGACACAGTGCTATACACTGTAGACACCCAAGATGAGCTGTAAGAAAGGAGTAACTCATATGTAAATATGTCTCTGTGAAATTGCACAGCTCCAAAAGAGAAGAAAGATAATTTTTAATGGCCATTTAAACAAGGGACAAATGAGAGAGCTGTCTTGAGTCCTCTTTTACCTGTAATAGTTGAGACTCACATTTGGATTAACCACACATTGCATGTCCAAATAAATGAGGATGGAGAAAAATCATTTTGGAGCACCAGGTCCAGAGTTCGCAAGGGAGAGACTCTCTGAAGACTTTCCCAATGTCCTCTTTGTAATAAAATAATGCTATAAAATGTCATTAGAAATCTCCTTAAATGAACACATGACATCCAGGAAATAAAGCCTGTGAGCTCAGTAGGTAAAGGTGCTTACTGCACAGCCTGGTATCAGACCTGGATCTGATCCTTGGTGATGTAGGTGTGTCTTCTATCTATCTGATGATTTCATTGGATAATTAATAAAGAAACTGCCTGGCCCATCTGATAGACCCGCCCTTAGGTGGGTGGAGTAGACAGAACAGGAAGAAGGAAGTGAGGTAGATGGCTCAGTCAGATGCCACGCCTCTCTTAAGTTAGGCAGACCACCGTGCCTCTCCTGAGAGAGATGCCAGATGCGATGAAGCTCCAGCCCAAGATGGACGCACACTAGAATCTACCTGGTAAGGCACCACTTTGTGGTGCTACACAGATTATTAGATATGGGTTAGTCAAGATGTGAGTAAGAGCCTGAAAATAATGGGCCAGGCAGTATTTAAAAGAATACAATTTGTGTGTTGTTATTTCGTGTGTTAAGCTAGCCGTGCTGGAGCCAGGCAGGATGAAAAGCAGGCCTGCCCGCAGCACCTCACTACACCTTGGGACCCATAGTGGAAGGGGAAAAAATCAACTCCCCAAAGCACACATCACACACACACACACACACACACGCACGCACACACACACACACACTAAAATGCATTTCTAAAAAGATTAAAGATTCATTTGTGGTCATGGAAATCACAAATATATGAGTGCCTACATAGCAAAGCAATATAATATATAATTGAAGAATTAAAGCAATCAAGATGGAGACAAAATTTAAGGAATCTGTGGAAATCAGGAATAAGGTCATTGAAATTGAATTGCTCCAGAGCCCTCATACTGTTTGGGAGAAGATAAAATATTTATTATAATTTGTTAAGTTAAATATGTATATTAAGATGCATATGATCTAAAGGAATAAATATAGTGTGCATAAATACTGAAGTTATAGATAATTAGTATAAAATCATGACAAGAAAAAGCTGAAAACAGAAAGCACAATAATATGATAGAAATAAACACACACATATATATTTCTGATAATCAATGTTAAATAAACCAAAGTTCATAAGTCCATAAAAACATAGAGCAGGAGATTTGGTTGGAAGTTATAAAATTGAAACAAGTGCTATTTACAAATACAATAATTTAAGGGAAAAATAATAGCATTACACAAATGTAGGGGAGACCACTGCTTTGGATGGTAGGATCCAGTGACCAATATGACAAGGCCAGTCATGCAAAGTACCAAGCTACCATAGTGAAACCTTAAAGTAGGAGGAACCCCACCACTACATAACACAACAGCTTTTCCCAAATCCCAAATCAGAAAATCTACAACCAGCAATGAAAATCCCAGCCTTCTGAGCCTCCATTAAGAAATCCACTCTCCATTAGCCTTAAAACAAATGGATTTAATTAAGATAATGCTCAGTAGTCCACTCTCAGAATTACCCTGTTTCTTTGGTCAAGCCTCCTACAAAGGCCTCTCCATTCCTTGCCCTAAATGGTTCCGTCTATTGTATAGACAGGATACTGTTCAGTTTCTCAGTTGCTAGCAGAAGCCAGTCAAATCTTTAAATGTGCTGAATACAACTTCAATCCAGATAAAGTGATATTATAGAAAAAGTAATGATAAAAATAGATTCCAAAGTTAACATCAGAGGCAAAAGAATACTGCTATTGATAAATTAACTGAAAATATATAATAATTTCAAACTTGTAAGCTCTAATTAGTAGAGCTATAAAAATATTCAAAAGAAAATTAATAAAATAGACTAGAGATAATGACAAATCAGCCATTAGAGTGGTGGGATGTAACACACTTCATATCAAGTATTCAAAGATAAGTTACTAGAATTATAAGGTTTGAATAGCATAATTAGAAGCTTGACCTAGTAGACAAAGATTATAAAACTAATCACTGAGGAATAGACATGATGTCAGGTTCACTGTAACATCTAGGAAACTGACTACTACAATTAGGAACTTAAGGCAAAGCCCAATAATCTACAACATGCAGATTGTGTTTTCTTACTCTATTACATCTCAGAAATAAGTAATTAAAGTGACTAAAAAAACAAAGGAGGAAGGCAGAACAGAAGATAAGAATCAGATTATTAATAATGATAAGCAAAACCAAAATGTGATAGAAACAAAGAAGAAATAGTAAACCTGACATGGTGGCATGTGCCTATAACCTGAGCACTGGGAAGCTGAAGGGCAGCCTGGCTTACTCAGGGAGTTCCAGACCAGTGTACACTGCATAGAAACCCTGTCTCATAAAAGATCAAAGAAGAGAAGAAGAAAACAGAGGGAAATTCTGTGGGATAATGTTCTTGTACACTTGAAAGATTTGTCATGTGTATTGGTTTAATAAAAAGCTGATTGATTTGTAACCAGGCAGGAAGTATAATTGTGGCAACCAGACTAGGAGAATTCTGGGAAGAAGAAAGGCAGAAGCTCAGTTCATCATTCAGGCACAGAGGAAGCATGATGAGAATACCTTACTGAGAAAAGATACCAAGCCATATGGCTAAACATAGATAAGAATTATGGGTTAACTTAAGCTGTAAGAGGTAGTTGGTAATAAACCTGAGCTAATTGGCCAAACAGTTTATAATTAATATAAGCCTCTGTGTGTTTCTTTGGGTCTGAATGGCTGCAGGACCAGGCAGGACAAAACTTTTGTCTACAAAAAAGAAAAAAAAAAAACAAACAAACAAAAACCACTGAAACCTTTATGAATAGCAGTAAAACAGTAAGTCCAAACTCATGAAGTAAGCTTAGACAGACAGTGTGCACTGCACAACTTTACATACAAGACCAACACAGAACATGGAGTCAGTATTAAGGAGCCCTTTGCTGTAAAAGTTGGCAGGCAAAAGTCAATATAATTAAAAGTAGAAATAGAGTACACAAAATAGAAAACAAGGGTATAAATAAAAACAATTAAAGTCAAAATCTATGCCTAATAAAGTTATTGAGCAAGCTCTAAAAATTGCTGATTGCTTTAAAAACAAAGGGAGAAACAGAATGAAAGTAGCAATTGCAAATACAAAGGAATTTCATATACAACATAACATAACTGAATGTAAGTCCAGGATAAAAGCCTTACCAGTATATAGAATGTTAATACTGACACTTAAGAAATAACAGAAAAAATTGAGCACTACTAATAGCATGTTAAAGTAAGCAATTTGACATGTGGCCTACCCCTAAATAAGCAATTACAGACAACCAATAGCTACAAAGAGAGGGAGAGTCAGCCTTTCCCATGGATGAGGTCCTTAATTGGTGATCTAACTAATATAAAGTGGTGGGCACTGAAACCATCTGTACAAAAGCAACAAAAATGAACCCAGAAGGTTGTATTTATATATTTGTACATGCATGCACGCACACGCGCGCACACACACACATTTATGTGCATACACACATAAAAATACACACAAATGCATGTGAATGCATGTAACAATAACAATCAGGGAAGAAGAGGCTATCAATTTGAGAATGAGGCAGGACATAGAAAGATTTGAAGGGAGGGAACATGAGAGGGGCTTGAAGGAGGAGACTTGGGAGGAACTGGAGGGAAAATACTGACTTTATATTTTAATTAAAATTTAAGATATATAAATAGATAAAACTTAGTTGCTTAAAATCTTTCAACGAAAACCTTATATCTAGGGCAGCATTTTATAAGCAAGTTCTTAGGAATCAACCTGTTAGGAATCAACAACCTTAAAAACATCTTCAGGGGCCAGGTGGTGGTGGTGCTGGTGCATGCCTTTAATCCCAGCACTTAGGAGGCAGAGGCAGGGGGAATCTCTGTGAGTTTGAGGCCAGCTTGTTCTACAGAGGAAATTCTGGACAGGTTTGAAAGCTACAGGGCTAGGTGGTGGTGGCACACGCCTTTAAGCCCAGCACTTGGGAGGCAGAGGCAGGGAGAACTCTGTGAGTTCGAGGCCAGCCTGGTCTACAAGAGCTAGTCCCAGGACAGGCTCCAAAGCTACAGAGAAACCATCTTGAAAAAAAAGCATTAGGGAAGAGAGAGGTAAGAAATTTTCTAAATCATGTGTGATATCTAACTTCTGCAGTAACACGAAAGAGAGACAAGAACAGGGGCAATATAGTCCTAACCATAGGAACCATAAAAACTGACATATATATATAGTTTTTCAACAGTGTTTCTCTGGCTGTCCTGGAACTCCCTCTGTATACCAGGCTGGCCTCAAACTTACATACACTTGCCTACTTCTGGCTCCCAAGTGCTGGGATTAAAGTTGTTTGCCACCACTGCCTGGCTTCTTTGATATATAATTAATTCCACATTAATTATATACTTTCAGCCAAATAGAGCAAGGTTTCCAAAGTAAATACATTCGACAACATTGGTTTTTCTCAAGAATGTAAAATTGAATATTAGAAATCAGAAATGTTACTCATTACATTTATAGTTCAAAATATCTATATTCCTTTCAATTAAAACATTCTGTAAAGTACATCTTTTCATAATAAAATGGTCTGAAAACAAGAAACCAAAATCTTATAAATCTAATCTCAAAAAATATAATTTGGAAAAATTAATTGGCAAAAATCATGCTCAATAATGAAACTTGAAAATCATTCCCTTTGAAATTACACACACACACACACACAGTTCCATTATTATAGGTTATGTTTGATGCTTGAGTCAGTTCACTATGTAAAAGATAAAGTGCATTATAAATGTCTTAGAAATAAATAAAACATTGGTACTGAAGAACTTTCTTTTATGCACAACATTTAAACATTTCAAGCATACTGAAATTTTAAAAAGTGCAAAACCTCTGATAAAAGAAATTTGAGATGTATTTTTTAATTACATCCTTTACAAATTCAAAAGGGGGACATCTAGGAAAAATTTTAAAATGTGAAAATTTATGCAGCAAGATAAAACTCACTTAGAAAGCCCTACCAGAGAATTACTATGTGCAGGAATGATCTAATACTGCCAATATTAGCCCTCACCTGAAATTCAGTCATGCTTTCAGTATGATTGCAATAAAACCCTGAAGGATGTTTCACAGAACTCATAGGATGATTCCAAATACTCTCATGTAGAAGTGAGGGATTAATATGATCAAAGGAATTGCTCTCCATGTTATTAACATTATAGCAATTTTAAAACCTTGATATTGCTCCTATGATGTGGCAAATACTATGATGAAATGAGTCTCTACAAAGAGACTCATATATCTATGGAAATGCTGTGTTTGTAAGAATTAATATTAGACATTTTCCAGGAATGGGTAGGTTTTTTAAAAATAGATTCCCTGGAAATCCATATAGAAAACAATAGAGATTCAATTCTTTTCTTAGGATACACATGGCAATTTATTCTAAGGCTTCAATGAGTAGATTAAGATTGGTTGAAAAAATGTATGAGAATCTCTTATTGACATTAAAATTGTTTAAGCTCATATTAGACACCAGAGAATAAAAAATAAAAAGTCCAGTGCTAAGAATGTTTTTTTTAAGTTGCTGACCAATAAGATCCTATTGGCCTCTAAATATCAGAGGCTGTTGCCATTGCTTCTTATTATTCTCCAGAACTGATGGTAAGACCCTACTGCTGATGACACTCATACATTTGAATAATCATGTTGGTACTGACCTGGTGCTGCATCTCTACTGGCTAGCTTTCACAGTGTTGCAGGCTACCAGAGGAAAATGGTAATAGTCAATCATACCCAGATGTGGATGGTGACAACTAGACTGGCAAGACATGTCCACTGGTGTAACAATGACATAAATGACAAATCAGCCACTTTCTGATCAAAGTTAAGGTCTGCTCCATAGATGAAACCCATACCTAGCACCATTATGGAGGCCAAGAACCCAAGGCTAGACAGGCCATAAACCCTGAGAGCCTACTACTATCATTCTGCTAGATAAACATGGTATTAAGTTGATTCCTAATGACTTTTCATTATAGCCATAGACTTATTAGTACATCTCTCAACCCTCATCTGAGAAGCTTAAGCTTCTATTTGCAGTAAATGATGGCAACATGGAGACAACCCACAATTGGTCAAAGTACAGAGAATAAGAGACTGCCAAATGTTCAGCTGTAGGTGGGCATCTATAGTACATGCTCTTCTCCCAAGGCTCAAATATCATGGTGGAGGAGTGGACAGAAAGATTTGAAGAGCCTGAAGCATGGATGACTACAATGAATCAGTGTTCTCAAGACAGAGTGAGGCAGCTGCACGTATGAACTCATAGTAGTTGTGACTGCATGCACAAGACCTATACAAGTTCAAATCAGACAAATCCCCAGGATGGAACATGAGGTCATTGTGAAGTCCCACCTCTAGCTAATGAACAACTTGCTTGGAGAGGGAGTCCTCATTAAGGGTGTGGTCCACCATACCAGTGAAAGACCACATCTGAGAGCAGGTGAACAGCACAAATTGGACTTGATAGTTGTAAGAAAAGAAAAAGAAAACGGAGAGAGAATGAGTGTGAGAGAGAGACAGAGACAGAGAGAAGGAGGGATGGAGAGACACAAAGTTGAATAGAGTAGATAGTAAAGCGGGTAGGTCTAGGGGGTTGGGAGGAGTTGGAGAAGGGGATAATTATGATTAAAATACCTTCTACGGTATTCTCAAAGAACTAATTTTTAAAATAGCACATGGGAGATTTTATGTATCATTTTTTAAAAAATATTACCAATAAATGCAACTATATTCAAAATGGAAACGTCTGGGTTTTCAGATAAACCATTTACTGTAAGTCCAGGAATGCGAAGAAAATTAGTTGCTAGACTTGTGGCACTCAAAATGCATGTAAACTGTGTAATAAGAAATCCTGTACATCAAGAAGATAAAACCTAACCACCCAACAGAAAACTAAAATGAACAGACATTTCCCAGAAGAGGAAACTGGAAAGCCGAGTCAACAAATGAAAAACCTCAGTCTCCATTGTAAGCAAAGAAATGCAGATAGAAATCTCAAGAAGCTATCATTTCGCACCTGCCAGAACGGCAAGACTTTAAAAGGCTGACAATCTCCCTGACATGTGCAAGGAGATTTAAAGCCCCATGAATTTTCATGTGCCATTGGAGGGGGATATAATTTGATATCACTTTGGAAAACAAGCTGGTGTCACAGAGTAGGACTGAATAGGAGAATAATTTATGGCCAACCAAAACCAACTGTCAAGTGTAAACCTTAGAAAAAAATCTTGCAAGCATTCCAGGAAACATGGGGAGCTGTCTGCAGCAGCATCATTCATAAGAGCAGCATCCTCTGAGCCACTCATGCATCCATCAGCTGGTTGGAGAACTAAATGGTTATTTGCTCACACAGTGGGGTTGCATTCCAGTGTGAGCCGGCCTGACTCGGTTCTATTCATCGGCACAAAGGAGTCTTAAACACACAAACTGAAAAAAAAACCATATCAGGGACAATGCATACACATAAGGTTCCATTGATATGCAATGGAGAGAAGCAGACAGAATTAAACCTATAATTCAAGGATGCAAAGGAAACACAATAGCTGTGACTAATATGCCTGCGGTCACCTCTGTAAGGGTGAGAGAGTACACAGGGGCCATCAAAGGTGTTTCCCTGTTCTATTTTTATTAATGTTGAAATGAAGATGCTCACTCCATGTTTATTCTTTAACCAGATTCTGATTACCCATCCCTCTGTGCGTATAATGCATCTTATAACACAGTTTTCGTTGCAGAGTTGTGTCAAACAATATGGGTCCCTGTTATCAGGGTTTCTGTCCTGCTTGGTTCCCACAGTCATTAAGTCCCAAAGAAATCACACAGAAGTCTACATTAGTTGTAAACTAATTGGCCCAGTATCTCAGGCTTTTTATTAACTCTTACAACTTATATTAGCCCATTATTTTTATCTGTGTTAGCCACGTGGCTCGGTACCTTATTAGGCGGGGAAGTCACATTTTGCTTCTTCTGTGGCTGGGCCAGGACTGCAGAGAAATGGGCTTTCCTCTCCCTAGAATTCTGTTTTCATTTACCCGCCTCTACTTCCTGTCTGATTGTCCCGCCTATACTTCCTGCCTAGCTACTGGCAAATCATCATTTATTTAAAATATAATTGACAGAATACAGATCATTGTCCCACACCAGGTCCCAGAGTTTGACTCTTGCTAATTCACTAGGCAGATAACATGAAAATGAGCATGACAAGAAAGAAAGCTAACTATTCAGAAAAACTGAGGATAGTAAATACTTCTAAGGTTTGTAAAGAAAAGAATTAAATTGGGGATTTGAGAAAAACAGAGTACAGCAGTTTAGAATGAGAACTTACTATGGACTCCAAGGTCGGCTGTTGTGAGTTCATGACCACACAGCTAGGCCATGCTCAGAAATGTCCTTCTGCTGAACATCTCGTACACTGCACTTCTGCAGTGCTTCCTGAGCCTTGAAGGGGAGGCAGGTAATACAGATGATGCCTCATGTAGGCCTAAGCACTAGTGGAGACTTTGAAGGTCATGATTAAATAGTCCGACATTTTCCTAATATGCTGAAGACCTTGCTACAATATCTGGTATGTTTTAAACTAGCACTCTAATTGATAATGATAAAAGAACAATGGGAAACCAAACGCCATTCAAAGATGACTGCAGGATACCAGGGAAGAAGTGATGGTGGTTCCCCCTGAGATGACCATGGCAATAAATACCTTAAGAGAGCTTATTTGGTCCATATTTCAAATGTGGACCATATAGAATTTAGGAATTAGGTGTCCAAGTTTTTATGATAGCACATAATAGAGACAAACAGCAGAGTCAAGAATAGATTTAATAAAATTTGAGTAACACATGAAAAAAATCATTGGATAAGCCATTTTCTGTTGCTTTTCCAATATCTTCAGGAAGAGTCAGTAGCTGCCTTGAGCAATCATCATAGTTATAGAACACTGCAAAGTCGTTATAAAAAGGTTCTGAGCCCTTCACCCTTGAATAGACATGTCAGTGTAAGGCTCACTTATTTGATGACAGAAAACAAAATATCAAAGTTTCTGAAAATATCCTCAGTCTCACGACTGGGAGAAGAAATCATCCAGGCAACTTGACTCCACATTCCTCATTGTTATTGGTCCTACCACTGGACAATGCCCTGACTCCCTTTGCTGACCTGAAATGTAACTGGTTCTCATGTGATAAAAGGAGAATGGAAATGCTTACCACACCTCAACCAATCTTCTAGGTCCTTATATTCATTTTTGGAAATAAAGCATCAAATTATATGCAGTCAGAACTGAGGGATACTTTAGAATCTGAGGGACAGACAATCTGCCATAAATTCGTAAACTGTCTTCAGAAACAAAGCTAAAGTTCTTCCGGTAAACAGAATCAAATAATTAAATGTTATTATTTAAATTTCAGGTGGTGGTAATCATGGTTTTTTGAAGCTAGGACTGACTGTGGAGCTCAGCCCTTGAATACTATCGTCCTGCCTCCATCTCTTGAGTGTTGCCATTACAGGCATATGCCTTCACACTCAGCCTAAATATGGCTCTTACTAAAGAAAATCTAGATTCTTTACTGCACTAACACACATATGGGATGTCTAAAGGAGTGCAGGATACTTTATATCCTATTTGCCATTGAAATCTGGAGGGTTTGTTTGTCTCTTCGATGCTATGCCACCATGAGACATATCCCATAGACTCATCTTAATCAATCTAACACATCCTTGGTATACAGACATGGAACAAGTGACTTGTTTAAGCTTCATTAAGCCTGTGGTCCTACATAAAACTGATCCTTCACACTATGAAATAAGAAAGGACTTGGGTAATATCTCGGCCAGACCTGGAGATGGCTCAGCAGTTAAGAGCACACCTGCTATTCCAGAGAACCCAAGTTCGATTCCCAGCACTCACATGATGGCTCACAACATCTGTCACTGCAGTCCCAGAGGATCCAATGGCCTCCTCTAGGCTGTGAAGGCAAAACCTGCATGTGGTGTACAGAAAAAATATCCATGTGCATAAAAATTAATTTTAAAATAACAATATGGTCACCAATTTCCTTATAGAGTTGAGGATATAAGGGGTAGTGACTTTAAGTTAATTTAGTAACATAGAGTTTAGAATTCTGTATATACATCATCAATAGAAACTTTATTAAGACTATATACTATAAAGGATCAGAGTCCTTTTTGTCAGGTCTGCTTCTCCCAATAATAGGAATTTATATCCAGACAGGTGCTCCACCATGGTTTGGACATGGCCCAGCAGCAAACTGCAGGTAGCAACACATGAAAGACCTTGCTGTGTGGCCTCTATAATCTCTCTGCAGCTCTCATAGGCTCAGCACAGGCCTCCTTCAGAGAACTTGCGTCACTGGGCAAATATCCTCTCACCTGCAGCCTAAATACAAGACTCTTTGTGGAGCCCTTTGTCTTTAGGGGAGAAAAGGAAAGAATCTAAAGGAAAGCAGATAGAAGAATGAACTCAGCCAATCAGAGTCCCTTTTTCCTAGGTTAAACAAGCAACCCAATGGTCAAATCTTCCTATTTCTACAAAGGTGATTACCGAAAGATCTTTGCGCTGGAAAAATAAAGAAAATAATTTAGAACAGAGTAGCTGAATTTGACTTGCTAATAGTCTTTTTGAACTCTGAATACTTTTTTCTAGCCAAGCCCAGAGATTTCTAGTACTGTACTGGCTGATAGGAACCGGTGAGTTTTTTCCTACAGAGTGGAGGAACAGCTGATGAGATGGGACGCAAGAGGTATGGCTCTGAATGCTTTCTTTGTACGAACAAGTCGAGCCACGTGAAACAAGTCAAATGACCCAGCTGTGCCTCCCTGTGGATATTTTCAGCAGAGTCTAAGTCAGAACACTGCAATCCATGGTTACCGCAGCATTATTCAATATATGCCAAGACATATCCGCCTAGACGCCCATCAGCTGATGAAAGCGTACAGAATATGTTGTACAGGCACATAATGAAACTTTATTAAGCTGTACAAAGACAAAATTATGTCATTTGTAAGAAAATGGGTAGATTTGAAGATCATATTCAATGTCTTAACCCAAACCGAGAAAGACACGTGTCACATGTTTCATTGTCTGTGAAATTTGGATTTTCAAATGTGTGGCATGCAGTGAAAAGGAGAGATGTTTGGGATGAGGAGGGGCAGCACAAGCCAAGGCAATGAGGGTGGATATGAGAAAATTATATGATGTACTTGTGTCGAAAGTCAGAATGAAACCGTGATTTTGTAAATGACTACACACTAAAACAAGCTCAAGAGCTCTGGGTTTTGACTGAGATAATGTTAACCTTAAGATGAAAGAAGCTCACTCGCGTGGGAATCACCCACGGTTGCTGTGTATCTGGCACAGTATGTGCTCATCTTCCCCCTTTAACAACATGATATTCCCCAAAGCTTAGAGACCAGTACAGAAAAACCAGTACTTCTTGCCTGGATGGCACAGCTCCCTCGTCTAGAAGGATCTGACTCAGGAAATGCCCTAAGAAAGTGTTTGCTATGAGGCTCAGGCTCTTCTGTTATCTACAAAACCACACATTTTTCTTGTTGCCCTCTGAGCTCCAGTGTTTTCACTGAGACGTCATACTTAGTGAAATGTGTTCTCCTTAACTGTGTCCTCAGAGGCGCAAAGTGCACCGAATTTTATATCTTACAAACTTAGTGCCCATTCAAAATCATGAATCTATATACCTAAAAAGAAAACAGTTAATTTTTAAAAGTCACACAGTTGACTCCTGTATGTGGACAGGCTGGGTACTACTGCCCACATCCCTAGAGTCAGATGAAAGCCATCACTCTCCTGTTTTGCTTCCCTTTGCTTTAAAGCCTGTGTACCTCACGTTACAGCAACTATGGAGACCTAGCTTTGGAAAACAAGACTGTGAAATAAACTTACCCAGCCTCATGTTGAAAATAGATTACCTGGAGCTAGAGCACAGTGCTCAGTGGATAAAATCTGCTATCTTCTTTCTCTCAAACATTTGAAACCTTCCATGTTCCTGCATGTTCCTTGCAGTGCTGAGCATTAGCATGGTCCAGGGACCACAACTCTACTGAGCAAGAACGCATGGAAAGACTGATAGAATCAGACATATCATCTGAAAAGATAGTCCTGGCAGCCACCTGGGATAATGGGGGTGTCATGACTTGGGCTGTCTAGGAGGAAATTTGGGTTAAACATGTCCATGAGGCTCTGAAATCAGTGTCTTTAGTCAGATTAGTATATAGCAGAATTTTGTTTTCAAATACACCATGGGAGAATAAATAGAGGTGAGGGTAGAGAGAAAATAGCAGGGAATGTGTGCTGTGGTTACTTCACTGTGCCTTCAGAGTGTCACCTGTTCAAAGAGTTCATGTTATACAGTACAGCTTCAAAGGTGGATTAGAGGGTTGGGACAGATGAAAGTTACAAAAGAAAGCATTTTGATAAATGTGCCATATAGTCTAAGATATTTACTGTGGAAGAAAGTAGATGAATGGAAATATCCATTTTAACCATCTTAACTCTATTTTAAAAATGTAGGGCTGAGGAAATGGCTCACCAAGTAAAGTCTTTGCCATGCAAGCAACACAACTGGAGGATCACCCAAACCCACATGCTTGCCAGCTGTGCATGGCTGCCTAGAATCCCAGTGGGCAGGAGGCAGAGATGGGGGCTAGACACACTTGAAACAGCAAGCTCTGCCGTAAGCAAGCAACCTCATCTCAATACATAAGGCAGAGGGCAATCCAAGAAGGCATCCGATGCCAGCTTCAAGGCTCCACATTGGTGGTTATGAATATTTGCAAACATATAGTAGACAGACAGACAGACAGACACACACACACACACACACACACACACAATGGGTTTAAAAGGTAAATGGAACAGAACAGAAGAGAAAGGAAATATGGCCCAGAAAATTACAGTGGAAGAATGAAAGAAAAAATAAGAGGCAGAGGGGAAGGAAAGAATGCAAGAAGAGGAGAAGTTGGTAAAGTCGGTAAGCTATTCTATGTTGTCACCTGTACTACTGGTCACCTGTCATCTGAAATCTATCTTCTCAGTTCTTAAAACCTCAGCCAATACCCCCATCTGGAAAGCTGTTGGGGTTGGTAAACATCTCTTCATATGTTGTTTTCAATTGAATGACTAATGTTGTATACTTTCCCTTAAAGTTATCTCACATGTATTTATAAATACAAGAACTGAAAACTTATTAAAGAACAAACTTCAAATAAGGACAAGAAGGTTCTTCGAGCTAAAAAAAATCAGATACAGCTGAGTGCCAGGAGTGGGGAGAGTAGGTGGGAGAAAATCCAGGAGGAAAGTACACCAAGTGACAGCCTCTTCATAATAAATCCTGTATACAAAATGGAAACAGAGATTCTAGCTCAAAATCATCTCCTGGGGCTTAAAGCTTAAAAGACTCAAAACCTGCTAGGACTGTGCTTCATTTCATTGTTCTTAAGCATCCAAAGAACTCTAGAATATGGAAATATTAATCATAAAATAGCTAAAGAAACAGTGACTTCAACATTAACTTTATGCAAGCTTAAATGTATTCTTCCTGATAGGTAGACTATCTTTTTGAAGTTCATGTAGTTGTGAACAGGATTAAGTAGCTTTATCACAGAAGTCCATGACTGAGTTCTTGTCTATTAATGAGCAAGTAAATCATTTAATTGGATCATTTTTCCGTCCAGTTGTAAAACAGATATATTTCGTAGCTTACAGTAGATCTCTCAGTGAGTGTTGCTTCCCAAGAACTGTCTTTTGTCAAAAATCTCTAGTCAAACACTTAACCACAGTTTTCAAATCCAAGTACTTTCAGGTCAGCATAGTTCTGTCTGAGAGGCAAACAGAGGCTTTCACCAGTGTGTTTGTAAGGATAATATTGTTTTGAGGTTTAAATAGGATTATAAATCACTAACTTTCTTGCATTTCCCAGTTGAGGATCCTTAAGTCTTTATAATGCAGCTCACAATTTGAAAAAGAAATGGCCAACATCGTCATAGTATATCATCAATTCCTAGATGGTCCCTTTGATTATAAGGAGGAAATAAAGAAGCAAAAGACAATGAGGAAATTTGACAAGGTGTTATTTAATATTTAGGACAATAACAGACACTGCTATTGACCATGTTCTCAGAACCACACAGGACCTTAAACCAAGTTTTCAGTAGAACTTGGAAATTCAGTTGAATGTAAGGAATCACAGCATGGCCTTAACAAACAGAATTAATGTGTATCAATACATACTCAACAGCTGATGCACACTAGATTCCATGCTTCCAAACTAAATCTGTGTTTGTATTCCATCTGCATCCTAGGACTATGTCTCCAGCATTTCCCGTGGGCACACCATTTCTGAATATAAAAGGCAACATGGGAAAACAGAATGCATGCCCAGGGGAATTTGGTCTCCTGACAGCATATGTCCAAGTCTTTTAAATTTTATGTTAGCCTCCAATTAGATGCCAAGGGTCATGTCTTCTTCATCTTTGGCTTCTGAACAAGAATACAGAACTCTACACAAAAGCACCCATGGGGCATCTGAGGATTTCAGAGGGACTATGAGTGAAGTTTCACTTTAGAGGTGAGCATAGAAATCCAATCTTTTTATTTATTTATCAGGGGTGGACTCTGCATGACTGCATGCTGATTATGATTATTCTTGACTCCCAATAGTTCCTGGCTTAGAACCCAAGCTTGTATCCAATGGCGTTCCCAATCACAGGCTGTTAAATTAGAACACACATGCACTGAGTTAGTACACAAAAAAAAACAGACTAAATTTTCATGTTTTATGGTAGAATATGATGGTATAAAATGTATTCCCTTAATTAATCAGTAAGTTTCTTAAGTCACCCCAAATTGCCATATTCAGAAACGCTATTGCTGCTTCTCGGATGAGTTGTGTTGTCAGTAGGTTAAAGGTGGAAAAATCTCTGATATGATTATATACCAATTGCCTCACTGTAGCGTAACCTCTTGTAAAAATTATCCACTTCAAAGGGACAAAATAAAATGCACACATATGTGAACATCTAATGCAGGGTCTGGTTTTAGTAGCTGCTTCATAAACGTTGATTCCATTTATTCTTCTGTGGAAACATGGATTTATCCTCAAAGGATTTTCTTGATATTTAAAAAAATCTGATCAGTTATTCCCGTAACCAATTCTGCAGCGAATGCAGTAGCTCTTCTGTATGTGCTCCCCCTATTCTGAGCAGTGCAAGATAATTGTCACAGCTTTGGGGATAATGGAACAAACTCTAAATGTCTACATAAAACAAAAACATGTATAATTTAATGTCATAAATCAACTCTTACACTGTACATTTCAAATTGTTTTCTAGATAACTGTAGTTTTAAAATTCTGTGCATTTGGAAAATCACCTGTGGTTATTTTAATCACAGATGATCATCACAGATACTCTCAGATATGGACAGGCTCATAAACATTTATCAATAAATATTAGTAAATATTTATCTAGCCTCTTTACCTCCTGTTTTATGAACATACTAAAAAAGCCCATAGTCTATTTGATTATAGAATGCTATTTGCTCAACTGATACAAAAGTCCCAAACCACTAAAATACTCTAGGGAACAATTCAGAACCAAACCAATAAGATCTGCAGCACTCAAGCGTTTTGGAATCTGAAACACTGCAGTATAACTTCATTGCCCTTAGTTTAGCTCCTGACGTTGCCGTATTCATTGGTTTAGGAAAACAGCAAATCCAGAAACAAAGGATAAAATTATACTAGACTTTGAATTCCAAAATGGCCTCAGTACTGCCTTCACAGACAACATCCACAACAGCAACAGCCTTTATTAGTGGGAGTGGGCTTTGTTGAGAGGGTGGGTGTAGAAGGTCCCATAGATAAGGCAGGGAAACTCAGCATGGGCAAGGCTAATATCAAGAACAGATTGGGAAGTACAGTATTTCAAGCCGGAAGAGGAAGTGAGGGAGGGGAGGAAGAGAAGGAAAAAGAAACAAAGGAGGGAACAGGAATGGTTATTTGAGCCCTTTGTAAGTTATATTGTAACTGAAGAAATTAGAAAGTAAAAGTCAAGAATTCATTAAGAAACGTGATTTTTGTGTCGATCTGAGGTAAGGCAAAAGACCAGGCAGAAATTGTATGGGCTTTAGCTTGATTGACAAGAGGCTGAAGGGCAGATGCTCTATCCCAGCTCACACATGGAGCTCTGGGAAGAGAGCGAAGGTGGCTGCCGGGGAGTGGAAACACGGGACATCACACACTCAGGTCACTCATTTTTGCTTACCATGCCCGGGGCTAAGTCACCAAGAATCTTAGGGAACCCGGAGGAAATATATACCCCATTCTATCTCATTAGGGTGCGCAAGTATTCCTTACTTCCTCCAGAAAATTACTTTAAGAGTCATTGACTTCTTAAGAAAAAGGTCAGATTGTACAAAAGGGATAAGAGTACTGGGAAAGAGGAGTTTATTTTCCCTTTACCAATGGCCGAAGTAGAAGCGCACGACCAAGTTGAGTTTAATAATAGAAAAGAACACTATTTTCTAAATATTTCTCACCTACAGCATAAATATGAGGTGGCTCGAGTGGTTTTCTAATTGCAGGCTCACGAGCCATGGTAAGACAGAGAAGCGGAAAATACCCTGTTAGGATGTCATAGCTGAGATCTAGAGATAGGGAAGCCATCACAGAGAGCTAAAAGATGCGGGGTCATTCTCACCACAGCAGGTTCAACCCTGAGTGTTTCCAGATGACTCACTGCTTCTACATTTTTAGCTCATCAGTAACAAGAGATGAGCTCCTTAAGAGGGAGAGTGGGGGAAAGAGGGGGCCCTGTGGCATAGTGTGGCAAAATGAAACCTAATTACCTAGCTTGTTGCACAAGCTTATTAAAATACAAAGATACCGAAAACACAATTCTGTTATCAGAACCTCAAGAGAAAAGGGAGACTATGTTATGTTATCTAATAGGTTTTTAATGGGAATACTAAAGAAAAGTAAACTAAATTTTATGTTTATGATAATGCAATGATTTTTCAAAAACCTGGGGGTGGGGTGAGGTTGGGGAGACTCTACGGTGATGATACGAAAGCAGGAGGACCTGAGTTCCAGTCCCTAGCACCTAGGCATGACAGTGCATATCTGTAACCACAGTGCTGCAGGAGGAGAGACAGATAGAACTCTGGAGCTTCTACGGAAGCCTGACTGACCAAATCAGTGAGCTTCAGGTTCACTGAGAGACCCTGCTCAAAAGAAAAATAAGAGGGAAGTGATAGAGGAAGATATCTGACATCAACTTCTCTACCCTGCACAGGCACACATGCGTGTGCACAGGCCCCTGCACACACAAATCCAGACACACATGAACATGCAAAAATAAAGACTAAGGAGACAGCTTACCATGTAAATCACTGGTCACGTAAGTGTGATGGCCTGGGTTCAAATCCCAGACTGTGGCATTTCATTTGTACTTCAATAAATAAAACTTGCCTGAAGACCGGAACGTAAAATAGTCACACTGGCCAGCCTTACAGACCAGGCAGCAATGACACACACCTTTAATCCCTGTAGCCACACTAGCTGGCCATAGAAACCAGGAGGTAGTGGTGCACGACCTCAATCCCAGCACTAGAGAGGATTATAAAACAGGAGGAGACAGCTCTCAGCTCAGTCTCATTCTGAGGTTTCCTGGAGGCAGGATCACCATTTTCTGACTGATGTCGAGGCTGGCCAGTGAGCTGTTTTACTTTCTGGGATTCAAGCATGCTTTATTCATTAAAATATAAATGAAATGTCACTACACCAGACCACGCACACAGCTGCATGCATGTCTGTAAGCCCAGTGGTCCTGTGAGGAGTGGAAGGAGAAAGCAAGAAAATGCCCAAAGCTCACAGTCCAGCGAGGCTCAAACACACAACAGTGAACAACCAAAAGGAGACTGAGTCTTAGGGAGGAAGAGAGGACAAAACTCGGCATTGCCCTCTAATTTGTACACCTGCAGTGTACTGTGTGTGCCCAGATTCACACACAAGGCGCTACACACATACAAACATATATACACTACACAGAACACTTCCCGTGCGGCTATACACAGTTGCATATAGTCACATTACTTCTGTGACTAACATATTGATATATCAAGGTAAAAGCTTGCCAGAACCAGTTCTGACTTTGGTTTTGTTTTCCACATAAAGCTTCTATCTTCCAAACTAGCTTACACTTTGAAAGGCTACAGGAACCTCCTGTGGGTACCTAATTTGTCTGATACCAGGCAGAGTTCCCGTAGCAATCTTGTGTTGAGGGATGAGAAAGCTATGCTGTAAAGAACAGTGTATGATCTAAATAGTTCTCTTCTAACAGCATTGACCACGTGGTAACAAGATGACGGGGTTTACCCACTTCAAAGTGTTTCAATCCTACGTTTATTGTGATGACTATTTTCTAATTAAGTTCTAATGTAAATTAAACCTAGATGAACTCTTCCCAAGAGTCCAAATCTCACAAGGTTCCTTAGAGACACACACATTCCCATATACATATAAAACAATAGTACTAAAACCTAAGTCAGTAATTACCTCTACAGAGAGAGTTTCTATTCCAAAGAAAGGATGTGATAGGCAATACCCTCTCTGGAAGTGCACTTGAATACTTCAGAACATAAATCATATCCTGTGCCATCGTGTGTTGAGGGGACCAAGCTAAAGCTACTGACATCCAGTGTTAGTTTGGGTATCTGATTTCGGAGAATGCCTTGTTTTTGATCAGTGCCTCCTCTTCCTACCTAGTAGTTCAGGGCTTCTAAAACACCTCCATCAACACTGAGCATCTTTCCACTTACTGAGCAAAGCTCTGCCAAAATGAAGACATGGCCTTCCTTACTGCAACTGTTCTTTATGCTTCTCAGAGGCAGGGATTGTTCTCTCAACTTGCAGATTAAAAAAATGGGGCTGGGAATGATCCAGCAACCTGTCTTCAGCTCTAGTCCTCACCTGTAAGTGTGACTACAAGCCATGCTCTCTGTGTTATAGCGGAATGCATGTATCATAACCACATGGGCTTTTGTTTCAATCTAAAATTATTGTCTACATCTGTTTTTAAATTTTGATTACCATCAATATGCCTCAGAAGCAGAGGAAGACCAATATTCAAGGTTTAAAAATGATCCTTAGACACCTAGTCAGATAACCCGTCCAGGAGCAACACGCCTAGGAGAAGGATTTTTATCATACCAGGAGCATAACATAGAGAACCATCTATGCATATTTGATTTAAGAGTCCTGATATCAGCTGGGTGGTGGTGGCACATGCCTTTAATCCCAGAATTTGGGAGGCAGAGGCAGGAGAATCTCTGAGTTCGAGACTGGCCTGGTCTACAGAGTGTGATCCAGGATATTCAGGGTTACACAACACAGAGCAACCCAGTCTCAAGAAACAAAACAAAACAACAACTACAACAAAAATACCACTGATGGTGAAGGGCCTAGCAAATATACTTTCGTGAAAATAGTTAGATGGACATCTCCGTAGGTGACTGATGTAGCTAAAATTAGCTAAGCTAATAAATTTTGAGACAAAATTCCAATTTGGTTTAGATGAAATTCAATTGTCGGATAGTTAATGGGCCCCAAGGTAACTCGAAGCATGATTTCATAATTTCCAAGATAATCTTAGTCTATAATAGAAGCTTCACTGTGGTTTTAAGGATAAGATCTTAGCCTGGTAACTAAGCTTGATATTTAATATGGCACCAACAGCAGAACTTAGAAAAGAGGTGGCCTCTGTTGGGGAGGCACTGATGCCTGTGGCTCACAGCAGAGTTTCCAAAATCAATGCCCCTGGAAGAATGACGAGTGCACTGTCACTAACAGCAACAGCACAGACCATGTTAAAGGCGCAACACCCACCCCAGGCCTGCTCAATTAGAAACCCGAGAACTTGGGGCCAGTATTCCACATCCCCCTAAGCTCTCTAGGTGCGCCTCTTGCAAATTTGAGAGCCAGTGATTTCGTGGGGGTAGGGGGCGTAAAACAGCAATGTCAGGTTCATCCTGGAAGCATCAGGTATAATGAATCAGGGTGACATCAGGCCTCCCAGCCCCCAAGAAGTTGCCTAGGAGACTTGTCTCAGGTAGGGGTTGAGACAAACTGTCCTGTTTGAACAACGTTCTAAGGAGTGTACACACACACACACACACACACACACACACACACACACACACACACAGAGAGAGAGAGAGAGAGAGAGAGAGAGAGAGAGAGAGAGAGAGAGAGAGAGAGAGAGAGAGAGAGAGAGAGAGGGAGAATATCCTCCTTGGAAAACAAGATAAACACATAAAAACAATCTGGCTGAACTGAACACACTAATGCTTTTCCTCTCCAAGTAACTCTGACCTCCAGAGAGTTCAATTACTGGGTCCATTCCATCCTGACAAATGGGGCTGCACTAGCTAACATCATAATAACAAGGAAATCATAAACAGCTTCCAGGATGCGCCTCACTGATCCAACTGTCTTAGAAAACATCACCAGATACATAAAGCCCTAAGAGAAAGAAAGAGGCTCAGTTTTCAACCAGGCAATACAAATACATGCAAGGGCCTTGTGTCTCACAGGTCTCCACCATCCCTGCCAGCACGCCAGGCAATTAACAAGTGTAGAATCACCACCCGTTAATTGTTACCCAACAATACACTTACATATTATAATACGCATGTAAGAAGATCACGTGGTTCCTAAAAGGGTCAGCTTATAAAATCCAATTGTCAGCATCAGCCTATGGGATAATAGTGCACTCCCCTTACCCTTTAGGACCCAGGGGACACCTGGAAGAGCAGAACACCACACCATGTGTTTAATGCCTTTTCCAACCTAATTAAGCACTTATACAGAAACAGTTATTGTTTTTACTTTTCAATTGAAAGTAACAGCAAAATTAGCATGTGAAAGGACTTTAGCCAACCCTATCAAGGCAAATATGGCTCTGACAGGCCTTGCCCTGCTCCCCATTACCTCTGCCTTGCTAAAAGTCATTAGATTACCCTCCTGAGTTGGTCATCAAGGTCTGTTCTCTTTGGCCACTTTCTCCTTCTGAGACTGACTACCGAGGTCCAGCTATCAAAATATTGAAGTCCGGCACTCAAAAGCCCCCTTTTGGCTACCCTAAGTAACAGGCCCAATTAAAATTAAACACTTTATTCTAGCATGGGGTTTTCTGCTTTTACCTTTATAACCCTCCAGTGGCCTAGGGGCCTCTTCTCTTCTATCCAGAGGCAGTTCCCTGTACCCTCTGGGACAAATATTTATGCTCCCTTCCTGTGTTCCTTTTTTCTTCTCCCTCATTCTCTATCTCCTGTTTATTTTTTTAATTTTAATTTTATTTATTTATTTATTTATTTATTTATTTATTTATTTATTTATCTATTTCTGTCTCTTATTCCCTGACCTCTGCTGTCGGGGGCAAATAAATCTCCTTTGTGCTGAGAACTTGGTCTTGGGGGTCCTGAGCCGATAATGATTCTTTCAGCATGTATGTGTGTTTCCTTCCCTATAATGTTATGGCTAGAAGATTATTACCATAGATCTTACCAGTCTCTCAGTCTCTGCATTTGATCTTCTTTTCAACAATTGTTAAGTGCAGAATATTCACCTGTTTTCCTAAAGAATGCATAGTTTGGTTTCCTTTTTCTTTTCATTCATTCATTCTTTTTTTTTTTTTTATCAAATTGCCATCATTACCATCCTTACATTTCAATGCCGTTATTGAGTAAAGTAAGGGCTACTTGAGCAGAACCATTTCATCACTGCCATGGTGATCTAATAATCAGGTGTCTACGAAGTGACTGATGGCAGCTCGCATACACAAGTGTGGTACTGCGAATGGAGAGGATGGAATGCATCCCAGGGAGGATGGGGTAAGACGGACAAAGATGTCATAGCACTATTTAGCCTGGCATGCAGTATGAAACTTAGAGAATTCTCGGATTTTTCCATTTCCTGACTACAGATGATCATAAGCATGCTATTAAGAGTTAAGAGAGGCCAGTGTTATTTTCATTCAGCATTTGCTTGTCAATTTACTGTAAGAAGCACACTGACGAGGACATGTGAATAACATCATTTCCTGCTGACTCAGATACAGGATGCAGAACCAGGTCAGAGGAAACCTTAGCATTAGAGCCTCAAGGCCTGGATTACAGCAGCGGTATCTGGAAGGTGATCAGAAATGGAGCTTCTCAGGCCTGCCCCCATCTTCTGCTCTACAGCCCTGGAGGTAGGCTTTGCAAATCTCCCAGTCCTCTCCCCCAATGCCCGTGGGAATTGGAAGACCCCTGATGAATAACACATCTACATTACATAGCCTAGTCATGTGGGAGATTTTTCTTTTTCACCGAATTCTCCCCAAGAGCCCACTGGAAGAAAAGGACACATAATACATCACATTTTGGACTATGGCGCCAAGAAGACCCAGTGAAGATTCCCACATCAGGAGTGCACTTGTGTTTATCAGGATGAAGGTTTATCCAAGGCCATGGCTCAACTACTGCTGTTTTTCAGGCACCAGTGTCCTACTAACTGACACCTGCTGATCTGTGGACCTTGACTTGTCCTTAGGAAAAGACAATTTGATATCACTATTCATAATCAATATTTTGGCTAGCACTTAACCCTAACTGGGTCATATTTTTAACACCAGTTATAATTTCTATAACTCAATATCTGTGTTATTTCACATCCAAATGACTGAATATTTCACAAAGTATGTAAGCAAGACAACTGACCAGGGGGCCTCCATAAATGCATCTTATGCAAAAGAGTCTGTGCTTCTACTTCACCAGTCACGTTGAGCCTATAAGCAGAAAATGCCCACAAGTACGTTGTTTGACTGGCATTGTTAAACTACAGCAATTTAAAAAAAAATGAGTTAATTCTCAATATTTAATAAATATCTCTTTTAACATACAAATGTGAAGCTGGGCTTTCATCTGAAATATCAGAATATGGGACAATTACGGCGTTTCCCAGGTGAGGACTACACAGCAATATTGAAAATCGTGGCCACTCATGTGACCTACAACTCTGGTTTATCGTCTGTGTCTTACTAGCAATTAGGCTGCCCCACATCAAGGCATTTCTTACGCCCAAGTTTCTATCAAAATTAGGTGAATAGAGACTCACGTAGGTTTGAATTTCAAGAAAGAGATGAAAACTGATTTTCTTTTTACACATTATAGGAAGTCCTGCTATTCCCGAAGCAGGATGAAATGGAAGCAGAGAGCAGGGAGACATGGAAGTAATAGAAGTCACTCACTGCAATCGGAAGGGGAGTCAGAAATTTCAACCAAGTGGATAGTGGTTGCTGTCCTACAGACATTCCAACTTGAATTTAAGCAGCTATTTATGCAGTGCCAGGATGCTTGTAACCTTAAGTCTGAGAGAATGAGCCCTCCTTTGTTCTTCATAAGCCTGATGATAGCATCCCACAAAAGCACCTTATGATACAATTTACAAAAAGAAATTCCTTAAGAGACAAGTGAATCATCCCATGCTTTACTTAATTTTTAAACTCCCCATGGATTCTATGCTTTGATTCATATTTAATTCCCACTGTAGAAGACACCTTTGGAAGAATGTCACTTAAAAAGCCCCAGAATCAACTAAACACTTATTATAGATTCCTAAGTGTAGTTCTTTTGACAACCAGTGCCCGTGCCGTGTGTACTTTGCATTCCCTGAAGATCTTTTTCTCCCTCCTACTCCTTCCTGTCTCTCTCCCACTCCCTGTGTGTGTGTGTGTGTTTGCTTTGCTAATACCCATGCTTAAACTTGTACCCTTGTTTATTATAATAAACTTACTGATTTTGCTTCACTCTTCTTTTCTGCAAAAGTCAAAGATCCAGCTTTGTGTAAGTGGAGGTCCCCCAGGACGAAGGGAACCCCTCAGGGGTATGGGCAGCTGTGATGGACTATCTCCCAGCCTACATGTTCAGCATGTAAGTCAAATATCTGTTCTGAAAAAAAAAATGATTGAAGACTACAAGACCATCCTGACTAGCTTCACCCATGGCTCGCCCATAAGTACCTCCCCACCTAGAAATTTGTTGGTTTTTTTTTTTTTTTTGGTTTTTCGAGACAGGGTTTCTCTGCAGCTTTAGAGCCTGTCCTGGAACTAGGTCTTGTAGACCAGGCTGGTCTCGAACTCACAGAGATCCGCCTGCCTCTGCCTCCCGAATGCTGGGATTAAAGGCGTGCGCCACCACCGCCCGGCTCCACCTAGAAATTTGTACACACCATTAGATTCCTTCCACTTCTTTGCTATAAATGCTGTGCTGAGTATTTTATCGCTGAGACTAATTATATTTTCTTTACTTCTATTTAGGTTACTTATTGATGAGCTGCAGAGTCCATCTCAGGGTACCTTCTCCAGGGTTAGTTTTGTGTGGGTCAACATCCAGGGCTACTGGCTTCCCAGCTGCCTCTGTGCTGGTGTGCCCATTTTCTCCTTATTTCATATCCCTTTTCTCTTCTCTTCCCAGTCTTTCCTAACACATTAGGTGCCACCATCTTTTCCTATTTGCATCTTTATTTATCCACCCTATAATCAAATTTCTTCCTCTTTTTTTTCTGATTCCTTTGGGCATTTTCTATTTCAGATTTTTTAAATCTAAAGGCTAATGAACACTTGATTACATTTTGTTTTTATTTTTACTATGTGCTGTAAATTCTGAAAGTTATTGTGGCAAGATATCTAAAAATATGTTTCTAACTTAATTTGTCCCCGGATAGTTAGCTGTGAAACATTTTATCACTCCTATGTCTTCCCTCTTTCTAGAGGGAAAGGACTGTGTTCCATAACTGTTCATTCCGTGGCTGTCTACTGTTTTCATTGCACATCTTCTAGGAAAATCTTTATTCTGAAGATCTATTTTGAATATATGGACTTATTTATAAATTTGAATTTTTAAACAAGAAGTTTATTTGTTTATTCTTATTTGCTTTTTATTATTTCAGTGAGATTTTATAAGACGCAGGTACTACCATGGCTGATCTTGGGGTATGTCATCCATATTTGCTACTATGCTAAATTAGTATTTATATTATAATTTTCATCTCACTCCTAAGAAGGCATTTATTTTACTTGCTTTTAAAATATTTCTTGTAATTACTGATTTTTCTCTGGGTTTTCTCTCTCTCTCTCTCTCTCTCTCTCTCTCTCTCTCTCTCTCTCTCTCTCTCTCTGTGTGTGTGTGTGTGTGTGTGTGTGTTTGTGCCAGTGTGTACTGAGCCCATGTGTGTCTTGCAGAGGTCAAAAGAAAATGCGGAGTGTCCTGTTTTTCTCTCTGTGCCCTGTGTCACTGTCTGCTTTCCTTCCTCAGACAAGGTCTCTTGCTAAATCTGAGTTTGCCATCTTGGCTAGGCTGGTTGACCATCACTGTGCCTGTCTATAGTCTCGCAATTCTAGAGTAATAGGCATGTACAACCAGGCCTGGATTACTTTATGTGGGATCTGGGGACTTGAAGTTAGGTCTTCGTGCTTGTGCAGTAGGTACTGTTTCCTACTAAGGTATCTCTCCATCTCGTCTTATGTTAAATTGTGTATTTGTGTATGTGTATGTGTGCGTGTACATGTGCTGAGCTTTGAACTTCAGGCCTTGTATGTGTCAAACATATACTCTACCACAGACTATAACCATATTATTATAACCCTGGCCTAAGAGCATCTTGTAAAACTTATCTTTAGCTGATTACAATGACTTGTCCTAGTTATTTTAATGCTGATATTTTGGGAGTTGAAAATACATCCCATTCAACAAATCTCCCTGCTATCAAATTAAAACTGTTTCTGCTAAAGTGATCAGACCTAACATGTTCTACATTTTATAGAAATGGAAATGTTTTAGCTTGGCATAGTTCAATATTGGTTTTGAAAATATGTTGGCCATGTTAATCACATATTTTGAGTGATTTAATAATTGTGCTAATGTTTATTAAATGTCTTTCCCCCTTCTATACGTGTAATGACATCATATCAGTCTTCTGCCATTTTATCTGAGGCATTTGCATTCTGATAGCCAATTATTTAACTTTCACCTGAGTTCCAATATATTTTAACACCCCATGTAGCAAGGAGAGACGCGCTTGTTCGTCCTGGCCGCCTGGCTAGCTTAGCCCCAAAATAAACTCACAGAAATTGTATTTATTAAATTACTGCTTGGCCCATTTGCTCTAGCTTCTTATTGGCTAACTCTCACATCTTGATTTAATCCATTTCTATTAATCTGTATATCGCCACATGACAGTGGCTTACAGGAGAGCCTAACCGGCAACCATCTCAGGCAGAGGACCCATGGCTTCTCTCTGACTCTTTCTTCCTTCCAGCCTCCAGTTCTGTTTTCCCTGCCTACCTAAGTTCTACCCTATCAAAAGACCAAGGCAGTTTCTTTATTCATTAACCAATGAAAGCAACACACAAACAGAAGAACCTCCTACATCAACCCCAGGTCTCCCAAAGGTAAGTGATGTACGTTGATGGCTTGTACAAAACTATTATGATCATCAAGAAATATTTTTTCAGTTAAAAAATGACTATGGCAATTGGGGAGACAGCTCACTTTACTGAAGTCCTCACCATGCAAGCATGGGGACCTGAGTTCAATTCCCAGAACCCATATAAAATGTCTATCTAGTGTAGTGAGGGATGCTTATAACCCTACTGCCAAAAGACAGACAGGAAAATCTCTTGGGTCATCTAGCTTAGCACAGTTTTTAAGATCAAATTCCAATGTGGTTTTTCTCTCAAAAACAAAAAACAAAAGCAAAACAAAAAACCCAAGGTGGATGGCTCCTGAGAATTGACATCTGGCCTCCACATGGTTCACACAGGCACACGCATTCACACAGATAACACTCACACTCTTCTTTTACAAAGGCAGTTTAAAACAACAACAGCAGCAGCAGCAGCTAGAGCCTAGCTCATCTGTATATATTGTCATTGCCTAAGTATAAGGGTTATTTGAGCATGGATCCAGTAGAACCAAGGGGAAGGCTAGTAGGAGTTTGTATACATCTAATTTAATCCCCAGTTTCTGACTACTACATTTATCTGGTCTTGTTAGTAATTCCAGCAGAATCTAGTTGTCATAACTACTTAATGATCTGTTATCACTTCATTATAGAGTCCGTCCTAGGGGAGGTATTTAACACCCTTAAATTAAAGGAACTGATCGTTTTCTTTCTGCAGTACCGAATGGAGGTTAGGTTGGTCTTGTTCTGATACCAAATAAGAGCAATTTTACACCTCAGCAAACAAAGTAATGGGGAGGGGGGTTGGTATAAGCAGTACTGCTGCACTCTGTAATTGAAGCTCAGAGTTGGATGTGAAGTCAAGGCAGAAAGCAAAGTAAACACATAAAAATAAAAGGCCTCGGTGCTCTTGTTTAAGCTTGATGCTCAGCCTTCAGAGCACGTGATCATGAAGCTGGTTCTGATGCCCTGAGATCTTGTACTGAGAGTAAATCATGTGCCTCCCTATGTCGCTCTCCAAGGAAGCCTGGGAACATATTCTTCCAACAACAAGGGACAACATGACATAAAAGGGATTGAGTCTTTAATAGATTGTAAGGGTTTCCCACTGGATAGAACCTGTTTGTCTCCTCAATAGCTGAAGGTGTCAGCATATGTCCCAAAGTTTCCTCAGAGCCACCCGAAGAATCAGGTCACATGTGATATATACACCTACCACCAATTAAAATATACATTTAATGTTTTAATATGTGTTGATTAAGTATAAATTCTCCAGATGTTTTATCCTTTACCACAAAAAAGAGGAAGAAAGAAAGAAAGGAAGGAAGGAAGGAAGGAAGGAAGGAAGGAAGGAAGAAAGAAAGATTAGTCAGTTGTCCCATTTCCTTACAGCTATAAAATGTGCTGAATTTGTAGTAAATGTTCCACTGCTTTATTGATATTGATACAAATAAATTCAATGTCTCATACAAAGATGTCTTCTACTTTTAGAAGAGATACCATTCATTACTGCAAGGAAAATGGACAGGTGCAAATGTTACACTTGAAACAAATGTGGGGGCTAAAAATCAGTGCCAGGTTTTTCAGTCCTTGTGGGGTGTGTGTGTGGGGGTGGTGACAGCAGATAGGAAAGGCATTAGATACAAGGTAACTGGGGGAAACACAGCTGTATCTTGGCAGCTGTGCCTCCTGTTGGTCAGATGTCCCTGTTTTCACCATATCCCCTTAATTGTTGCTAAATACTTTTCACTGTACCAAAATGTTCCCCACAGGAGTGATGGCCAAGGATCTCTATTCTCAGAGACTGGAGGTCATTATAAATATCACTTGCAGTGTGTTTTGACAGAACTCTCCTTTTGTGGGGACCTGAAAAGAAACATTCTAAAAGGGAGATCAGGTTCACCATGAACTGCAATGGAAAAGGGGTCATCTTATACCATGTTTATATCATACACATCATAATATTCCTAGAATCTTTTATTTTAATTTGGCAATCCAGAACCAACTAGGCTGCTCCCCACACTAGTAATTCACGCTCACCTCTCTTCAGAGTGTTTGCTGTGTTTGGCCTTGCTGAGTAAACTTTTGCTCAAACCATCTATGTCTGTTTCAGGTGAATTATTTCTTTTTAGAAGACAAGAGTCAAGAGAACCCTTTACGCACACCACCACTGCCACTAACAGAAATTAAAGGTGAAATATATTTAGTCATTTAATAGATATATACAAAAGACTCAAGCCACTATTACAGCCACATTTCACCCCAAAATAAAGTAGAATGTTGGCAAGATCCACCACAATTTGAATTCCTAATGCTGGTTCCTTAGCTATTTTCTTGTACTTACAATTTTGGTGTAATTCTGAAATAATGGGCTCATGAACAATACACTGCACTTACTAAACATTTTGGAGGAACACATAACTTGAATACCAAGTTCACTGTTTCCATTTTCTCAGAATTACAGCCTGCCTGCAGCCAATGTGCTGACATGTTAATTTGTAACTGAAAGGCACACACATTCATTTTCATCAAAATACCATGAAAAAAAATGTGGTAGAGTTGAAAAAGATGACAGCAGAGAGGAAGGACTCCCTCAGCATGATATCTGCTTCTTACTTTCTGATGGTGATTTGTGGCCTAAAAGCTGAATAAAAGATTTACATCATCATTCAGACAAAGAACAACAATTTCATAACAGAAATCAAACTGTTAAGAAGAGTTTTTTTTTATAACAGAAACAGGCACAAATTGTTAGGAGAGATGCAAAAATACTAAATTATTAATATTTGTATGTCATCCAAATAAAATAATATATAATTTCAAGGCTGAACTTAGTACATACAACTTGGATGAATATCAAACTCTGAACTTGAAGGGGCAAAAACCATTGCAAAATGTTGGAATTCAATGTAAGCTGTCATGGTATTATAATTAGATTTTTCCAAGGTGTTTTTATAGCAGAAACAAAACATAACAAACCATGAAATTAGTCTTCAGCCTACCAAAATATTGGAAACCGAAATCAATATTTCATTGCACTTTTTATTAATAATACATTGCATTAATCAACCCAGAGAAAGGCATGGAAGTCTTGAGAAAGATATTTAGACTACACAACTGATTATTATAATGGAAAATCCCCTTGAGGGTCAAAGGGCAAAATATCCTTGAAAGAAGTACCTGCTAAAATTCATTTCCCATTGCTCTAATTTCACGGCCTCCAAGATCATTTTCTATTTATGTAATCTGGTCACCAGGGTACATCTATTTGCCCAAAGGGAGTGGCTGACTAACTCCTATATGAAGTGCGACTTATACTGTGGGTTAAAGAGTGGGCAAGATTTACAAAGTTATGTCTGGTGATTTGGCTACTGTGAGCAAACAGTGGGCAAGGATTACAAAATTGTGTCTGATGACTGGGTTACTGTGAATAAGTCTTTGAGGATATGTTACCTCCAGCTGACCAGAGATTCTCTCATGTTTCAGGATACAATATCCTCAAAAGTCTTATCAACATAAACCCATGAAATTAGGCTTAAACTGAAATAGCTTTTTTTTCTTTTTTGTCACAAAACAGAAGATACTACACAACAAAAGATGAAAGAAGCACAGTAATACCTAATATTTCTATCTACCAATTTCTTACTCTGTTTCTTAACTGAGTTTTATTTTTTAACAGAACTCCAAAAATTACTGGGGAGACTATTCTACTGCAATAATCTATCCCAAGAATATTTCTTTATCGCTCTTCATCACAAAGTAATGAGAGGATGACTTTAAAGAAAATACACAACACTGCATATCTAATATTACTTAATGAAGAACTCATTGAATACTATCTTCATAGGAATGTGTGATTTAAAAACTTATATATATAGATAATAAGATGGTTTAATAGATAAGAGCACTTGCTGCCAGGCCTGGCAACCCAAGGTTGATCCCTGAGATCTGTGTGGTAAAAGGAAAAAACCAACTCGAGCAAGTTGTCCACTGACCTCCATAAGCATGCCGTGTTTGTTACACACAACATATAAATAAATATGTGCAATTAACGCAAACACAAGTACTTATACACACAAAGATTACACTAAGACAAAATTGTTACTGAGAAAATAATTTTGTGAATTAATCTTTCCTATTTTAAATACTCCAAACATTAGCACTGATTTTAGGATAAAAAAAAAAAACATAGTCTACAAAACTTCAACTATATAGAAAATTTTAGTGAAGCACAAGTAGGAGGATTTCTAGTTCCCATGACTTTGATAGCATGAATCACTTCACATCATTGTAATATTTTCAAAGGAATAGATTATTTGATCAGTGTAATAATAGACATTCCGGAAATAGACATCTATAAATATAGCCAACTGATCTCTGACTAAAACGCACAGACAGTGCAATGGAGAAAACAGATATTTTACTAGACAGTATTGGAATAGCCGGACAGCCGCCTACTAAGCAAGCCAAAGACTAGCGCAGGGTATGGACAGCAGAGAGAAAATCCAGAGACAAACTTACACTGCTTCCAAAGGTGAACTCAATATGCCATAGTCCTAAATGCAAAAGACAAAAGTGTAAGACTCCTAGAAAAGACCCTCTGCAGAAACTCTTTACCTGGCCAGACATGAGTTTTCAAATAGAACACCAAAGGTGCTAACCATGAAAGAAATAACTGGTTAACTGGCATTCATTAAAACTAAAATACCCTGTGTGAAGCATACAGCCAAGAAAATGAGAAGATAGCCTGCAGACTTGCATAAAAGTGGTGTGGGAAGTCCTTCTGTACATTTGCTGCTTTTATTGGTTAATGAATAAAAAAGCTGCTTTT